>NC_142591.1:66413234-66725109 GCF_965207765.1 Zootoca vivipara
AAAAATATTGATTTTTAAAGAGGCTTGATCTATTATGGTGTCAGGAGGATGATATTCCATCTTCTAAAATGATGGCCTTTTGTAGTCATCAATTGCCATCACTCTGCTATCTCCGCTTCTCCATCAATATAATTTTGCTGCAGTAGAATTTATTTATCTAACTGGTTTGTATCCTGTTTTTCCAAGCTCAGGGCAGCGATCTGAAAGTTTCTTGCTTGAATTTTCCTCTTGTTAGTGCTCCTGTATTTGAGATTCAGGCATTTTGACCAAATGCACAGTATCCTTGCATATGTAGCATGTATTCTTTGGTAGTCAGAGGTGGTTGGAATTATAATAAGCTGTTCTCATAATGTATTGGGCACAGATGGGGAGACCCTCCAGATGTTGTTGGATTCCATGTCCCGTCAACCCCAGCCAGCATGGCCAGGGATGTTGAGGTTATAGAGCAACATCTGGAGAGCCACAAGTTCTCCATCCCTGGTTGAACAGACATCCTACCGTATGCATGTGTGTTTAAACCTCTGGCTTTGCCATGTAGAAATGTAGCCTGCTGTAGAAAGGTAAACGTCATAGTCCTTGCTCTGCTCACCTTTGCATTCTAGCCACCTGAAAGTTTCCCTCTGGATCGAATGTGGTCCTTGGACTGGGGGGAAGAAGAATCCCTACCTCCGTATAGCCCCATTCAGGCATTCTGCATGCATGCAACCCTGTGTGTGGAGAGGAGGGCAGCAGGAATGTGCTGGCCCAACATCCCTTGGGACACTGGCCACACCCACTGGATGACCTCACAGTGTTCCAGCCACTAGAAGCCTGCTCCTTCATTTTCCCTATGCAGACAACCAGGGGGCATGCTCAGTGCAATGCAGGGTGTGGGGAGGGGAAAGTCCTGCTGCCCCACTTCTTCAAAAGTGCATAATCCATGCAGAAAATCCCTGGACGAGGCTTACATTCAGACAGGAAATGCAGTCCATTTTGCACGTCCCACTAAAGCGGGTTTCTCCCAGACAACTTCCCTCACATCAGTTAAAGTTCAACTGTATTGTTTGCAAGCACAGCGTCGTGATACCATCAGGTACAGAAATGCCGCTGTGCTATTAGCTCGGTCGAGCAAACAAGCTGAGACGGCTGCACCATAAAAAAAAAAAAAACTGGACAGTAATATCGACTTCTGTAATCAGATGAATGCTGTTAAATTCTCCCTGTAAGGCACATTAGCTATATCTCCCTGTGGTTTGTCTTCTTTTTTCTTTAGTCTTCTTTTCCCATTAGCCCTTCCTCTTTCATTTTCTGAACAAATGTCATTGCATAGGGAAAAATTATAAGTGGAATCAGAGGGTTTTCATAAGCCTTTGCATAATTCTGTGTTTTGTTAGTATTCTTAGCCATCGGCAGCGCCGCCATAAGGCCCACTGGAGAAAGTAGAAAGTCATCCTACCTTGAATCTGACCATTGGTCCTTCTAGCTCAGTTTTGCAGACTGGCAGCTCCAGGGCTATTCAGACAGGAGTCTTTTCCAGCCTTACCTGGACATGCCAGGGCTTAGACCTTGAGACCAAGGTGTGTGCTCTACCACTGAACTATAAGCCTTCCTCAGCACAGAGGACTTCTTAAAGAATGGGTTTAGATCAGTGAGTTCAGAATACTGTCATGTGTGGAGATTACATTGACAGCCAGAAGGTATGCAGACTTATCAGAAGTAGCCCACATAACAGTGGTAGGCAGGGCCAATACAAAAGTAGGCGGGGCTACCCAAAAACACACCCACACTGTCTTACACATATACACATGTGCATGTATTCCTACACATCTACACACACACATACATACATACATACATACATACACATAATGCTTACATACAGCAGTGGCAGACCTTGGAGTCTTAAATTTCAGTGGTGCCCTGTGCAATGCCAAAATTCGGCACCTCTTCACCCCTCGCCTTCCATTCTGCTCACTTCGTGCCCGGTGTGACCGAACCAGTTGTGCTTCTCTGAATTCGCCTCTACATACAGCCCACAGATAACACCAGGCTTCCTCAACCTCGGCCCTCCAGATGTTTTGAGACTACAATTCCCATCATCCCTGACCACTGGTCCTGCTAGCTAGGGATCATGGGAGTTTTAGGCCAAAAACATGGAGACATGAAATTGAAAAAAAGAGGGAACCACGGAGAAAGTAAAAGCATGGCAAATGGCCTAATGCAAAGACTCACAGGAAGAGGAGGGGCATTTGCAGGGCAGAAGTGAGCAGGCAAAGAATTGTGGAAAGTAACCAAAATGCTATGGGCCTTAGAGTTTGGGCCTTTTAAAAAGTTGCACCTCATAATGACTGCACAGAAAAGGACTCCTGCATGTGGTGACTGTTCCCACAGTGCTGAGTGATCAGGAAATGGTTGTGGAGAAAGGTGGGGATTTCACATATTGATTAGAATGAGTCAGCCAATTCTTCTAGTACTGATAATATTCCTTTTTTGATTCTAATGCATCACACATGTGAACATGTGAGTTGAGCTGAATAGCTGAGTTGGGTTCATCAAATCACTTCACTGTTGGAAAAACCCTTAAAACAATCATTCCAAACCTCTGTTGAGCATGGATAGATTTCTCAAATGGTGCTGCAAGTGGAAGTTTAAATATTAAATAGAGGCAGGACTTCATTGAATTCTCTTCATGGATAACAACCACTTCTGTACCAGTTTAACTTTTAACTTTCTTCTTCTCCAAATCAGATTTTCATCACGGTAAACTGCCTAAGCACAGACTTCTCTTCTCAGAAAGGAGTCAAGGGGCTTCCATTGATGATCCAGATTGACACGTACAGCTACAATAATCGCAGCAATAAACCCATTCACCGTGCCTTCTGCCAGATCAAGGTTTTCTGTGACAAGGTAAGATGATACGTTGCTCGGTGCTGAAAAGAGGAGAGGGGTGAGCAAGACATTTTTTGTTCGTTTAGCAGTTATTTTAGTCATCAAAGACCTCATTTGTTCATTTATTTGTACCACATTTGTTTCAATGCGTTCATTTTCCTTTACTTTTGTTGCTGTTTCCTTCTACTTTTTAGCTTGGTCACCATTGTAACTTCCTAGAATGTCTTGGGAAGCTGCTTTATTCCTGGCTTCCTTTGGTGTCCACGATTATAAAAATGTAACAAAATCCTTGCAAAACAGGGGGGTGAGGGTGGGAATAGATGAAGAAAGCCATACAATCTAAAACAGCCTCAGGTCTGGGAGTAGGCCTCTCTGTGTTTTCCTCTGGACTCTCACCAGGCCACACAACCTCATTGGCTCTGGTCTGGTCTGGTATTGGTGTTTAATACCCAAGTCCTCTAACCTTGATACAAGGATATTAGTGGGAACAGGCAAAAAAAATCTGACATAAATCTGACATCAGGAATCACAAGACAGAGAAACCAGTAGGAGAACACTTCAATCTCCCAGGACATTCTATACAAGATCTCAAAGCAGCTGTTTTATTACAGAAAAATTTCAGAAACAGACTGGAAAGAGAAGTTGCTGAATTGCAACACATTAGCAAGCTTAAAACCATGGAGCCACCTGGAATGAACAGAGACATAGGATTCTTATCTCATTATACATGATCAAGCTTTCCTTAGCACCTCAGCCCTTGCTCCCCCCCCCCCGCAAGACCAATTGCAGTCGTTAACAGTCGTTAACAGTCATCAACAGGTTTACCACTCCTATCAGCCCATCACCCATTCCCATCACCCCCACCCCCACCCTCTGAATATACATAAGGATCTGGTGGATTCTGTTTCAGTGTATCTGACGAAGTGTGCATGCACACGAAAGCTCATAACAAAATAAAAACTTAGTTGGTCTTTAAGGTGCTACTGAAGGAATTTTTTTATTTTGTTTCAACACGGCTACCTACATGTAACTAGGCAAAAAAAAGTGTGCTGTGCAAACAGCCAGATCTTTCTTTCTTTCTTCCTTCCTTCCTTCCTTCCTTCCTTCCTTCCTTCCTTCCTTCCTTCCTTCCATCAGCCATGATTAGCAACCTTAAATATATATATATATCGAAGCAATGAATTTTGAGTGCTATATTTTAATTATCATTTGTAAAGGTCAAATATTTGCAGTAATCTGAAGATATAGCTGCCTGCTCAAAAGCTCAGTAAATTTCAAAGGCGGGGGGAAGGGTGTCCCTCCCACACAGTTTGCTGGTTTTTGAAGAGTAATGAGGGGAAGGTGGGGAAGAAAGATCTTAAGAGCATGGGCCCCATCAGGAGTGACCTACAGACGACAAGAAGCTGAGCCCTTTGAATTATACATATTCATCACTTTGACTATCCATTTAATTGATACTTCACATTTCATGGTTGGGGGAGAAGGAAATGAGTGTTGACAGATCTAATCAAAGCCATCTTAAAAGCAGGAGAAAAGCGCACAGGAGTAGTTAAAATGTTGCCCTTATCAAACCTGGATCCTGGATAGCTCACTGAGACTTAAAATAGGATTTTTGTGGTCAGCCATGCAAACACTGGCCTGAGGCAGCAAGTGGCTAAGGATTGCTTCTACCTGTAACATTCTGCAGCCTGTTGTTATTGGTTTATTTTTATCCATAGCCTAGTGATCGGGAGCTGATAACTTTTCTGGGCAGTATTGCATTAAAGAAAATGGCAATAACATATAGTTTATAACTGGAATGGGGAACCTTTGGCCTCGCAGATGTTGTTGACTCTGACTCCCATCAACCCCAGGCAGCATGGCTAATGAACAAAGATGATAGGAAAATTAACTATGAACCCCACAATTTGGGATCCTCTCCAAACCTGTGCCAAAGTTTTGAAGGGTTTTGAGTTTTTTTGGTAGTGATTTGCAGCGAAAACTCTTGTGTTTTGCAGTGCCCCACTAACTGAGCAATTGCTACTCAAACCTAGGGCCATGGTTATTAGCTCAAAACCCAATGTTGTCCAATTCACTCCAACCACTCCAAAAAAAGTCTGGCAACAGTTTTTGCAGAATTTTGCAGCAAAAACACCACAATTGGAAGCACCCCACCAACCGAGCAACTGATGATGGATTTGTAGTCCAACAACATCTGGCAGTCCCAGTGAAGTGTGCCTGAGAGCAAACAGTCATGAACAACAATTAAAACTCAATTCTTATCTGCATCAATGGGGCTGCATAAATCAGGACCAATGGTGAAATGGAGTATCATCGGATATTTACTACTATTTACCACCGTATCTAGCATAACAGGTGGGAACTCAGATTCTCAGGCCTCTTCTCCAGGCCTCTTGCTTACCTGGATGGAAGGTGTGTGTGTGTGTGTGTGCAAACCTCTGGATTCTGTGTTTCTGCAGTACAGCCTACCGCACAAAGATAAAAGGTCACATCCCTTGCTCCACCCACTTTGCCTCTGGCCACACCCACCATTGGCATACAAGCACTGGAAGGTTGCCCATGAGTTTAACTTGGCCTTTGGGCTTAAATAGGTTTCCACACCTGCCGGTGGGCTCCTGTGCTAAGCAAAGGTCATAGGAAGTAAATTCCAATGAATTCAATCTGGCTTATTTCTCAGTAAAAATGGTAAAGATCAGGCTGGAAGATTTGTAAGACACAGAAGTGATGTGGTGCTCTTTGTCCAAAAGGGCTTTCAGTTCCAAAAGTGTCCCATTGAAGACCCTGGTTACCTGCTGCTGTCACAACCTCCACTTCCCATGTGTTCCTCTGAGCCATGCATCACTAGAACGGTCATACAAATTTGTGGAGGAGAGGGCTATCAATGGCTACTAGCCATGCTTTTAAATACTAGCTGCTGGAAACCACAGGAGGGGGAAAGTGAGGACTAGATGAGGCATTGGTCTGATCCAGCAGTCTATCCTTGCATTCTTATGTTCCTTAAGCTGAGAGGCCAGGACAGCAAACAGCTGTGAATTTACACAGAAAGCATCCTAGAATGTCCTACGTTTCCTTCCCCCATGATGTGCAGTTCTATCCTCACTAACATTAGCAGCCTTAGGCTAAGAGTTTTCAGGCCAAATTCTTAAGTGCACAAGACAGCGGGTATTCCAGGAGACCAGGTGCTCTTAAAACGTGACTCAGGACTTGTGGCAGAGAGATGGGGAAATTTCTCCTCTTCCTCCGGACAGTGCTTCCTCCGAAGAATCAAGTGTGCAATGGGGGAGTCTTCCTCAAGTCCTCTGGCTCCCGGATGCTCAGCTGTCCCTTTACACAGTTTCAGCTGGCGCACCAACTGGTCCCTTTTCTTGGGAAGGCAGATCTTCCCCCCGCCCCACATGCTCTGGTACATCCAGGTTAGACTCATTGGTAGACTGTTGCAGCATGCAGACTTTGAGGAGCGTTTGTAAACTGCAACTGGCTGCAGAATGCTGTTGCCTTGGCAGAATCAGGGTCTGTTTCAGAGCATGTTAATCTGATGCTTTTCCAACTGCATTGACACCCACTTCAGAGGAATTGTTGTGACCTTGGATCCAGGGGATCTGGAGGGCTCTCTGTTTCCCTAGGAGTCAGCGTAGTGGATAGTGGAGCCTCTGGCAAGCCAGGGGCCCAATTTTGAATGCACCTGTTTTACCTCCACAAGTCTGTTTATGCCATCTAGTGGCATTGTATGAGAATGCTCTTTGTTTTGATAAACAAAGACAAAACTTTTAAAGTTTTCTTTCTCTCTTTAGATCATTTCGATATACTGTAATTCTTTGCCGTTCTGGGTGCAGGGTGTTATCTCTGAGCCGTTCACAACATCTCTTTAGACACATAAATGCATAAATGTTGCAAACTGCAAGGTACAGTAAAGACCCAAATTTGAAGCAGCATGTTTAACAAGGAAGCAAAATACTATCTTAGAAGGGGAGGGGAACTGACAAGCAGGATTCGAATGCAAAACACACACACACACACACACCACCAGATTAAAACCTCATTCGCACTTAAATCAAAACAGCCGAGGAGATAGAAGCTGCACTCATAAACCCTGCTACCAACACGTCTGCCAAAACCATCTGTAGCACTTTCCCGCATACTCTCAAGCTGTTCCCACCAGCCATACCCAAAACACAGCCGATTCCCAGGCAGTCATTTGTCACAAAGTGTACACCTGGTCCAAAACAAAATCCATGCCAACTTTATTTCTATGTAAGATTTCTTACCCGTCCTTCACCATAAGGGTCCCAGCATGGGTTACTTACAATACAAAATACAAATTACAGCCAGCTCTTTCACTCACCTCCATAAAGGGCCGCATAAGGGCAATAAAGGGCCGCATAAACTCATAGCTGCCAAGTTCTCCCTTTTTTAAGGGAAATTTCCTTATGCTGAATAGGCTTCCTCGCGAGAAAAGGGAAAACTTGGCAGCTATGTAAACTGCAACATGTGAATAAGGGACATTTATTTTAATTATTACCCTCACAATCCTGTCTTTCTCCCAAGCATCTCAAGGAGAGAGGGTGAGAGAATGAATGGTGGATCCAATATATTTGTTTGCTTGCTTATTTTGTTGAAAATATTTCAACAAAATATTGGTTATTTGTTATTGTTTTGGTTTTATTATGTATTTTGTGTTGCCATTTTGCATTTTTATGTTGTGGACCGCCCTGTGATCTTTGGATGAAGGGCGGCATATGAGTTTAATAAATAAATATAATTTAGAGCTTGCTCTTGCAGCAAGTCTTCGGAGCAGCTCACAGAGAGAAATTAAAATCACACGCACACACACCCCAAATTTGAAGCATTATAAAACAATTCAGAAATATATCATCCTGCCAGAAAAGCTGCTGTAGGGAGAAACCAGAAAACCATAATGAAAAAGAAAGGTCTTTTTCTATGGAAGGAGGAACAACTCCTCAATTCCAGAGGCGTGTTATTCCATACTCTGGCAGCCATGACGGCAAAGGCCCTGGCTGCAGGTGTTTGTCCGGAACAACTGAAATGAAGTCTGGTGTGATTAAGTAAGTGGGAGATCTGATGTAAGAGAGGAATCTTTGTACATGTGGGTCCCTAGCCACATAGAACTTAGAACCAGTCAGGTTGCCAATGGTGGGCAAAGATGCAATCACACCTGTACCTGCTGCTTCCCCTGCCCATCCCAGTCCTCCTGAGTGGCATCGCTGCTGCAGCCAAGACAACAGTGTGGCAACAATGCCTCGCCTCACACATCATGACATTTAGCGGCAGGCCTGCTATAACGTTTTGTGCTAGCCCATGCTTCCAGGTGGTCTTCAACCCCATGTCAAACATGTTGCAGTAGCCAAGCCCAGAGCCTGTAGGAGCATGCATCATAATATACATTGTGATCACGTAGGCTCTCTTTTTAAAAGGGCAGTCATATGCGCACCGTCTATTTGCAAAACAAATGCCTCCCTGTGTTTGACTCTGCCGCATTAGGCAGGTGTGGTTCTGAGATTTGCTTCCTCTCTGTGTTATTCCTACTGCCCCTGATGCCCTTGCACTTTCTGGAGAACAGTTATTTCTTATTATCTTAAGATGATAGGCTGTTTTGTAATGCTTTAAATAGCGTTAAGTAGGTTGTCAAGGAAACATCAGCCACAACACTGAGTCAGTTTAGCATAAATCTATTGCAAGGGAGTAGGATAGAATTAATAGTAGGGGTAGGGTGGGGTTTTTTGTCACTTATTATGGTCTTTAAAAAAAGATCTGATCTATTCTACTCTTAAAAACAATTGTGATCCTTCATCTCTATTTTTCTGCAGTATCTTAACTACTGTGCCTTCTGTCCTTCTGTCACGTGGACAGATAAAAAAAAGAAGATTTTTACCACTCGGGGATGCCCTGTGCCAACTTTATCAGAATGAGCACACCTGCAAATTTACTCATGGGTAGGAAAAATGCTTTCAGCAGGTTTCACCCTCTCGTAACTTAAAACGCGTGAACCTTTGAAGGTTCTGACTAGGGCTGAGCGATATCTGGTTTTCAACATCCCGATATCACCAGTTTAAAATTGTGATATACTGATATATCAGAGTGTCTGAAATAAGGATGGAGCTATGTAGATGCACTGGCCGGCTTCACGGTTTTCCCCACTTTGTGATTTTTGCATCACCCCCTCCCTGCCCCATGAATCACAATTTATTGCTAGGTCTAAAACTATGAAAGTAATATCACAATATGGACTTCAAACCAGTTTTGGACAATATATCGATAAACCGCCCAGCCCTAGTTCTGACTGCCAGCTAAGGACAAAACAAAGAATCCTTTTGGATCAGGCCAAAGGCCCATCCAGTACAGCATCCTATTCTCACAGTGGCCACCCATATTCCTATGGGAACCAGGACCAAAGCAGGATCTGAGCAAAACAGCAACTTGCCTCTCCTGTGGTTCCAGCAACTGGAATTCGGAAGCATACTGCCTCCAGGAACAGTACCAGAAGTGCTTTGCTGCAGTACCAGGTAGAGCTAAAATATTTCACTTCTGACTACGAGGCACATATTGAAGGTGATTCTAAAAGAGGACTGGACAAATTCATGGAGGAGGAGGAGGCCATTGACGGCTACAAGCCATAATGGTGATGCTTTGCCTCCACAGCTGGAGATGGCAAGGCATCCAGATACCAGTTGCTGTAGACCACAAGAAGGGACTATGCATGTGTGCTTGGATCTGGCTTAAGGGTTTCCCACAGGTATGTCTGGTTGGGCACTGTGGGGACAGGATACTGGACTACGGTAGATGGGCCATTGGCCTGATCCAGCAGGCTCTTCTTATCAGACTCTCTCCAAAGGCTGTTCAGAGATAACTGCATTGCAAGATTTGGCTCAATGTGAAGGATGGATGAGTTTTGAATCTCACACTGTTTCAGGAAGCGCAAATGTGTTGATTTCGGCTTTAAATGCAAACTGAATTGATTTTATCCTCCTTACAACTCTAAAATCCTGTGATTCTATGGGCTCCCGACTACAAACAGATTTAATTTTGACACAGTTGATGTAAATAATAGCCTCCAAGCATAGCCCCAGGTGCATTGCAGTGTCAAGTAATAGGAAAAAAAGAAAGAAGGAAAGCTGCTGTGAGCAGCATGGGCGCTTATGAGATTCCTGCAAAAATTACTTCCAACATTAGTGTGCTCGGGACTTGGAATGATTAAGATAATATGCAGATGACTAACGGAGCATGAGAAATATTAGCATTCAAAGGTTCAGCCATTCAAAACTCAGCAGGGAAGAGCTCTGTCATTAGCATCTTAAATCCATAAGATCTTCACATGGTTCCCACTGGCTTACGCCCCACTTTCTGTACCTGCTAAGTGAGAATAAAATGCTACAGAAAGGGTAGCTTGTTTATTCACAGATTTGGCACCAACTTAAATAGTAATGCAAAGTGCAAGGCAGCGGGATGCAGACCGGAATTACATGGCTGCGTAATAGAGGCTTGATGTCAAGCTGAGAGATCATCGCTACAGGGCGATGGGTGCCAAAATCCTTCATATCATTGCAGTCTATGGTGATGAACAAAGGGCTTATTTAACACTGAATGCCTTAGTGTTGGGGACTTAGAACTGTGCAGCTCTGCCTCGAAGCAAAGAGTGGGATTAAATGGCTTGGGGGGTCCCCTCCAACTATGGGTAACTGCACTTTTAGACATTTGCTTCATTTTGGCAGGTTTTTTATGGGGAGAGACTCTAGCTCAGTAATAGGGCATCAGCTTTGCATGTGAAAGGTTCCAAGTTCAATCCCCAGCATCTCTGGTTAGAGTCTGGAATTTTGAGACTTGCTGACAGTCAGCATAGACAACATTGAGCTAGGTGGGTCAGTGGTCTGGCTCAATAGCATCTTATTTTTAAGCTGAAACCAAGACCATCAGAACAATTGGGTGCCTGGAAAAGACCCTGATGTTGGGAAAGATTGAGGGCACTAGGAGAAGGGGACGACAGAGGACGAGATGGTTGGACAGTGTTCTCGAAGCTACGGACATGAGTTTGACCAAACTGCGGGAGGCAGTGGAAGACAGGAGTGCCTGGCATGCTATGGTCCATGGGGTCACGAAGAGTTGGACCTTTTATTTCACTGAATTTCCAATATGCCCTGGTCTGAACAGCTGTACTGCAGGTTTCTACGTCAGAAAACTGAAGGGAGCAGGAGAGAGAATTACATGAGAAGCTGATCTCATCTTACTCCTCGTAAATCCTCCATCCGACCAGGAGTCTGGCTCCCTGGATGTTAATTGCAACCAGGAACTTCAGAGTCTTGACATCCACACAGTGGCAAATGAGCCAGGTTCAGAAAATATTTTTTTAAAACAAAAAACAAAAAACCCGTGCTTAAAGTAGATTTTATCCTGGAATCATTTGGCGAGAATGAAGTGATTGGGTGAATAGTTTCTAAAATCACTCTTCTTCATCCAGCAAGGCTTGAAGTTGCAGCTTTGAAGGGGTTTGATATTGTTCCAATGCTTCCTAGCATTGTGGGAAATGGGTGGCACTGTGGTCTAAACCACTGAGCCTCTTGGGCTTGCCAATCAGAAGGTTGGCGGTTCGAATCCCCATGACGGAGTGTGCTCCCGTTGCTCTGTCCAGTGTCCCAGCTCCTGCCAACCTAGCAGTTCGAAAGCACGTCAGTGCAAGTAGATAAGTAGGTACTGCTGCGGTGAGAAGGTAAACAGTGTTTCTGTGCGCTCTGGTTTCCATCATGCACCATAAGCGGTTTAGTCATGCTGGCCGCATGACCTGGAAAGCTGTATGTAGACAAACGCCTGCTTCCTCGGCCTGAAAGCAAGATGAGCGCCACAGCCCCATAGTCAGCTTTGACTGGACTTAACCGTCCAGTGGTTACCTGAAACTCTCCTCCCATCTCCTGCCACAGTCTAGACCAGGCACCCCCAAACTCCGGCCCTCTAGATTTTTGGCCTACAACTCCCATGATCACTAGCTAACAGGACCAGTGGTCAGGGATGATGGGAATTGTAGTCCAAAGCATCTGGAGGGCCGAAGTTTGGGGATGCCTGGTCTAGACCTATGGAGATTTCTGCCTATGTTAATCCTTAATTATATTGCATACTAGTGGTGACAGGTAGGAACACGGAGAGACCAGACTGGCCTGTGTTGGCCCTCTGTTGACTGTAAACTGCTTTCTCAGGAAACATATTTTTCCTAGTTGTTATTTGCCTCCAAAGGTGCTGTTTACTGCACACAGACAATTGAGGTCATATAGCAGCCTGACAGTAGAAAACTGAATAAAAAAATTCCTTCCAGTAGCACCTTAGAGACCAACTAAGTTTGTCATTGGTAACAGCTTTTGTATGCATGCACACTTCTTCATATACAGTAGGAAACTGGTATGAGGCCCTGATCCAACAAGAATATATTACAGACTGGGGACCTCGGAGTGCTTTTCTTCAAAATAAAAGCGGCCAGGTTCAGCACGCCCCCCCCCCCCGGCCCTTTAAAAAGACATGTTGTTTGGCCATTCATCTTCAACAGGGTTGGCTGAACCCAAAGTCATACTAGGGAGGAGATATTAATTGCTTTGGATTAAATAATGGACTTTAGGTTAAGTGTTGAATTATGTAATGAGGAAATTATAGCTATTTTTGTCTAATTTACATTTATTCAGTTTTGTTGTTTTCCATTTTGTTGATGTTTGGCTTTGCCCCTTTCCTCCCTCCTCCCTTCCTTTTATCCTGTCCTATCAGCTCATAGTATTCTTTTCCCTGGATTTTCCCTGTTTCTGCACCTGTCTGCCAATGGTCTTCAATTGCCTGCAAATCCCCTTTCAGCCATGCCATCCCCCTCACTTCCCACAGGTGTAGGTAGAGCAATTAGTTGTGACTAGGCCAAAATTGTATCTGGGCCAAATGGGGAGGCCTGGCAGGCCTGGTTAGACCCATGCCTTAGAAGTTAGCCCCAGCAAGTAACTTTCTGAGCATTTTAATGTATGGAACAGGTTAGATTTCTGTTTCTTCATTGAGTTATAGTTTAATTGCCAGCTAAATGCTCAGCTCCTTATCGTACACATAGCAGCATGGAATTCCTTCGTTATGTATTTACATTATTGCAAGCAGCGGCTGCAGAATGGCTCAGCAGGTTAACAGAGAGAGGGCTTAAATCTCACGGGATGGGTCTTCGTTTTTAATGTTTGTTTGTGAACTTGGATGTAATCGTTTGCAGGCTTCCTTAATTGTCCTCATTATAGCTCTATTTTTGTTGCTGGTATTAATACATCCATCCTGTGCGTCTTGGGGGAAGGGGATTGAGGGCTGGATGCAGACAACCCCAGCGGGTGCCTAAGGACATAGGGCATAATCTGATAGTGCACCAGCATTGTCTTTCTGCAAATTTATGTCCCCCGTTTCATTTATTTCCCGTATATACTTGCTTGCACACTTGCTGTGTGTCGGCTGCAAAATAAGGTGGCTATGAACCTTGATGCTTGCGAGTTGGTGTTTAGTTCTGCCATGCTCTGGATGGTTTTCTAAATAGAAAATTGATCCACTTGATCGGGGAAATCGGAAGCGCCTAGAGGAGATGCAGCCGAAAGCAATCCATGTTCTGGATTGTTAAACCATTTTCCAAAACCCAACTTTTTCAAACTGCCTTTTGCTAACGACCTTTTCTACAGAGCTGTGTTATATAATCCACCTCCACTGAGTTGTCCTCTTAGTCATAAGTGTTTAACTGGCCTTTTACAGATGCGCTGATGCTGTGGCCTTTGTTCATTTTGATTATTATTTTAGATCGTGGCGCGTATGGTGCCTTTCTGATATTGTGAGCTGCCTTGGGTGGGCTAGACCCCCCGAAGCGGCATAGGAATAATGGGATGAATGAATTGGGCTGGCTATAACAGCAGTGAGCCAGTTATCCCTGTTGGAGGGAGGCACCATGCAGGGTAGACTCATCAATATCTGTGTTTCTCATGACAGGGAGCCGAGAGAAAAATCCGGGACGAAGAAAGGAAGCAAAATAGGAAGAAAGCAAAAGGCCAGCTGTCGCAACCTCCATGTAGTAATGGTGAGGGAGATATGCCCTTCCTTCAGCCTTGGCCAGACTGGTTCACTCCAGGTGTTTGGGGCTACACCTTCCATGGCTACGCAGCCAGGGGCTGCTGGGAGTTGTAGTCCAAAGCACCAGGACTGTAGTCTGGTTTGCATTGCGCTCAGTTGTACTTCCCAGGTTGCCCCACTCATTAACCTTTCCGCCCATCTCTCATGAACAGCTGAAGGGAAACTCAACACCGTCCCACTCCAGAAGAAGAGCGACATCACCTACTTCAAAACCATGGCTGACCTGGACTCGCAGCCGGTTCTCTTCATACCAGACGTTCATTTTGGGAACCTGCAAAGGACTGGGCAGGTAAGGAAAGAGGGAAGGCGCAAATGCCCGATTCTTTACAAACCTGTATAAAATCCTAGCAGGCTTTTTGGTCCGTGCTCCTGGAGGATATATTTTCACATCTGCAACGCTGAGATGCTGTGGAACAGGGACAGGGATCCTGTTGTCCTCCAGACATTGTTAGAGTGCAGCTCCCATCATGTCTGAACATTGACCATGCTGACTGGGACTGGTGGGACCTACAGTTCAACAACATCTGGAGGGCTATAGGTTCTCCACCTTTGCTATCAGAAGTTCAGACCCGAATGGGCATGATTCAGCCAATGTAGCCCCCATTTTGTATTTTGTTGATTTCAGTTTGAGAGTTAGGAAGCAGCCTGAGAGTAGGTCTCCATTGTCCACTATTATTTACTCTGACTGGCAGGGCCTTTCCATGGGTACCATCGCCTGCTACCTGATCCTACTAAGGATGCCAAAGATGGAACCAGAGACCTTCTTTGTACAGATCAGGGGTCAGCAAACTTTTTCAGCAGGGGGCCGGTCCACTGTCCCTCAGACTTTGTGGGGGGCTGGACTATATTTTGAAGGGGGGGGAGAACGAATTCCTATGCCCCACAAATAACCTAGAGATGTATTTTAAATAAAAGGACACATTCTACTCATGTAAAAACCACGCTGATTCCAGGACTGTCCACAAGCTGAATTTAGAAGGTGATTGGGCCGGATCCGGCCCCCGGGCCTTAGTTTGCCTACCAATGGTACAGATCATCTGTTCTGTCACTGCTCAGCGCAGTTGAAATGAATGGTTCTTAATAGTCTGTTAACAGTGAATAAGATCTATTTATTTTGATTTGTACAAGAAAATATAAAAAATCATAAATTTTTAAGCAATCAAAAGCCACTCACGTGCTCCCTTCTTCTTTGTGCAAATCGCGGGGGGGGGGGGACCTGACTGGTTGGATTGTAATCTCCTCCACCCCCTATGGACAAGTATAACAGATGGGCTGAACCAATGTATCTAGGAAGAGAGAATAATGCCGAATACATAAACTGTATTCAAAGAACTCAGTGTGATGTCTATCCTAGGGAAAACAGAATTTACTTCCATAGTTTTCCCCCCTTTGTTTAATCGCACTCTGTTCATTTCTCTCAGAGTCTAAATAATATTAAGGCAGACAACATGATGATCAGAGCTATCAGATCTGCCTAGAATGCTCAGCATAACGAAGCTTAAATTGACAGGGGTGGGAGTTTACCATTAATTTCTTTTAATCAGCCATCATTTAGAACGTATTAGCACCCTTGACACTGTGCTAATAGCTGTCAGCTAAAAATATTTTTTCCTGCACAGAAAGAGACTAAATGCAGTAGAAGATGTCAGCACAGTTTCAGCCAAAATCATGTTTTAACCTAAGAAAGATTGCATATAGCTTTCCGATGAAACGATTTATGACTGCATGATACACCATACATATATCTCTGTGCAGCGGGAAAATATATTTGCATTGCAACCTTTTCAGCCAGAATTATGTTTTAACCTAAGAAACACTGTACAGTATATAACTTTATGATGTAAAGATTTATAACTGCATGATAAAATACCACGTATAAGCTTCTGTCTGACTTTCTTGGGGTGTATGGCATACCTTAGTGGAAGAGCTTAGGGACAGGGGAGAAATCCTTTGCATTTCAATATGGACTTTCCTGAATTTTGCAGGGCAGCTCTGTGGCCAGAAACATTATGTATTAGGGGAAAGTGTATACAGTCATACCTCTGTTTACAACCACAATTGGTTCCGGGGAGCCGGTTGCTCCCCGAGGCACGCTTCTGCGCATGCGCGAGCTGTGCAGATCGCTTCTGCGCATCTGAGCTCTGCGGAACCCGGATGTAAACACTTCCGGGTCCGCGGTGGTTGGAAACCGAAGCAGTCGCAAACCGAGGTTTGACTGTATAAAGATGTGTATATAGGTGCAAACAATGTACAAGAAAGCAGGGTGCTAGAGCAAACAGTTTGCCAAAATGTAAGTTAGGCACAATTGTACTGTATACCAAAAATGTGTGTGAATTTTCACAATCTTTTTTTAAAAAAAAACCAACCACAAATGGATGGAGAAATAGAATGAACTGAAATCTGGAAAAATAACTGGGAGTAACAGAAATGGACATATTTAATCTCTGGCATCGTGAAACGGTTCTTGTCTCAGGTTCCAGAGGACCACTGCTAGTCAATGTAGACCAGGGGTAGAGAACCAGAGGCCCAAATGCAGCCCTCTGGGCCACTCCATTTGATCCCAGGCTACAAATTCTTCCCTGGGCCCACACATAGCTTGAATGCTTAGGCCTGGTTGGAATGTGCCCTTGGACTGTAGTAGTGACCCTTGGTGGTGTGGAGGGAAGATGGAGAAATATACATGATCTATGGCTGGAATGTAATTATTGCACAAACGTAAGAGTGACAATCCATTTGCTCCATCCACTTACACATCAGGCCCTGCCACACCACTGGTACAAGGCTTTTGAGAAGTTGCCCTTCAGGGAATCTGGACTTTTTTTTGGGGGGGGGAGTTTATTATCCTTGACGCAGGCAATACCAAACTGGATGGAGCAATAGTCTAACTGTACTAACCATCTGATTGGTCTGTATGCAACCACTCTCCCTCTCCGTTAGCACTTCTGTATAGCAACACCTGGTGAAATTACAATAATGAATCTGTTCTTTGTCTGCTCTTACAGGCGTACTATAACACAGATGACGAGCGAGAAGGGTAAGTCCTTTTTTTTTTCTTGTAAATTTTGCAGGCAGGATTTCAACCCCCCTGGCAAAATAATAGTAGTAATAATCAAGTACTGAAGTTCCGATGCAGCCTAAATTCCAATGTTTCAACGTTTGCCATGGCAGAGGCAGATTTCTTTACTTTGTTCCAATTCCTGTTGTCTTGCGCTAGAAGCAAACTGTTGTCCTTTAAATCTTACACATATTTGGGTGTCTTCATATAACAATAGTCTTGGTATTTATTTCAAGGCTGTGTGTGCTTTAAAAAAAAGCATTTTTTTTCGAAATGTAACTTGAATTCTGTAGTTCAGAAAGCTGAACTTTGTGATCTGTTTACACTATATGAAAATTAAGACATATTGTGTATATATATGCTTATTTTATTATTTTATTTTTTGTGATCCTTAATTGCTAGAAACAAGCTGTGTGTGCTTAGATTCTTAGGGTACTGGATTCTGTTTGTAGAATACATGCAGCTTCTTGTATTTAGTACATGATAGAAATTCATAAGCTGTAGTAGTAAATCAATATAATACACAGTCATGAAATTAAACTGTAACCTTGCTTTTTAGATTAGGCCTGTCAAAAGTACTAAGACAAAAGTCTTGGCCAGTGAAACCAGAATGTAGCACAGCTTCCCTGCTACAATAAGGAGAACAAGTTATGGGTAACACTTCCACCCCCAGTACTATAAATCTGGTACATCTTTCTTATTTTTCTCCCCCTACAGTAGCATCTTGGCTAAAAGGATATTCCGGCCAGTAGAAGAAGACTTCAGCTCACCACCGCTGAAGCAAATAAAAGAAGAAGGAACGAAAAGAGGTACCAGTTTATTCTCAGTTTTCCCTAAGTCATAATTCATTTGAAAGTAGTTGAGCAGAAGGAAGGGAAAAATCAGAATGGAAATATGGTTCTGAATTATACCGAAGTCTCAGCAACGTCTACGCTGCCTTGGTCATGTGCACACAATGGAAGATGGCAGGATCCCCAAAGAAGGCGCTGGCTTCAGGCACCAGGCCTGTTGGCGGACCAGCTCTGAGTTACAAAGATGTCTGCAAATGTGATACAAAGGCTGACAACATTAACCCCGCTGTGTGGGAATCCCTTGCAGACGGCCACTGTGTCTGGAGATAGGCAGTCAGGTTGTGCATCCACAGTACTGACCAGAGGAGAAATGACTGCTGGGAGGAACGCAGAAAGAAGAAATGCCATGGTGCCTCTGCAGCATCACAGCAACCAGAATGCCTTCCTCTGCCCCAGCTGCAACAAAACATGTCTCTCCCATATCAGGGTCTACAGCCACAGCAGGCACAACTCTCCAACGGTTTGACTTCACCCGCAAAGGCGCACTCCTTCATTGTCTCCCGAGACAGACGGGTGCCAACATGATCAACAACAAAGGCCAGAATAAAGAGGCACATACGGCAAAAACTGCACAATGGAGGTGGCAGGTGCAAATCTATGGAGAGGCAACTTAGGGGCTGCCACAGAAAAGGCCATCTTCTGCGCTGTCATACCCTGGAGTTCTGAGGGTGAGGGAGCTACCAAGCAGGCTCCCCTCTGACAATCTTAACACCGGAGACATTTGACTCCCTTCTGAAGTCCAGCATCGTTTAAGGCGGTTGGCTGGTCATGCATTTTACCTCTAGACCAGCTACACCAGCATGCACATGCTTGCACCTAAAACTACATGTTGCACATGTGCTATTTGCTGGCGCTGCTCTTTGAGCACCACAAAGGAAGTAGTGAAGGGGGTGTCCACCTCAACGTGGAAGACCCGTGTCTTCCATCACATGAGAGGAGGGTGAGGGGGTCTAGAAATGAAGTCCTCTGAGGAACAGTTGAAAGAGCTAGATAAGATTATGGAGAGACGTGATAGCTGTCTTTGAGTGTCTGAGGGGCTGTTAAATAAAAGACTGAGCAGACTTCTTCTGTGTTTCCCAGAGGACAGGCAGGATTAGAATTAATGTGTGGAAGTAGCAAGGGCTAAACGTTACAGAAACTTCCTAATTGTTTGCACTGTTCAACTGTGGAGCGGACTGCCTTGGAGGAAGGTGGCATGTCCTTCAAAGGAAGAGCTAAGCAGACAGCTGTCAGGGATGCTGCGCTTGCAAGCGAGAGACTGAAAGACCTCCTTCCAACTCCAAAATTCTGGTTCTGCCAACAGCTGAACCCACTGTTTGAATTCCAGGAAATTCCGACTTTTGATGAGAATAGCTATTTTGCTTGCGGGGTTGCTTAGTGTGACAAGGAAATTAGTTCCACTTACTGGTCAGTATATTCCGCGTAATCTCTGCCTATCACTCAGCTGAAATGGAAAATGGGTGTGACTGTTTACAACTGCTTCCTGTGGGGGGGGGGTGGCGCGGTTTGTGGAAAGAACACATCATTTTCCTCTGGATATTTTGAAATCGGCACATGCTCCTCCTGCCCTGTGACATGGGATTGTTTTATTTTTAACACGAGTCTCTGGCCTTTTTCACTTGTCATTTGTTTGAGAGGAATAGTTTTCTGTCCAAGAGGGAGTAGTTTGCTTGTGGGAAAGTTCTGTGTCTATTCCAAAAATTTGCTTCTCATCCTTTCAGTGCTGCTTTACGTGAGGAAAGAGGCCGACGAAGTGTTTGATGCCTTGATGTTAAAATCGCCCACTGTAAAGGGACTAATGGAAGCAGTAAGTACCTGTCATCTCAACTTCATTTATTGCAACAACAGCATGCAGTCTGCTTTAACTTCCTTGTACAAAGGAAAACAATTTTGCATTTTATATTTGTGCATAACTATGCTGAGGTTGTTGACAAGCAAACCGACATCGTTATGAGAGAAGGGTATTTAACAAACAAACAAACAAAGATGTTTATTCGGCTTTACGCCCATCATAAAACACAACACAACAAAACAAAACAAATAAAACAGCGGACTCGTACAAGCCACAAATAATATAACACAATTCACAGCTCACAAGGACAAATATTAACAATTCAAAAAGAAAAGTTTAAGATTATGATTAAAAATTTAGGCACTACGCTAAAATCAATATCTGATGTCATTATAGAAAATTCTTATAACTATCAATAATCAGCTAACATTCCATTCCGTCTCTTGTACGATACTGTTAGGAATTTAGCAACCTGTAGAGTAATATAAGGGTATTTGTGTGTGAAGAGGGAGAGCTTGGATGTTAACAAGGACTCCTTGGGATGGGGAACTTGTGGCCTGCTGGATATTTCTGGATTATTATTATTCTATATTATTATTATTATTATTATTATTATTATTATTATTATTACCTATACTCAAAGGTCTCAGGGCAGTTCGCAACATAAAACCACAATATGAATGCACAAACTACATAATAAAAATAAAAACAACCCAACAATTCTCCCTCCCCAACACATTTTTAAAAGGCAACACGTCTAAAAGGACTACAACTCCTATCATCCCTGAACATTGGCCACTCTGTCTGGGGCTGATGGGAGTTGGAGTCCAGCAGCACCTGGAGGGTCTCAGTTTCCCTATCCTTGATGTACAGGACCCTGTGCATCGCAGCTCTCTGCAAAATCCTCATTGCAAAGGTTTAGGCTTTCCAGAGTCAAGGAAAGAAAGAAGGCACATTGGGAGGTGGTGCCTGTTCTGAATGCCAGTTGCCAGGGCTCACAAGTGGGGAGAGCGCTGTTGCCCTCACGTCCTGCTTTCAGGCTCCCCGTAGGTATCTGTTTGGCCACGGTAAGAACAGGATGCTGGACCAGATGCACAGTCTTTCTTATCTGGCAGGCTCTTCTTCTTATGCTCTCCGGCAAAAACATTCTTCTTTTCTTTTAAGGGCCCAGCACTGAAAGGAAAAAAAGTCAAAGGTGGGTGGCTACCACCTTATTTCCTCCAAATGCCCCAACCCTCCAATGTAGAGTTGCCACGTCAGGAGTGGGGGTCCCGGGGGGGGGATTTCCGGCCTGGAAACCATTCATTTACATGGGCTAGTAAAGAGCTGCACTTAGGACTCCATTGTGCAGTGCAGGCCATGGGAATGTTTGTCCTGCCAGTTGAGCAGGGCCCAGGCCGTGTTGCGCTGCAGTTACTTATTTTCAGCAAAGGTAAATGATCTCATTTTGGAAACAAAAGGAGGTCTGTAGAAGAGAATTTGAAAAGAATACTGTATCCAGAATTCATCGCAAATTTGGACTCTGGGTCCTATGGTATACATTAGCACCCTAGGGTATGCAAGTCCTTCTTTTGAAAAAGCTTGTAGTGTAGGGTAGTGACCAAGAGATTGCACCCATGGCACCTTAGCTCACAGACGCACCTAGAATATTGTACTGGAGCTAAAGCAGCATAGGGAGATTGAGCTGTAAAGTATAAGGTCCTGGTTAAATCTCACCTGTGCTGTGAACTCACAAGGTGGCCCTGACAAGACAGGAAAACCAACATGGACCCACCTTACCATGCTGTTTCGTTATGGTAAAACACCAGAGCACCTTAGCTGTCACCTCCCTGGCCACACAGGCCCACTGAGGCACCAGGGCTTGTCATCCAATGGGACGGAGCCAACAGAAGAGATCAAATCACAAGAAGGAGAACGACCAAGGGAAGCTCCAGGGACTCTCGAACAAAAGCACTCTGAAGTTTCCAAAGGCCAAAAGTACCACGTAGATGTTGTCCCCATGATGCATTGCGCCTTTGCAAGATTCCGTGGATGTGGTCGCTTGCAATGCGTTTGTAGAAAATGGCTGCAATTTGTGAGCATGCTAGTGTTCCTAGCACCTTAAATTCTGGCATCGAGGTTTCTTTTCATCTCCATAGCTATTCACAAGGCAGCATATGCTAGAGAAGATAGCAGACTTGTTCTGAGAGCAGGCAGCCCAATCTTCAGTTTCTTTGTACTGGCAAATCTCCCCTGCCTTCAGAGATAATTTGGTTCTCATTCTTCAGCTGAACTGTTTATTCTATCATGTATATTTGTTGGTTCCCTTCTGCCTGTAAAAAAATGTGCCCAATCAATACCCATAGGCTCCCGTTCACCTCTAAAATCTTAAGACATTCACACTGGAATAAGGAGGAGATCCATAGAAAAACAGGCCCCATCACCATGCCAGCTGCTGGTTCGCTCAGACTGTCCTGTTCCTTACCAGGTCAGCCACGGGGTGGGAGCATCAAGATTTTAAAGTTCTGCTCTCCTGTTTCCTCCTCCATCTCAAATATCTTTCCTTATGATGGTTTCAAATTTCAAAGAGTATGGTTTTGTGGGAAGTGTCTCCCTTTGTGAATGTTGCGAGCTGTTGTGGGGACTCTAGTCAAAAAGTGGGTGCATCTCCAAACTTCAAGGACCCCTAGTATAGGGTCAGGACAAACCAAATTAGAAGATTTCTGCACACCTAACAACCTCAGATATGCTGATGACACAACTGTGATGGCAGAAAGTAAGGAGGAATTAAAGAACCTTTTAATGAGGGTGAAAGAGGAGAGCACAAAATATGATTTGAAGCTCAACGTCAAAAAAACTAAGATCATGGCCACTGGTCCCATCACCTCCTGGCAAATAGAAGGGGAAGAAATGCAGGCAGTGAGAGATTTTACTTTCTTGGGTTCCATGATCACTGCAGATGGTGACAGCAGTCACGAAATTAAAAGACACCTGCTTCTTGGGAGAAAAGCAATAACAAACCTAGACAGCATCTTAAAAAGCAGAGACATCACCTTACCGGCAAAGGTCCGGATAGTTAAAGCTATGGTTTTCCCAGTAGTGATGTATGGAAGTGAGAGCTGGATCATAAAGAAGGCTGATCGCCGAATAATTGATGCTTTTGAATTATGGTGCTGGAGGAGACTCTTGAGAGTCCCATGGACTGCATGGCTGGAAATCAGCCCTGAGTGCTCAATGGAAGGACGGATTCTGAAGCTGAGGCTCCAATAGTTTGGCCACCTCATGAGAAGAAAAGACTCCCTGGAAAAGCCCCTGATGTTGGGAAAGATTGAGGGCACTAGGAGAAGGGGACGACAGAGGACAAGATGGTTGGACAGTGTTCTCGAAGCTACCAACATGTGTCTGACCAAAGTGCGGGAGGCAGTGGAAGACAGGAGTGCCTGGCGTGCTCTGGTCCATGGGGGTCATGAAGAGTCGGACACGACTAAACGACTAAACCTGTTGCTCGGTCCCAGCTCTTGCCAGCCTAGCAGTTCGAAAGCACTTCAAAGTGCAAGTAGATAAATAGGAACCGCTACAGCGGGAAGGTAAACGGCGTTTCCGTGTGCTGCTCTGGTTCGCCAGAAGCGGCTTTGTCATGCTGGCCACATGACCCGGAAGCTGTACACCTGCTCCCTCGGCCAATAACACGAGATGAGCGCCGCAACCCTAGAGTCAGTCACAACTGGACCTAATGGTCAGGGGTCCCTTTACCTTTACCTTTAAACGACTAAACAACAACAACATTTTACATAAAATAAAAAAAATTCCTTCAGTAGCACCTTAAAGACCAACTAAGTTTTTATTTTGGTATGAGCTTTCGTGTGCATGCACACTTCTTCAGATACCAATGCACACTTCTTCAGATACCAACATTTTACATGTGCAAGAAGCCTTATTCAGAAGGGCAGGGAGCGGATAGATTCTTCCTGCTAGATTAGGGTGCCTGTATATGTGCTTGCCTGCCACAAAGGGACATGGGTGGAGTTTAGAAAACAGAAATCTCTTACAGGAGAGGTTTTGAATATGAGAGCCAAGGTTTCTCACTTACACTCCCACGCTCTGCTACTGCAAACATTTGCACTGCAGCCGCCCTGACTTCCCTCACTCTTCATAGCGTATTAACCCAGGCATGATTTTGCCCTTGGAAAGATATGAAAAATACCTTGGAAATGTAATGTGTGCAAAATATGTTGCAGTTCACATAGAAGCACACACACTTGTGTTTGGCAGTGTCGTGTGCTTCCTTTCAGCAACATCGTTTTCAAAAGCTTTCATCCCAGCAAGAGCATAACATATTAAAAGGAAGTTCCATTGTTTACAATTTGCACATTTTTTCCTTGTTTATTGCAAGCTGATCTGTGGCCTCTTTTCCATGATTCTGGATCGTATTTTCTCATATTTGGAATTTGCTTCATTCTTCTGCTATTTGCTATTATTTCCCAGAAGAGCGGGCAGTTTATCTTTGCAAGTATGCTTCTTCTGGTGACAAGAATAGTACTATGGCACCTTAGAGAGCAACTGTTTAACATGAGCTCTCAATGACAACATCCTGCTTCGTCAAACGTCTTAGAAGGACCAAGAGCATGGCTGCTGTACATAACACATCGTTTTTGAGGAATAAAGCATTTTAAACAAGTCGGGATCGGCAGTGCCTCATGTTGATCGCCTGAGAGGGAGGCAACTTAACTTTTGTTGGGACAGAACTTCCTCTAAACTGATCCATGACCTGAAAAAGTGTGATCAGATTTGTTTAAGAATTCCAATTCTCAGCTGCCCCATCCCAGTACAGTGGTACATCCAATTACAAGCAGAATCCGTTCCGGGGGCCCGGCCGTATCCCGAAGATTTCATAACCAGAGGACAACTTCTGTGCACGCGCAAGCGGCAAACCCACTTCCGTGTTTGCCGTGTTTGCAACCCGAAGATTGTGTTACCCGAAGGTAACGTAACCGAGGGTCCACTGTACTCTTTTTAAAACCCTGACTGTGAAGTAAAAGAGACCTGCCAAGAGGTGTATAAAAAGATGTTGGTACATACTCGAGGGGGTATGGGAAGGATCAAGAGATTTCTACACCACTTAGTCTGTAGTCCTACACATACTTATCTGACATACTTCTGAGTAGACATATATAAGATTGCATCGCTAGAAAGTAACTGACAACAACAACAACAACAATAATTTATTACTTATACCCCGCCCATCTGTCTGGGCCTCCCCAGCCACTCTGGGTGGCTTCCAACAGGATATTAAAAACACAATAAAACATCAAACATTAAAAACTTCCCTAAACAGTGAAGAGCCACCCAGTGACTAAAACTGGATATTTTTAGTATTGCTTTTAAAATATTGCCTTGTTGCAATTGGTACCTGGAACTTGCCATCGGGTGACCAGGTGGTGACTCCGAGTCCTTATTTTCAACTAATTTCCCAGCAGCGCTTCTTCTTTTAAAATATTGATAAAACCTATTGGATGTTCTCCATTAAAATACCGGGTATTTAGCCAGTCCTTTTATTTTGTAAAGACTTCTGCTGTTTTGATCCCTCAAACTCCCCCACCCCACCCACGATCAAGATTTTGTAAATTAAGATGATTTACTAGTCAGCTGGTTGCCAAGTGCCTTGTGAGTGTCTTTGGATGGGCTAAGATTTCTTTCTTTCCCCTGAGGCTGAGTCACAAGGAAAGGTGTGATGTGAACACTAATGAGACGTTTAGATCTCCAAAGAGAGAAGCACTTTTGGAAATGACTTTTTTTTACAAAGTTTAGTGGGGGTTGTGCAAGACTGGTTTTGGATGTGCTATGAGTAGCGATGGAAGGATCTGTCAATTTTGGTTGTCTCTGCTTCTCATTTTTCCAATCTTAAATTCAGTTCTCCGCATTTAGGCATTGAACTGTACATGGTTGTTTGTTTTTTTAATCGTCATGAACATTCTTCAGCATTATACTGTGATTTTTCCCCCCTAACACAATTCTGTCTGCAGTTTTGACTAATGTGCACTTCTCCTAATATAATGCATTTTTACACTGTAGGTACAAAAGTTTTTCAAAATGGCAGGAAGCCCTACATTTCTTCAGGTCATTAAGCCTGATTCTTAGAAGTGCTGAGAAGTTGGGTGCTTTTAAGACACACACTCACTCTCCACACTCTTTAATTGAAGCTGGTGGTACCCGTTTCTGCTTTTAATAATTGCTCTTTCTTCTTTATAAATTTTAAATTCAGATTTCTGAGAAATACGGCCTTCCAGCTGAAAAGATTACAAAGCTGTACAAGAAGAGCAAAAAAGGGTAAGTAAGGGAAACTAAACCTCACCTCAGCTCAGTCAGAGTCACGTTTTTTGTTTTGCTTTGTTACAGTGTCTTGAGACCTCAGCTGCCCTAGATTCTGTCCTAGGTGACAAGAGGGGACCCCAGCTCTGAGCAACTCCCAGACCCCTCCTAGACTCCTCAAGTCATGTGATGTGCCCTGGGCTCAGGTGGGAGTAGCCTGCATTGTGGCTGCTTCTCCCCCTCCCCTGTGTGGGGTGGGCAGGGGAGAAGCATAGACCCTAGGACATTTCATACTGACTTTTGGACTTCTCACACTACCCAGACAGCATGGGTAGAGACAACAATTCTGCATCAGCTCTCTCAACTCTACTGCAACATGAGAAGAGGTCGTCTGTGATATGTACACGATAATTCAGTTGTGTTTCAAATTAAATAGAGGATGATTAGTACCATATTTTAATTACGTCCAAGTTTGAAAGCGGCAACGGGGAGGGGGGGGAATGAAGCCTCTGTAATCTGGAGTTTCAGTATTCCCCGAACAAAGGGAGATGAGTAGGAAGAAAAGATAATAGGACTAAAACACTATCACATCAATGAATTTGTCTATGCTGTGGCATTAATTGGCTGCCCAGCACCTAAAACCCCTCCACCTTTGCTATCTTGTTTCCCTGACTGCACACCCAGGAAAGGTTTAATTAGCCTGTCAAAGTGCTGGTTTTGACCTATAAAGCCTTAAACAGCTCTGGGCCACAATACCTCAAGGACTGCCTCTCCCCATATGAACCAACCCAGAGCCTCCGGTCATCATTGACACCCTTCTTTGTGTGCCTCCACTGTAGCCTGCTTTTCAGCCAAAAAGACTCCCTGAGCAGCAAGCAAATATCTGTAATATAATAATAATAATAATAATAATAATAATAATAATAATAATAATAATAATAATTTGATCCATATAGCCCAAGCAACTTTCCAGTTGACCATTTGGTTGAATTGTGATGTTTCAATGGGGGTTACATTGGTTTGGATTTATCTGGAGATTTTGCAATGAGGCTGGATAGATCAGTTGGTAGAGCATGAGGCTCTTAATCCCAGGGTTGTGGGTTCAAGCCCCATGATGGGTGAAAGATTCCTGCATTGCAAGGGTTGGGGCTAGGTGACTTTCGTGGCCCCTTCCAACTGTGATTTTATGTCTTACTTTAGAATCATATGCATATCTGCTCAAAAAGAAGTACTACTTTATTCACTGACACTTAAAAGTTCGCTGGAACTCCAAGAGACAATGAGCTGTGCTATGGCTTGTGTCAAAGCATTCACACAAATGGTTAATAGACAGACAGACAGATAGACAGACAGACAGACAAATACATCCCTTACCTCATAGCAGATTCACCATGTGAATCCATCTTGATATCTGAAACTAGGGGAATTTTACTGACATTCCTTTCTGATTCCAGGATTTTGGTAAATATGGATGATAACATCATTGAACATTATTCCAACGAAGACACGTTCATCCTCAACATGGAGAGCCTGGGGGAAGGCTACAAGGTCACGTTGACGGAAATCTAGCCTAGATCAGAACGCAGCCTAGTGAAGTCATAGCATTTCACCCTCATCTTAAGGAAGGGGACCATTCTTCTAAAGCCCTGATGGCTCACGGATGCCAAGAAGAGAGGCTGTTACAAAACTCCACTGGAAGCGAGGAAAGAAGCCCAGTTGTCCTTGACCGCTAACATACCTCTACAAAGTTCCTTATTTATTGCTCCTCACGCTGCAATCTGTACATAGTCAGCAGACCGCGGACATCGCCTCTCGCCCACCGCAAGGGAGAAACAGCGACTTTTTTAAAAGAAGAGTTAATGTGGAAGAAAATGAAATTGTGGAATTGCATTAGATTGCCTGGGACTTAATAGTTAAAATTGAACCTTTCAAGAATAAATGGCTTGAAGATTTGATCTTCTAATCCATGGCAAGGAAAGTGGCCGATCATGTTCACTGGTACAAAACCACCAGCAAACAAGTGTGTAGGTTAGCCATATCCTCCCCACCACAGGGCAATTGAGGACTGTAAGTAAGGGACTCGGATGGCGTGTCATTTGTAAGTAAAGCACCATCCATTTTTAACCTTTGTATATAATGTTTATAATATGTAATAATATATTTTTCCTACCTGTGTGGATGTGTTTACTGCCACTCTTGTTTCTTATCCTGGGATCAGAAGCTGATAGGCAACTCTCGCTGAGGAGAGAGATTCTGCCATTAGCTGTTCAGTGACGTTTCCATACCTTTTCTTGAGTGGCTTCTCCAGCATCCGTATTAGAAAGTTAACATTCTCCTTCCAGTGGCACATCCGACATTTGCACCACAAGCTTGTGGGTCTCGTTCACTCTCCTGTGCTTATTTCTGTGCAAGGATACCCGCATTGTCTTTCAGTTTCCGAATTATTTGTCTTCCGGTTTCTGAAATATTTATGCTTTTTTTGCACCCTTGGATTTCATCCTTTGGTCTTCTGCATCCTTGTTGGATGAGACCCCCCCATTTTCTGCATGCAGCAAGAACTGAGGCAGCACCAATACCACCAACACTCTCCTCCCTCCATGCCTGCTTCCGACTCTGACTTTGGGCTTTCAGAAGATATGTCTCCATTCAGCTCACCTCTTGCTTGGGAGCCTCTGGCAAACTGGAGCCAAGCCTAAACTGAGCCAGAAGGTCTTTTTTATTATTGTTATTCATAGCAAGTCAGAAAAACATGAAACCGTAGAGCTGGAGGTCATTGAGTCCAGCCTTTTGCTCCTTGCAGGATCTGCATGCAGCTTGCAAGGTGCAACTACAACATCTGCAACAGATGGAGGTCTTTGCTTCTATCCTCCAGCAAAGGAGAACCCACCACTTCCTGAGGCAGCCTGTTCTGCAGCTTGTCCTATTAGGAAGCTTTTTTCGAACGTTCAGCTGAAATCCAGTTCCCTGCAAATCCCACCCATTGCTCCTAATCCTGCCGTCCGGGGCAGCAACAGAGTTCAACTCTGCTCCCTCTTCTTCATCACAGGTATTTGAAGACAGCCATCGTCTCCCCCCCTTAATAGGTGGGTGGATTTGGTTCAGCAAACACCGTTTGAGACCAGCTGAGCAGGTGCTTGCTGGTTTACCTTTTCTTTTTTAAATGAAATCAATGACTAGCCAAGATCCCCATTCGCACAGTGCACAAATTTCAGGCGCAGATCTGGGGATGCAATCTGCATGCATGTGCACTATTTGAATGGTGCCAAGAAAGGGAATGTGGACGCCTCTGGTCATGGTGGGGGTGGGTGACATGTGTCTTTCTATCCCTCCCATCCTCAGAAGAGCTGATCTAGGGAACTGCATCCCTGCAATCCCAGGAAACCAGACAGGCAGGACAGTTTTGGTGCAGTTGGAAAAAGGATGCAGCCTATGCTCCCATGCCCTGGTGACTCACCCCAGCTTCCCTGCCCCTTGTTCAGCTCCTTTAATCTTTGCTGCCTCCGTTCCCTGCCCTTTTGACACTCCCCCAACCCACCTCACCCCTTGTTGCCATTCCCTTGCCCATTCAACTTCCCAGGAGTTGTGGCAGGAATGGAATAAATGTCTTGGATGAATGGATCCTCTGCTCATTTCGTTGAACGTCCTTGTGCCCCCTGACGGGTCTCACTAGAATGATAAATGTAAAAATGTACATACGCCTCCCTTGACTTTGGTCTGTACATATTACGTCCTGACACTATAGACGTTGTTTTTGTATGATTATATTACTCAGCCTGTCTTCATCGGTATGTAGTAGACATTTTTTTCATTGCACTTCCACCAGTGGGGCTGCTGGGAATGGCCAGAGGTTGGTAGCAAAACATGGTTTGCTTGCATAAGGTCAAAGAGTTGATTGCCACTATTTCCAGCAGTGCTTCCGACTGAAATCCTGGAGACTTGCTGCCGGCCAGTGTTGGTCAGCCTTCTTCAACCAGGACTACAACTCTCATCATCCCTAAGGCAGCTAGGAATGATAGCACTTGCAATCCAACAACACCTGGGAGCCTAAGATTGAGGAACTGTAGATACTGAGCAGCCGGACTCTGTTTAAGGCAGGCACCCCCAAACTTTGGCCCTCCAGATGTTTTGGACTACAATTCCCATCTTCCCTGACCACTGGTCCTGTTAGCTAGGGATCATGGGAGTTGTAGGCCAAAACATCTGGAGGGCCACAGTTTGGGGATGCCTGGTTTAAGGCTTCTTTAAGGCAATCCTGAGATTATGAAATTGGAATCTGAGATGAAACCCTGTAATTCGTTTATTAACTTTGGGAAGCAAATGTAGAAGTTCAAGCACTCCTTTGATTGGGGCAGTCAGAGCTTCAAAGAGTGAGGTTCCTTGCTCAAGCAAAATGGTGCTATGGAGATGAATGTTTCTTAAAAGGTTTCTGGTATGTAAATTAACTTGACCTAAATTTCAGGAGTGTTTGCTTCTGCAGATGCTCTTTTAGCAGCTTAACCCTTTTCTATTTCTTCAAAGTTTCAAATGTTACAAGAAAAATGCCAAACGCTGCATTATGAGATACATGCATCTTTTATTTTTTTAAAAAAGCTGTTTTGTTCAATGGTTTTAAGGTCAATTTATTGTGGTCACAATCTTGCATTTCTGAGTTCCACCAATATTGATTCTTAAAGGGGGAGAGAAGCCAGAACAGTTGTCCTAAATCTGAACTGTATGCAAAATCCATGAAAGAATAAACACCCTCTTTATTTGTGTATACTTGAATAAGCATGTATGTCCCTTGTAGTCATGTAAAGCTATGCTGACTGATATATCTGAAGTGAATAACATGCTGATTTAGCATTGTTTCGGAATCAATTGAGCTTACAGAGCCATTTTTACAGCAAACTGACAATTCAGTGCCAAACTGCCTAGCAGGGTGAAGATAAAGAATTGCATCCTTCTTCTTCTTTTTTATGCCCATCATGGAGTGATAGGTAAAATTGCACCTGTTGAACATCTCTTGGTGGCTGGCCAAGGCACAGCTCCCAATGTTCTACGTAACCATGGTGTTGCCATGCAACCCAGAAAGAAATAATAACTTACCCCTTCTGTTCTGTGGTTTAGCACTTAAGCATAATGATCACCCCAAAGCAATCTAAAAGTGGGCTTTCAGACTTTGTTTTGGGGAGCCAATGGGGTCCTTTAGAAGCTTGGGTATCTTCAAGCAGTCCCCAAGGGCCAATTTGGTAGCTGTCCTTCCATTACTGACCTTCTCAAACAACGGGTAGCCTTAGAGGAAGATCAGGTTTGTGCAAGGGTTCACTCTCACCGGCCTCAGAACCATTTACTGGTGTTGAGGGGTAAATCTTCACGAGTACCTTGGCATGCCAGACATTTTAGTAAGTGGATTTCTAAAGGTGGAAAGTTTGAAGAAAGCCACATACAAAAATCACCCTTACTGCTGTCTTCTGAAATAAAGCTCTAAACTGTGAAGACTGTGCCTATTTTTGAGCCTGGCTGTGGCTGGTGCCCCCTTTATCTATCCAGAGAAGGTGCAGAGGAATATTGTTCTATTTAATGAGTTTAGCCCTCTGTGACTTTCTAGTCAATAATGGCTAGAAACTTACATGTTTGTTTGTTTTTAGAGAGAGGAAAGAAAACTCCTAGCCCTATATAATCTGCATTTGTATAAGAATTGCAGTGGTAACACACTGACTATCACAGGCTGCAATTATATGTAGATTTTCGGCTTGTCCATCCACTGATACATTACTAATATTGACATGGCTATAACAATTGCTAGGGTAATAAGGCCTGCTTCAGTCCTCTTCCTATACACACACATTTTAAATAAATCACATAGAGTCTACCTAGCCTACCAATTCTTTAAAAATCATATTTTACTTTTGATGGGCATAAAAGAAGAGGGAGCTTTTACCATCTTTCATTGTTGCTAACAAATGTCTGTTCCTAAACATGAATGACTTAGATATGTACACAGAAACATGTGATTTATGAATTAAGCCATTTTCCCCAACACTTGGTCCTGTTGTTCTGATCTCTGTAGACCCCTTGGAAAGTTGCAAAATTAACATAGCTGCTTGAATTTTTATTATTATTAGAGAGGAAACTGAAAAGCTGTTTTAATGGATTCAATCAGCAGCAGCATGCAGAACTGGAAATGAATAGACTTGTTTAAAGTTTTTAAAAGGGTGCAGCCATGTAAAATATTTGTTTTTCTTGTAACCCTTCCCCTTCCCTGCCTCCCCTCAATGTTTCTCCCAGTTTAGGGTGACATGATGCAAACAGGAGGATTTGTTTGTGCCAAAAAAAATCTGTGCATAGTTCCCATAGCTGGAAAGCTCAAAAGCTCCATGTATAAACACTGTGCGCTATTTTACTCTAAGAAAACTAGTTTGTGTAACTTAATAGTTTTTTTGTAAATGGGAGAGGGAAATCTATAAACATACAGGTTTATTTTATTTTTTGTACATTTTTAAGAGAGAAATAAATAAATATTCGTAAGATATAACCACCTTTTCTTTTCTTACTGGTGTTTGATAGATTATTCGGCTCCACATTGAACCATTTTGAATATTGACTTGCACTTTTGTGATGGGGAACTTACTGAATTTGCCACATGGTCCTTTATTAAGTACGGTAAATGAAAGCTAATCCTCCAGTGCAGGGTTGGGGGGCATGTTGGGCCAGCCTTGGACATGTTTGAGCCTGAAACACAAAAGTTAGGACCACCTGTTTGTGTGTGTGGGAGAGAGAGAGAGAGAGAGCGTGCGCGCACACGCACACACACACACACACATGAGTATAGGTACTGGAGTGGAAGATTGGAGGCGAGAGAAAATGTCCATTCATGACTTGGTATCAAGCAAGTGCTTCACATTAGTTAATGCTTGCACCACTAGTTAGAGAGGTCGCTGTATCTTCTCCTTGTCTTCTCACTCTTCTTGTACTTGAAGAAGAGGCAGCAAAAGCAAGGAGGAGGCATGTAAGTGAGTTCTCACATTCAACTCCCATTTCTCCTTTCCCTCTTACGGAGCAAATCAGCAATTGCATATTGGCACAGTACTGAAATTTCTACAGATGACCTGGATTTGAACCTGCTCATGTGGGTGATATTGAACCAGCCCTCCTCTCTCTCTTCCTAACCTACGTCACAGGGTTGTTGAAAGGATTTTATTCTATTTTTAAGAGGTAGAGGTAAGAACCATGTCAGCTGCCCTGAGTTCTCTGGAGGAAGAGTGGGGTAAAAATGTTAATGAATTCATAAATCAATAAATGTTGGTGCTGGCCTTTAAAGCCCTAAACGGTCTCAGTCCGTGAAGGATTGTTTCCACCCCCATCATTCAGCCCAGACACTGAGGTCCAGCACCGAGGGCCTTCTGGCGGTTCCCTCACTGCAAGATGTGAGGTTACAGGGAACTAGACAGAGGGCCTTCTCAGTAGTGGCGCCCGCCCTGTGGAATGCCCTCCCATCAGATGTCAAGGAGATGAATAACTTTGACTTTTTGATGACATATGAAGGCAGCCCTGTATAGGAAAGCTTTTAATGTTTGATGTTTTATTATGCTTTTATACTATTTGTTGGAAGCCGCCCAGAGTGGGGCAACCCAGTCAGATGGATGGCGTGCAAATAATAATAATAATAATAATAATAATAATAATAATAATAATAATAATAATAAATCATCCAAGAAGAGGGGGCTTCACTGGCATTGGCAGGGTCTGAATCATGGAGTTATGCAGCTGTTTCCTCACAATGGCTACTATATTCTTTGCCTCTCCCCCCCCCCAAGAGAAATGCAGTGGAACTTTCCAGAAAGCCTGGCTGCAGCAGAATATTTATTAGAGGCAGTAACATTTAGGGGCTTTATGGAGGACTTTATATTTGCAAACCTCAGGTCTCAGCCATACACTGGTTTTCATAAAGATTTGTTTGAGGTTATGTATTCATATAAGAAAACAGAATAATTATCGTCGGGTGCAATCAGTAATTCCAGTATGAAAAAGCACCGTGTCACAAAACAAGTTTACAATACAAAATTATTCAAAATCTAACATTTAAAAACAATATTTGTTCAATAATACAGTAAAAAAAGTCTTAACTTTTTTCAAAACAATACTGTTCATATGTTTGGCACTGTAAAATACATTGTCACAAATGCATCGCCCTCCTCTTCTTTTTTTAAACCAACACACTTTGCTGCTTTTAAAAATATTTATGGGCTATACTTGGCTACAATTTTCACATTTTAAAACAACAACAACAGACATTGTGCCTGACCGTAGCATGCAGTCCACAAGGGATTACACCCAAGTGCAGAAACAGGTGAATTAAACAATAGGCCCACTCCAAAAAGTCTGGATCCAAACTTCCTATAGGTTGAGCATGGGGGCACTTTGAGGTCCCCACTTCACAGTCCCCCCCCACCTTCGCCGCTCCATAATATGCATTCCTTTGATGCAAGTCCCACTGAATAAGTGTGCATAGGATTGTAGCCTTAAAGGTGCTTCATTTTGATTTGGATCCTGCCCATTGTAAATACTGCCTCTTGTCTGATAAGGATGACAGATTAAAAAATACTTAATTTAGGAACCTGGGTTGATTTAAAAAAAACACCGTGTATGGCAACTTTGCATGTCAAAAGTTAACATGGTGATAACCGAGCAAACATCTCAGAAATGTTACACTGGGCAAAACACCCTGGACAACCCTTTTTAAATGGGTTGGGTTCATACTTAAGTCACACTTAGAGTAGACTCACGTTTTTCAGGGGGTCTACTCTTAGCATGATTGGTTGGGACAGCACAGTAAGTCTGCATTCAATTCTTAAAGATCTTACGGTTTTCCCATGGGCATCTGATTGGCCAGTGTCTGATCAGGATACTGGACTACAAGGGCCGGTGGCCTGATCCAACAGACTCTTACGTTCTTATGGGGGATGCCGTTGAATGAAGCTAGGCTTGGCGCCATTACATGCCCCCCTCAGGCAGCTGCTGAGATCCCCAGCAATTCAGCAGACTTCACAAGCCTTGGTCCCAGCAGGACTGCCTCTTCCTTTAGCCCTTCTTCCCGCCCTTGTTCTACGAACCCGCCTCATACCGTAGTCCACAGTGCCCTAGAGAAGCCCTTCCCCAGATATTGTGGAACTACAGTGCCGATCATTCATGACTATTGGCCATGCTGGCTGGGGCTGATGGGAGCTGAGGTCCAACAACAAGGTCAGAAAAGGCTGTCCCAAAGCATTGTGGGAAATTGACAAGGGTGGCTGGTTCCCAGTCTCAGCTACTGCCACAAGCGAAACCTAGAGCCAAAGCCCCATGGACAGGGACCTCCTCTAATTTTGAGCAAAGCAGTGGTGTCGCCCTACCATGCAAGATAGGAGGAGTCCATGAAAATTACCATGTTTGGGGAACAAAATGTTCTCCTGGCAGCAACCCCTGAGCAGCAAAGAGCAGGTGTGGTTTAAAACACACACACACACACACACACACACACACACACACACACACACAAACAGATTATTTAAAAAATTAGATTGTAACAAATCCCCATTTTAAAACAAACAAACAAACAAACAAACGAGGAATGCAAGTTTCCTATACAACTGAAAACAATTGCATAACTGTGCAACAACTAGCAATGAGGAGGGGAAATAATCAGTACAGTAGCTTTCACCAACCTGGGACTCTCCAGATGTTTTGGACTACAAGACTCATCAGCGCATGCGCTGGCAAGGGGTAATGTGTTTTGTAGTCCAAAACATTTGGAGGGCTTCAAGATGGTGAAGGCTGCAATATCATGAACATGCAGGTACTGTTTCTACAAGCCAAACACGAACACAAGAATTCAGTTTTAAGTTTCTTCCCCCCGCTTATATTTTACAACAAAGTTGCAGCTACCAACACACAGTAGGATCACACAGAAGTACTGTCTTAAAAATGCAACCGATACTGGTAAGACTGGCACAGAATCTGCATATTATATGTATAGGGAGGGAGGGGTTGGGGAGTCTCAACTGATAGGAAACTATTAATTGGTACAGATCAAAGTCATTCTCTGAACAATAAATACAAGTGCATTTGTCAGTATATGAGAAAATAAAAGTTCATTCCTTCCATACACAGAACTCTAGAAAAGGACGCATAAAACAGTGGCCATGGTTGGGAACACAGAATTTACTACCATTCACCAATCTACTCTTTGACTGACTATACCATGCTTGTTCTACAGGTTGGCTTTAACCCATCATGCTGAACATTTAAAAACGACATATACTTCAACCTGACCCAAGAAGGGAGACACACCAACAGAAGCAATGTCCACAGGTGGTTTTCCAGGCCTTGCTAGATCTGGAATCATGCTATGCAGATGGGGTATACTGATGAGCAAATGGATGCATGGCTAATTTGCAGCATGCAAATTGAGGCATGGCAGATGCACATTCAAATTTCAGGCGTGAGATGCAGCCTCCCATTTGCATTGCCCTTGTGCCCCGATCGAGAGCAGGTGATCCAAGACATGACTAATTTGCTCCCTTCAGCAAAACTTAATCCTGATCAGGTGTCTCTGGGTTGAAGGCAGCATGGGTCTAAGTGCATGTTTCTGTCTTCACTGAAATGGAAATCTGGTAACCTGTGAAGCAGCCTGTCTTATATCCCGAGTTTGTTCCCGAGTCTGCCTGGTGCAGCTCTGCGATGTTGTAGTTCGTGCTCATAAAACATGAGAATGGAGGAAGCGTACAGCCCCACAATAAAAATGACATCCCTACTACCTAGCTCGGCATCAGCAATTCTAAGAGTCTTTAATAAAATGCTACAGAGACAACTGGAAGTCTATTCAGTCAGCATTATAGATTACTTGTTTAAAGAATGCTAAATGTGTGCCTGTGTGTGGACATGCCTGTGTGCGCATGCATGTGTCAAAACTGCTAAAGACTTGACCTGAAAGTGCTTGTTCTCACTGGACTGCCACATAAGGAAGGAAGGAAGGAAGGAAGGAAGGAAGGAAGGAAGGAAGGAAGGAAGGAAGGAAGGAAGGAAGGAAGGAAGGAAGGAAGGAAGGAAGGAAGGAAGGAAGTGGGGGAGAGGAAATGCCATTACATCTCCTCAGCCTTTGTCACCACTGCAGCCAATTTATCTAAGCATAGACAGCTTAGAGCCAACTGTGTCTCTGATGGCACATCAGCTAGGATGATTTATTAGTCAATTAACCATGGGTCTGCACAAGGCCTAGGTGTCTATAATACAGCTGCCTGTGCTCCAAAATGTTTATCTGATGGCTTGCCTTTAGGCTGCATAAGAAGAAAAGGAGGCACAACGGGAAAGTCAGTAGGTAGGCACCCCCAATTTATTCCCACTGGATTCTCAGTGGCTATCTTTCTTTATTGGAACAAGGTCAGACTGAGTATGCAAACTTTCAAGTTAGACAGGGCTCTTTGTCGGTCTTGGAAACAACCCAGTAGCTGCTAAAATGCTTTCTCCAGCTCTTCTACCAGTGTGACAAGAGATGGAACCAAATGCAGTCTGATGCTTCCCCCTCTGGAACTGCTGATAGGTGCTACTGCTACCTTGGGTGATGGGTTGAACCAAGGCAGGTGAGTGCTGCACAATGAGCCTACACACAGATTTCCTCATCTAGCAAGGTGTGTATGTGCCTTTCTGTATTGAGACCATGAACTCTTTAAAAAGCAGGAATTGGGTTCTTCATATAGTCTGTGGATTTTCACATGAGAACTAGAGGGGGGGAAATGAGAGAGTGGTTTGGATCCCACGATGTTTGCAAAAACCACTTTTTATGCAAGCAGTATGTATCTATTTCCCTTTCCCGCTATAGTCCCTCCCCCTCCCATGCCACATCCCATGGCATTCCAGAGGGTCACCCACCTCAAAAGTAGCTCAGGGGCCATGCAACAGGAAGGAGAAGTGTCATTCCATAATTCTAGGGATTTTTGATTTTTTTGCTGCAAGGAAGGCATGACTTGCAGGGTGCTTCCATACTGGGACTTAATTGGCAAACTGATCATTGGGCTATTGCAAATTGTTGCCATTGACAACAGTCCCCCCCCCCTCGGTGGAAAGGAGTCCTGATCCCACTAACAGCCTTGACTTTAAATCAACCAATTTTTTAGCCCACTCTCTGAATTCCAACAAGGATGGAGACAGACCCTGCTTGTCACCTGGCCAGATGTGGCGATAGTTTCTGTCAGTTGGAAGCATTTTACTATCTGTGTCACAATGGACTGACAGGGATATGTAGACAAACAAGCTGGTGGGCTAGTAATTTTAAAATAGATCCAGGCCTCAGATACAGACATGCTCGAGTCCTGTCTTTTTCATTTACTGCCTCCCTGGAAGACATTTATGTTAACTGGAAACCTTCCTTGCATGGCCTCTGCACCAAATCACACACACTGCATGAACCGACAATCGCTCTTTGGAGTGGCAAGTGGGAGTCTGTCCCTGCCTTTCCTGGAAATATTAGGCATTGAACCTGGAACCTACGACCTGGCAAGCATCTCTTCAACTGCTGAGCTATGGCCCTTCCCTCTTTTCACAACCTTAAGTGCTCACTTCAGTTGACTTCATCTCTGTTCCTCGGAGTCTGCAAACACAGCTCATTAAACAACCATCTAAAGTTGGGGAAACACTGTGGCCCAGTTTGAGCACACCTACCCGCCTTAAAAAAAGAGCAATGGAGCAGTAATTTACAAAGAAGCGATCTACAGTGTAATGCCTTGCATTTTTATTCAGAAGTGTCGCTGTGTTTCATTGGGGTTATTCTTTGGCATGCAGAGAGGGCTGTAGCCAAAGTTTGTAGGTAGACATTCTTGTCATCTGTGGGGTTGTTTGTTCTGTGGGACCACCACTGCTGTTACAAAGGGTGAAACCAGACATCAGGTGTCACTATGATTTGGTATTGAGCCAAGCGGCATATAATAATAATACCCTATTTTTATATTGGTACCTACTGAGGCAATCTATAAAAAGGAACTGTACCAAAATGAATTTTTGTGGCTGTAAAAAAATATTTAAAGGGGGGATTATGTCCTCACTCACAGAACCATGTTACTAACGTCCACCCCTGCCAGCTAAGTTTCTTATCAAAATCTCCCCTCCCCCCATTATTTGCAATAAAAGGGAAACAAACTCCCATTAGCACCAATGGCTTCCCCTCACAGCTCAATTGTGTATCACAATTGTGTATCACAATATGAAGGAGTTCAGGACTCTGGTGGGGGCAGAGAATTAAAGCTCCTCCCCTGTGTGTGATTGTCCCACTTTGGCTCAGGCCTCCGCACTACCTATTATTTTTTTAAAAAAACAACAAATCACACACTGACTAACAATAACGTCAGGTCCAGCTTGACCCCAGTTTGAGGCCTGATACACAAATGGAGGGCAAAAGTCCCTTTAAAGCCTGTGTGCTTATTTCTGAGTACAGTGGTACCTCGGTTTTCGAACGCCTCCGTTGTCGAACATTTTGGCACTCGAACGCTGTAAGCTCAGAAGTAAATGTTTCGGTTTTTGAATGCCTCAGAACTCGAACCTGAAACGCAGCTTCCATATTGAGTTTTCTGTATTGAGGTTTCCGTACCGAAGTACCACTGTAATTGTGCATAGGCTTGGGCTGCAAGACTTGTGTAAAAACAAAAACAAAAAACCCCTCCACCAATTTCTGTTCTGTGCAGCTGTTTCTGACCTTCTGCCTTTGGCCTGTTTTCACATATGAATATCAAAATCAACTCTATTCTGGTTTTAACATAGCAGAGAAGGAACCACATGCCGTGTCCCTAAAGTGAGCAACAAGGCTCTGAGCCAAAAGGTTCTCAGCATTGCAGCAAATGGGTGAGCACAGCTGCTTAGACGAAAAGCAACATTTTGAGAAGACATCTGCTTGCCTTTTAGAAGCAATGCCTTGTGGCCACAGCCTTTTGCGATTTCAACTAAAGGTCTATTAGTTTGTATCTTCCAAGACTGCACTGATGGCCTAGGGTTGAAACTAATAATTGTATATGATTCTTGATGATGGACAGACAAATCTGTTAATTTTAGTTTCTCTTAGTTTCTCATTTTCCCAGTCTCAAGTGCAGCTCTCCACATTTCCACAACATTTCACAATTCCCACCCCCCAAAAGAGTCCTCATGAAATATTTGCCAGCATTTTAATGCAGATTTCTCCTAATATACACATTTCTGTATGCAGTTTAGTCAAATATATACATTCCTCTATGCCATTTTCACTAATATATGCATTTTAATGCACACTTTCCCCTAATATATATACATCTTTTGTATTTGGCTAGGGAACTGCATTGCAAAATTCAGAGGAGTGCAAATCTTGAAGGACGGCTGTGTATCAGTTTGTGCGTTGTTTCAGGAAGTGCAAATTACATAGGCCTGTGTTTAAATGAGAACCGAACTGAATTCCCCCCCAGCTCAAGTCTTAAGCCTCTTTACAAAGAGAGCCCTTTCCCCATGCTCCAGCGATGATGGGGCTTTAAAACACATCTTGACAGGGTTATGCTTCATGTTTTGAAAATTCCATCAGTGAAGATGTGGCGAGATCCCACCCTAAAGCATTTATGGGAGTTACGATAGGATGGAAGTGATTTAGACTTTGAGAGCTAACTTTGCCACCTTTGGGAAAGTGTGTGTGCTCCAAACGCAACAGGCAATTGGATCAATTCAACCGTTGCCAACCTGGTGCCAGTGTGCCCACAATTACCTCCTATACCAGCTGTGAAGGATCTCAGTAATTATCCCCTCAGAAATCCACATTGTGTGGAAGACTCTAGCTGTTCAATTCCTCTTTGCCCTGGTTTGGTTTCTCCCACGCTGAATACGCTTCCTTCAACATGACATTTCATTCCCACCCTTCCTTCAGAACAGAGCAAAGAACTTCCTCTCTGTGAGCAAGCATGGAGGTAGGTGGCTGGTGTAAATGCTTTTTCTCATTGAGGGGAAACATGCCCACACCATTTTGTGTTCCTCCCCCCTCCCCGCTCTTTTAGATGTGGCAGCCATTTTGTGTTATGCCACACACCACAGCAGCCATTTTGTGATGGCACTCGCAGCACATTTTCAAACAAGTTACTACTTACTTGGCTCCCCAATGCAGAAGTCGCTGCTGGCAACCAAGAGGGAGAGGGGCAAGGGGCAGCCTCGGGAGTGACGGATCTGCTCTGCCACATTGCCCACATGGACCTCCCTGCCGCCTCACCCCTTAGTTAGCAGCAGCGACCTCTGCATTGGGAAGCCAGGCAAGCAACACTGCCCTGTTCCTGCCGGTGAATGATACCAGGAGGATGTGTGGCATTTTGAGAAAAAAAAAACATAGGCGCTCCATCAGAAACCTCCGTCACAAATTTTGTAGCTCTGCTGTAGCAGCCGCCTCATCTAGTTGAATTACTACGTGTGTCAAAATCCTGTCTTCCAACAGGCGGCAGAAGAACTTGCCATGTGACGAGCACCGTTTACAAGGTGGCTTCATAGCTAGGAGGTTAGATTGTAACTTCAAGATGGGCTTTTAGTCTAATTTGGAACTATGAAATTAACAAGAGAGACTCTTGGTTTTGTAACCCTGGTACAAACATGTATGGTGGGATCAATCAACTGCCACTCTGGTGGAATCGACAAAACACCTGGGAAGACACTGGCGGAAGGTTCAGAGGCGATCACTAATCAATATGCCCAAACCTAGGCCTCTGCAGTCAGGAACATCTCTCAAGATTTTATCAAATAGGATGGGCCAAACTCTTACTATTTCATAATAGTCGTGCAAGTTTTCATGACGTAAAAATAATGAAGGGTGTGTTTCTGGCCCTACGTTATATGAAATGAAGAATGGCTATCTATGCTCAAGTCAAACCCTGTGGTACCATCCAAGTAAAGGTTGCCTAATAGGTTACCATTGCTGCATGCAAGCTATGCGAGGCAGAGGGAATTTCAAACAGAGAATTTCCCAGCGACTACAGTAACAGCTACAAAAAAAACCCATAACTGTAATGATATCTATACATATATACGTTAATGCCTTGCTTATTGCTCCATGCAAACTATTTGATGGTGTTTCCTGCTTGGCAGGGGGTTGGACTGGATGGCCCTTGTGGTCTCTTCCAACTCTATGGTTCTATGATTCCATTATTCTATTCATTTAGAATTATACCAGTGTCAATTTGTGTGTGGCCACTAAAAATGACTATACAAGCCAGTTAGCTACTGGAAGCAATGACATGTGATTCATGACACATCTGAGGGCTCATTCCGACTTCTGTTCATGCCACAATTTCTAGGCACAGTGCAGTGGACAGGGCCCGAGCAGTTTTGCTTTTTTGTCTCACTGCTTTCCCCTGGAAAACCCGCCATTTACTACTGAATCTGAAGAATTGTCAATCTGTCGAAAACCCAATTAACCTTTGTTTCGATTCAGGGGGAAACAGGTTTTCCCCAGGGAAAATGGCGGGACCAAAGAAAAACCACTTGGATCCATGCCTTTCCTGCAGTAGCAGAGGGGGGCATATGGAGGAGAACCCTAACTTGGCCAAGAAAAAGGGAGTGGGGGAGAGAGCCGGGGGGGGGGGAGATCCCTAACTTGGCCGAGGGAGTGAAAGCAAAAGAGCACAACAGAACATAAATAGAGGAAATACAGGGCAAATTGTGTCTTGTATTTAATCGACATAGGACATAGCATTTTACACTGAAATGCAGGATGATCCTGTATTATACAGGACGGGTGGCAACCCTATTCTGGAGTCACATGGCCACAAGCTGCTGGCAAAAGAACAATTTGGAACCAGCAAGGCAGAGGATTATATCATGCGGATGTATCTGCGATGGGCATTTGGGGCATGTCCCCTAGCTATATCGTTGAGTAATTTTGACACGGCCCCTTGGGTTAGGGGAACAGCAGTTGCCTTAGTTTAGTTTGACTTTACTATCACCTTGTTACAGTTACAGGTAGGTAGCCGTGTTGGTCTGAGTTGAAGCAAAATAGGAAAAAATTCATTCAGTAGCACCTTAAAGACCAAGTAAGTTTTTATTTTGGTATGAGCTTTCGTGTGCATGCGTATCTGAAGAAGTGTGCATGCACACGAAAGCTCATACCAAAATAAAAACTTAGTTGGTCTTTAAGGTGCTACTGAAGGAATTTTTTTCTATCACCTTGTTAGTTATTTCTAGAAAGGAATCGTCGGGAGAAGCCTTTGGCCAGTGGGCAGCTTGGATGGTAGAGAAGAACACATTGCATTGGGACATCTCTTCGGATATTTGGTTGCTTTGGGAGTGAATATGTGTTCTGCTACTCACATGGTACAAAGGATCACTGCCAGTCTCACTAGACATCTAGTCAACAATAGTTGCTGCTTATACTCCAGGTTAGACCATGTAATGTTAGCAGCAGCAGAACCAACCTCAGCTTCAGCTTGCATTGCATTAAGGCTCAAGCTGTGCTCTGTCACCACAAGGTCACTTTTGACAAATCCCAGGAAGCCCCTCCTCCTTTCAGTGCACATGGCTAGTTCTATAGATATATAGCCTCATTAAGTGACAAACTATCTCAAAAGTCTGCCAGATTTGCATATGCGAAGGGGGGGGAGCACCTCTATCAGACCAGTTCACTGACCTTTGTTATCACACCAATGAAATGGACCCATGGATTAGGTTTGCAAGTCAGAAGCAAAAAAAGAAGCCCTCACTTAAAAAGGAAGGCAATGCCTGCTTTGCTTTTGTTAATAACATAGCTGTGGTTCTCTTACAAGGTATCCTGTGGCCACAACAAATGTTCCTAAAACTCACTGCTTTCGTTTCTGCAATCTAATATTGCTTGGAATATCTCCTCCACTGTGACGTGAAATGGCGCTCCTGTGACCCAAGTGGCGCAGAATTTGGGGTTCTCTTTTTCCTAGCTAAGCAACTGCGAGAGTCTGAAGGGAAAGGAGCCTTTTCAAGCTTACACCCCCATTGTGCATACAATTCTCAAATGAGACCCCCATCAGCCTGCAGACAGCACTCTGCTAGCTCCCCCATCACACCTGGAGATGCAACCCACCCTGGCATTCTTCCCTCAAGGTGCCAGAGCAAAAGATGCAGGCCCTGCAGATGCAAGCACTCCCATGCAGCACCCTAGAGCCCTGTGGATGTTCCCACAAACAAGCAGCTCTATTCCCTTACCCTGCATCAGAACAGCTGCCAGATGGCTCCAGGCTTGAGGCTTGAAGGATCTATTTCATTTTTACTGGAACTTGGGAGGTCCATCCGCTGGCACAAAATGGAGAGTTGGCTAGGCTTCTGTATGCTTTGGGTTAAGGGCCAGGGACTGATCTCACAGACTGAGATTCACAGCTGCCTTCTCTTCAAGCTTCATTCATCAAAACAGCCTAATTTCAGGTGGGGCTGCAGGAGAGGGTCATGCTAGCCTTTGCTATTGTTAAACAAACCATTGGGAGAGAAGAAAGACTTGCCAATCTCCTGCAAATCACCCCAAGATCAACCGGCAGTTCCGGATCTACCTTCTGCCAACCTCCATTCTAGTGCACTGTAGATGTTGACGAGTGGCAACTCCCCTCATCCCTGACAATTGGCCATGCTGGTAGGGTTGTCAGACTCAATAGAGGACAGGACTTCTGTGCCTTTAATTGCCCTGCTCTCTTTTGAGTTTGGAAACCTTAAAGAGAAACCAGCATACCCTTTGTTTAATTTCCAAGCAAAGGGTCTGCTGGTTTCTCTTTAAGGTTTCCAGACTCAAAAGAGAGCAGGGCAATTAAAGGCATAGAAGTCCTGTCCTCTATTGAGTCTGGCAACCCTACATGAAGGCTGGGATGAACAGGAGTTGGAATCTAACAAAACGGGGTGGGGGGTGGGGGTGTGCACAGGTCCCTCCAACCCTTTTCCAGAGCAACTGGGGGGGTTCATATTCTTGTTTGTGAGCTTAAATTGTGCTTATTCTTTTGATTCTGCTTTTCCCCTTCTAACTATCTGAGCTCTGAAGAAGAGGAGGAAAAACAAAACTATCAGTTGCCTTCAGGCAAAAGAAAGTAAAAAAGAGATAAAACATCCAACATCTTTCTCCTATAGTTTTTTATATATTTAAAAAAATATTTTAATATATATTTAAGTATATATAAATATATCACAAATGGTACCATTTCCATGTTTCAGTACAGACCTAAATGGTGTACTGATGCATGAATCCTACAATTTAATATCTGAACAGTACGGGATGCTAGTGTTTCCCATGGTCCCAAAAAACCAAACAAACCCAGGATATAGGTACGGTAGTTTTGAGGCTGATTCACACAGCCACTTCTGAGGTGCGATTTAGATGGTGTTGTGAAAGTGCAACTACATGGCGAGATCACATGAAAACCAGAAACCAAAACAAACCTAGCCATTTCACAAGACCACTTTACAATGTGGAAACCCAGGGAGAAAAAGACACCTGGATGGTGAGTTTTCTCCCCTCTGCAATGGTGAAACCAAACCGCACCCCAATCAACATGCTTCCCTCCGTGTCAGCTGCTCAAATTGTGCTGCGATTTTAATTGCTCGAGCTGAAGTGGCTCCTCCACTGCTTTTCTCCCACATGCAATTTTGTGGGGTTTTTTTTCCCTGCTGCTTCTTCAGGACAGAACCACATTACAAATCAAACACCAGGTTCCCAATACTGAGTTTATCTCTGATGCAGGAGGGAAGCGGTGTGCAGGTGGTGGGGGGACAACGCAGGGGGAGGAGTTTAACCCTGCTGATTCTCCTCTGCAAATGCTGCCCTCTATTGATTCCCCCTGTTCTTCTGCCAATCTGGTTCCAAGACCAGAAGAAGGCAGGGGGGAAATGGAACAGCGGAACAGTCTGCCTCCATAGGCAACAAGCTCTTCTTTGCTAGAGGTATTGATGCAGAGGCTGGGTGAACATGTGGCAGAGACGATGAGTTGCATTCTGCATGCAGAAGCAGGGAGTTGGACAATATGACCTCCAAGGTGCCTTCTGATGCTATGATTTCTACGACCTTGGAGGGGCGTTTGTAGGGGAGAATTGGCAAGTGCAAGGAGAGTTAAGCTATTCTCCCCCTGAAAACTGCACCCTGCCTTCCCAAACGTTGGCAGGAATGTGTTTAGGAAACACATGTTTGCTGGCGCATACCATAGATCCACCTGACTCTCGTCAACTTTCTTCTGTCTAAAAGAAGGAAGAGAAAAAGGACACCTTCTCAAAGATTTCTCTGTCATCCAACCACCAAATCCTGCCATTTCCTTGTTGCTCTCTTCCCTGCAAGTGGCCTTTGAGTTGTAGGTGCTTCTTCTTTAGCATCAGCCCACCAAAACATTCACTTTCCCCCCTAGGGTTGGATTTCCTCAATACAAGTTTCCCACATACACAAGTTGCCTTCCCTGATCCCAAATGGTAACCAACAACCAGCATCACAACTGCTGCGTGGCGTTTTCTTCTGCCCTCTCTCCAAATGCATGTCCACCTTTTAAAAAGAAATGCAGTTGCATCACCCAGAGAAGGCAGATGAACAACCTTTTCTTCTCTCTCCCCCGACCCTTTCTCTCTTCCTTTCTTCTCTCTCCTTCCCAGCGCTGTGAAGGCATCACTGATAGGCAAGGTGCGCTGTCCTTTTGGGGTGTCATGTTAGTACTGGTGCCTATCGCCTCCCACCCCCCACCTTCTCCTCTAACTTGCACCTTGGCCGCTAAAAGGAATTGTCCATGTACATCTACACCCAATGTATCAAATGGTCCCCCTGATTGTGTTTATTGAGGCTGAGTGATTAGAACAGCAAATTTCACACCCGCCAGGCACACATTACTTCGGATTTGTGCACAGAACTAATTTGGCTGCTGTACTAGATACTAAGGGCTACGTTTAACTCTAGAAACCTTCATGCTTACCTCTAAGCAGTGACCACAGGTAATTTTATTAGAGATAAGCAGGGATCTTACAGAGGTTTGTTGCAGCAGCCCACCTCTAGCATAACATGGAGACAGATGGTGGCATTCAACTACGCTTTACTCGGGGTAGACCCATTGAAAGGAATGAACATTAGTCATGTTAGGTGACCAAGATGATCAAGGGTCTGGAAACCAAGCCTTGTGAAGCATGGTCGAGGGTACGTTAAGCCTGGAGAAAAGGAGGCGATACGATCGCAATCTTCAAATATCTGAAGGGTATCAGATGGAAGATGGAAGCTTGTTTTCTCCTGCTCCAGGGGGCAAGACCCGAACCAACCAATTCTAATTACAAGAAAGGAGATTCTGACTAAACATTAGGAAGACCTTTCAGACAGCAAGAGCTATTTGATGTTGGCGTGGACCCCTTCGGAAGGTGGTGGACTCTCCTTCACTGGAGGTTTTTAAGCAGAAGTTTGAGGGGCATCTTTAGTTGTGATTCCTGCGTTGCAGGAGGTTGGACTAGATGACCCTCAGGGTCTCGCCCAACTCTACAATTCTATTAATTTCAGTGGGTTCATTCTGATTAAAACTTAGCTGAATGCCGCCAGGAATGTTAAATGACTTGGTCTGACTGTGATCCAAACCCTGCTACTAGCATCACTGGTGCACACATGGAGCTCTGAAAGAGGCCTCTTCATTTGCTGCAATGCCAGAGAATGTTCTTCAGCATTCCCCAGCACTGAAGGGAACACGGTAGACATTTTTGGCGCAATACTCCATGTATGCCTCAGAACCCTACACACTTCTGGCAAAGGGCTCTCGTCCCTTCGGCTTTTCTTGTTTTAGCTTGGAATTGACAGACAAATCAAAACTTAAGGCTTCAATCCTAAGCATGCTTGGAAGGAAGTCCTGTTCAAACCCAGTGGGATTTGCTCCCAGGCAAACTTATTGAGGACCAGGCCACGCAGATTGTGACAACCCTTTGAAAACTGACATAGTTGTGCGGGCAGCTCTCTTTGTATCCCGGGATGCATTTGGGAGAGTGTTTTCCTAGCACAACTTCTACCTGATCTGCCACAATGAAAGCGAAAGGTGCCACAAAAGAAGGCATAGTTGGCCGGACAGAGGCAACGCCACCATGAATGTTGTTTTGGCAAAAGAGAGAGAGAGAGAGAGAAAAGAAACAAAAAAAAAACCCAGAGACACGAAATAATCCAAGCAACTGTTTTAGAACTGCCCAGCACTGCTGGGGTCACACTGAAGGAGACGGACGATAGATGGGTCACTCTTGGCTCCTCGAATAAACTCTTCCAGAGAAAGTTTTCCTAGAAAATAAATAAATAGAGATGCTGTTTTGGAATTCTATAGTGGACAAAGCATCGTAAGAGCCGCTTCACACACAACATTCACTCCTGCACATTTCGGAAAAGACCGAAGACGCTGCCATAGGTAAATGGAGCAGGGATGACTCCCATGCATACGAATGCTTCTTGTTCACAAAGTGCACTGTTTCTTTTTTGTTGAAACAGTTCTGATTGGGCAATTCTCACAGGCTGCAACTCAGCAAACCTAATAGTGGCGTGTGAACCTGTTGCTGAATGCAAAGTTTATCCCACCACTAAACCAATGAGCACTATCACCTATAGCCCAGTTCCAAAAGCCTTTCTGAAACTGATCTGCTGCATTAGGAATTATCTACAATACAGGAGAAAAATTATATTTTGAGTCAGCCAAGGCATTATAAAAACTCTTACACCAGGACTGACTGACTTTCTTTCTTTCTTTCTTTCTTTCTTTCTTTCTTTCTTTCTTTCTTTCTTTCTTTCTTTCTTTCTTTCTTTCTCTCTCTCTCTCTCTCTCTCTCCCCCTCCCCCTCCCTCCCTCCCCAAGGACACCTACACTTTTCTTGATTGCAGAGACTTTTAATATATTTCTGACTTCAGATCTCAACATCATCAGCATTGTAAGAAAAATATGTGGGCACCAGTCACTTTCCCAGAGTTAAGTAAAATGTGGTTCAGCTCTGAGTGACAGTGGGCTTGGAATGCATTGGAGGAAGAAGGAAAAAACATTTAGAGTGGTTTCCTAGCACCTGTCCTGGGAGCAGATCCAGGTTTTGAAGGACCCAGGAAGGAGGTTTCTAGCGCTATAACTCCAAGACAGCCTCCTGTTGTGCCATCAGAGCCCTGATTTGTGACCTGTGCTTCCTGCAGGCTTCTATTCAGCTGTTACTGCTTCCAGAAATTATGGGCCAAACTGCTAGCCTGCAAAAGCTACCCGAAAAAGCATAGTTTGACCTTCTACGGCTTTCTCATAATAGTGTAAACACTGCACAGATCCTCGAGAGCCCAGTTGCTACATACATATCAGGGGTCCCATTAGCACGGACTTCCTTTTGTTTATTCAGTCACTCCAGCTGTTTGACAGGTGTTTGAGAGACCAGAACAAGCAGAGGCCAGCAAGCTAAAGGGAGAACATACAAAGGATCTTTACCGTCCCGGTTGGTGTCCATCTGGCGGAAGATTTTCTCTGTTCTTTTCTCGGGTGTCGATTCGTCTTCTGGCATCTTCATAACCGAAGAAACCATCTTGTAGATTGCCTAAGAAGTGGGACACAAGATGGTGATGATCACTGTTGTGATTCCAGAGACTACACTAGGATGTGGGGGGGGGGGGTCCGTGCCCCCATTCCTTTATGCTGGGCCCTAATTGCCTGTTCCTTTCCCATTCATTTATTCATCATTACTTTGGTCCCAGGGCAGCGAGACATATTACAGTGCTGGGGGAGACCTCGGCCTCTTGCCAATCTAATTTGCCCAAAGACATCTATGAGTACCAATTAGCATTTGCAGATTTTATGCCTGTTTGTGTCAAGGGTCAGCATCTCGAACCGCCTAAGTGCCCAGCAATGCCCCTCCTCTTGGGTGGCCCACAGCTAAGGGTGGGACAAATTTTATCTTAGTTCCTGATTTTTCCAATCTTAAATCCAGTCCTCCACATTTCCACATCAGTTTGTGCTGTGCTTTTTTTAAAAAAAAAGTTGTCATGAAAATGAATTAGCATTCTAATGCAAATTTTTCCTAATGTGGCAATTTTGTATGCAATGTTGCCATATCCAAAGCAATTTCCCCTAATATGATGTGTTTTCTGTATTTAATTTTCAGTAATGTGTGCATTTTTAATATGTATATGTTACCCTAGTATATGCATTTGCATTTGTTGGCTTACATCACTGAAGAACTGCATTGCAAAATTCAGAGAAGCACAAATTTCAAAGGGTGGCTGTTTTTCAGTTCACATATTGTTTTGGGAAGCGTGAATTAAGCAGGTTTGCCTTTAAATGTGAATGGAATCAAATGTCTCCTTCATCCTTACTTACAGGCCAACAGAACCAGCCTTGGTGAAATTTTAGGAGTCAAGCAAGACATGAATAAAATCAAGTTTAATTGTGACCATCTTACCTCTTTCATTACAGTAGTGCCTCGGTTTAAGAACAGTCCAGTTTAAGAACAATTCGGTTTACGAACTCCGCAAAACCGGAAATAGTGTCCCTGTTTGAGAACTTTACCTCGGTCTAAGAACGGAATCTGAACGGTAGAAGGGCACCAGCGGCAGGAGGCCTCATTAGGGAAATTAGGGAAAGCGCGCCTCTGTTTTGGTTTAAGAACGGACTTCCAGAACAGATTAAGTTCGTAAACCAAGGTACCACTGTATACCCCAAGTGAACAAGGTTTCCTTGGTACCCAACATGATGAATAAAACCTTTCTTTCTTAGTTTTCCAACGATGCTGTTTACAAAAACCCTCCGATTATTTGTTTGGTTTGATGGTTTGTTTGTTTTGCATTTTATACTGCAAATCATTTGAATACAGTGCAGAAAGCCATGCATTTATAAATAAATATGCACGTTTGTTTCATTTAAACTGGCTGCAAAATTCGAACTCTGGTGAAATATGTGAGTTAACTTGAAACAGAATTTTTAAAAGCCTTTTAGCGCAGGAAATATCTGCCCCTAGTTATTGATTTAAAATAAATTTTATTATCCTTTTCAATAACATATTTTCAAACTGGCACAACAGCCTAGCCACTGTTTTCTATGCTCCAATTACATTCCGATTAGAGTACTGCATTGTATTGTGGGGTAGGGGCTGCCTTTGAAGTCCTCTTGAGAATTTCAGTAAGTCCAGAAAGCTGCTACTTGGAACCGTCCAAATGGAAACGCTGATGTTTTGTTCAAGCAAGATTCTCCAAATTAGCCTGAAGTTCTCATTTATGCAAAATTTAATCCAAAATAGCTTTGCCTCAATAAAATATTGTCTTCATCAAACGACTGAATGCCACTTCTGGAAGATGTAGAACAGCAAGTTAAGTGACATGACAGGAGACAATGTTAATTAGGGACTGTTGGTGCAGCGCTGGGGGAAAGTGCAGTTCAATCCAATGCATGTTTACTCAGAAGCAGGTCATATTGAGTATAGTGGGGCTTACTCCCAAATAAATGTGCATAGGATTGCAAGCCTTAATTCCCACCAAGCTCACAACTACCCCAAATTTCTAGCTCTTTTACTTCTGCTTACCGACCCAGTACACCTTCCAGCCCTGTTATACTTTAAACAGAGAGGACCAATATGTGCACAGAAAGACATTTATCGGTTTAATGGAATATTAATGCTTGGTTAATATAATCAAGTATTTCTCTCTTGCCCCCATCAGCAGCTGGCATTGTAACAACAGTTTTCCTTCAGTCACCCCAAAGTTATAAAAAAATAGTGTGGGATGAGCAAATGAAATATTGGCATTAATTACCAGAAGCCAGGTGCAGAAACAACGGGCATATACTGCAATTAAATTTATTATTATTTGTTGGAGGGAACACCATTTATATATTTAAGGCTTTGTTCTATCCTGCCATTAAATTAATATTTTCATGGCAGCTTACAAAATATGTTAATTAAAAGCAACCATAAAACAAATAAAACCTTATCTGATTTGTGTGTGTATGTGTTTTTAATCAACTTTTTTTTCTAAAAAAATACCATTTTGATGAAGACTCCTAAGCATGTTAAAATTGTACCAGCTTGAACAACTGCTATCCCTTACAGCAGGCATAAGCAACCTTGGCTCTCCAGATGTTTTGGAACTACAACTCCCATGATCCCTAGCTAACAGGGCCAGTGGTCAGGGATCATGGGAGTTGTAGTTCCAAAACATCTGGAGAGCCAAGGTTGCCTATGCCTGCCTTACAGGTTCCAGAGGCTCTGATGACTACACAGAGCTCCCCAAACCATGAGGAGTTCTGTTCTTATCCATTTTGGAACAAGGAAGAGCCACCAGCATGAGCAACTTTGGATGCAACTGATCTCTGGTACAACGGGCTGCATCCTAGCTCAGCTGGTGTTAAGTCTCAAACCCTGTCTCAGTCAAAAATACCTCTGTGTGCCTTGTTCATCCCAGCTCAGCTGGCTGAGCCAAGGCCAATGTAAGTTCCCCCCAAAGGGGCATAGAACACTATTTTAAAGGCTTGTTTCCCCTCTGCCACACTTAGGCATAGCAGCAGCAGCAGCAGCAGCAGCAGAGATACCACTAAGCAGTGTTTGGGACTGGTGTAACTTTATACTGGCTTAACTTACACTGGCTTGTTTTATGCCAGCTTCTTATGCATAGGATTGCCCCTTAAGTCCGCTATCCTATCCTTTAAATCTACTGTAAAATGTGGTCTTTGCCCCTTAAGTTCGCTACCCTATCCTTTAAATCTCCTGTAAAATGTGGTCTACCGTGCCTCTCCAAAGGGATGTGGGTGGCGCTGTGGGTTAAACCACAGAGCCTAGGGCTTGCCGATCAGAAGGTTGGCAATTCGAATCCCCGCGATGGGGTGAGCTCCCGTTGTTCGGTCCCTGCTCCTGCCAACCTAGCAGTTTGAAAGCACATCAACGTGCAAGTAGATAAATAGGCGGGAAGGTAAACGGCGTTTCCGTGTTTCTCTGGTTCGCCAGAAGTGGCTTAGTCATGCTGGCCACATGACCCGGAAGCTGTACGCCAGCTCCCTCGGCCAGTAAAGCGAGATGAGTGCCGAAACCCCAGTCGTCCACAACTGGACCTAATGGTCAGGGGTCCCTTTACCTTTACTGTGCCTCTATCTATCTATCTATCTATCATCTATCTATCTATCTATCTGTCAGTTGATCTATTGGATTTATACATTGCCCTTCATCAAAAGATCTCAGGGTAGTTCACAAGATAAAAACACGAGATAAAAGCAGAAATAAATAGTTAAAATAGGAACAGACAAACAAAAACAACCCCACCTCCTTAAAGGAGGCACACAAAAAGGGCCTCAGATGATGAACACAGAGTCCCGGTGTGTTTATATGGGGAGAGGCAGTCCCTGCGGTCTTGCAGTCCTGAGCTGTTTTAAGTTTCTTCCCATTGCACACATACATTCTTTATTACAGCCCGAATACCCACAAAAACAGTTTCAAAAGCAAAATGCAACAGAGATACAGGGGGGAAAAGGATTCCAAGGCAGTCACTATGTTTTATCCAGAGCATGTTGGTTTCTATTTCTTCCCATTGCAACTTATCAGGGTGGCCAAGCGCCCCACTTTTCTATCTGATGGCATCCTTTATTTGAAGGGCTCTTCTGTCCAGTCTTCCCCACTATGGCAAGAGGTATTGCATTTCTATTTAAATTATAGCACTGTTTGCTAAATTGGCGCGCGCGCACACACACACACACACGTAAGTTTCATAAATCGTGACCCTGCAACCTACGACTGCTATACAAACTTACCCGAATAGGCAAACTTGCTCCACAGAGTTTACAGCAATGTGGAGCAGGTGAAAGATTGGCGAGTGCTACCTGCTGGGCAGGAGCAGATGCTCTGCTCCAGTGCTCCTCTAGCTCCTGCCATTACCTTGGGAAAATTTAAACCCAGCATGGCACAGGCTGTCAAAAGTAATGAAACTCAAGAGAAACTCCGTTGTGCGCATGAGAACAAGCTGGAGAGGCTTGCTATCTACGGCGGATGAGCTGCACAGCAGTCTTCACTCCAAATGGGGTTCAGGATAATGGATAGAATCAGCTACATAAGAATGTTAGAAAAATCCCCGCTGGATCCAACTAACACCCATCTAGTTCAGCATCCTGTGGATTCCGAAATGGACCACTGATGCAACCAGGGTCATTGTGCACCTGGATAAGATCGGGTGAATCCACTTTGGAATCTGAGCAAGGTAGATTCCTCCTCCCCTTCTACATATAGCTCAGAGTTCCAGGCAACCCCAGGAACACACCAGTATAAACAGCCATCCATTGGCTCACTTTGAAAGGGTACCAAGAGTTTTATGGCTGCTTTCTACTATAGTTTTTTTTTCTGATTAAACTCCCATTTGGAAACAAGAACGACAATGTATTTTTCTAACTAAGGGTAACACGGCTTTCTCTGAATCAGATAAAGTGTATTTTGTTTTATTTATTTTTCAAAGTGATAAGCTGCTCCACAGCCTGAGACCATCAAAGCAGTCAAAAATAAAGGGTCATGATAAAAAAGATAAAGATAAAATAAAATAAAATACACATTCTAAACACAAGAAAATCATTTCTACATATGTGCAATTAATATTCCATCAACAACTAAGGATTGGGGAGAGGGGGGATTACTTAAAGTGCACACAAATATTCCTTTATTAGTGAAAACTATATTAGAGGAAATTGCTTGCAATGATTGAGCGCGAAGGAGAAACACACACACACACACTATATATACAGTGGTACCTCAGGTTACAGACGCTTCAGGTTACAGATGCTTCAGGTTACAAACTCCGCTAACCCAGAAATAGTACCTCGGGTTAAGAACTTTGCTTCAGGATGAGAACAGAAATCGTGCTCTGGCGGTGCGGCGGCAGCAGGAGCCCCCATTAGCTAAAGTGGTGCTTCAGGTTAAGAACAGTTTCAGGTTAAGAACAGACCTCCGGAACGAATTAAGTTCTTAACCAGAGGTACCACTGTATAATTTTTTTCACACAGTCTTTCAAAATAAAAATTAGGAAACTAATGTGGAAATAGGGAGAGTTGAATTTAAGATTGAGAAAATGAGAAGTGGACAGAAACCAAAATGGACAGATTTGTCCATCCCTATTCATGAAACAGACAAGAGATCTGTCCTGCGGTCACAGAGATAGGAATTCTAGCTGACAAAGAGCCTTACAATTTATTAGCTTGATGTGTTGAACCAGAGGAAGGAAGCTGTTAGGTAAGACAGGACAGATCGTGAAGCTGAGGCTCCAATACTTTGGCCACCTCATGAGAAGAGAAGAATCCTTGGAAAAGACCCTGATGTTGGGAAAGATTGAGGGCACTAGGAGAAGGGGACGACAGAGGACAAGATGGTTGGACAGTGTTCTCGAAGCTACGAACATGAGTTTGACCAAACTACGGGAGGCAGTGGAAGACAGGAGTGCCTGGCGTGCTATGGTCCATGGGGTCACGAAGAGTCGGACACGACTAAACGACTAAACAACAACATTTGCAGTGACTGGTACAACTCCAGGGAGGTGCTTATTCAAAGATCTAGGCAGGTCTTGGGTGTTTTACTTTCCCGGTATGAGGAAACCTGTGGTCATCCAGACGGTTGGACTCCAGTTCCCATCATCCCTAAGCAATGGTCATACTGGCTAAGATTGAAGGGAGTTGGGAGCTCAACACTCTCTGATGGGCCATGGGTTCTCCAGCCCTGCAGTTGTTAAAGATGAGTCAGATTTTAATGTATTATATCTTAATACTGAATTAAACCTATGGAAGACCAAGAATACTGAAGGATTTATTGCTCAATCATTGTTCATTAAACATTCTTTCTTTTTCTTTTTCAAGGAAAGAACAAACATCTTGGAAGCAATACCTACCTGAACTATTTCCAACATCTCCGCCTTGCTGATGTAGCCGTTTCCATCCAGGTCATACATGCTGAATGCCCACTTCAGCTTCTGCTCCAGTTTCCCTCGGGATGTTACGCTCAAGGCAATGATAAATTCTCTGAAGTCTATTGTTCCGTCACCGTTCGCATCAAACGTGCGGAAGACGTGTTCGGCAAATTTAGAAGCGTCCCCGTAAGGGAAGAAATTCCCATAGATTTTCTTAAACTCCTCCATGGACAAATGTCCACTTGGACAGTCTCTCAGAAAGCCTTTGTACCATTCCTGGATTTCATGTTCTGTAAAATCTGTGCTTTCTAGCAAATCCTGCATGACTTCGGGGCGTAACTTGCTGTTCTGTTTCCCCATGTTGGCGTCGGGATCTTATCTAAGGAAGGGAGGTGGAGAGAAAAGCAAGTTAATGAATTGCTTACAAAACCGGAGGCCGATGATGAACATTGTGGGCCTTCAAACAGGGTTGATTTGCTGCTGGGAATTAACAGTTTCATTGAACCAGCTCAGGGTGCCTCATGGTGTAGCATCTCAAGCCAGGATCTCAAAGAGGCCTGTGCCTGCAAATGAAGACAAGCAGACCTTCATTGTTGACTAGGTAAAGGTAAAGGTAAAGGGACCCCTGACCATTAGGTCCAGTCGTGACCGACTCTGCGGTTGCGGTGCTCATCTCGCGTTATTGGCCAAGGGAGCCGGCGTACAGCTTCCAGGTCATGTGGCCAGCATGACAAAGCCGCTTCTGGCGAACCAGAGCAGCCCACAGGAACGCTGTTTACCTTCCCGCTTTGAGCGGTACCTTCTGATCGGCAAGCCCTAGGCTCTGTGGTTTAACCCACAGCGCCACCCGCGTCCCCCATTGCTGACTTTCCCCCCTCAAAAGCCACTTCAGGAGACTTTGGTGGGGGCATGAGAGGTTGCAGTAGGAAACAGCTGGGGATGTCCTGGTGCTTACAAGGAAAGCGCTATGTATTGCAAGAGGACCACACTTCAATTAAAGATTGATTGCAAAATATGGAACACTGCAAGTTCCTGTACAATACAATGATATAGGAGGCTTCAATAAAATACAGTACCAGCTTTAAAAACTGAATACTCAGGACTGCCACTAAGATTTCCCCACTAGTCATTTGAATCAAATGTGCAAAATTCTGTCTCTGAGTCTCTCTGGCCAAAATAACTGTGCCCCCCCCAAGTCTTTCTGCTTTCTTCATACAAGAAGATGAAATTTCTTGAGGTGAGGGCCTGGGCAAGGCAGGATCAGCCCAACTAACAAGGCTTTGAAGTTGTCTATCAACAGCTAAACTCTGGACAGCAGACTGAATTGTCACCCGGTGAGATTTCCTTACTACAATGGAACATTTCCTTACTACAATGGAACATTGTATTTCTATTTAAGCTACTACACTGATTTCTAAGTTTGCATTTGTACATATAAATCAGCACACACACGTTTTATGCAAATCTGCGTCTTCTGTTGTCCTCCATTTCAAAAGTGGCTGAATGTCATGAAGGATACTGGCACAGTTCAAGAAGGATACTGACAAGCTGGAACGTGTCCAGAAGAGGGCAACCAAAATGGTCAAAGGCCTGGAAACGATGCCTTATGAGGAATGGCTTAGGGAGCTGGGTATGTTTAGCCTGGAGAAGAGAAGGTTAAGGGGTGATATGATAGCCATGTTCAAATATATGAAAGGATGTCATATGGAGGAGGGAGAAAGATTGTTTTCTGCTGCTCCAGAGAAGCGGACACGGAGCAATGGATTCAAACTTCAAGAAAGAAGATTCCACCTAAACATTAGGAAGAACTTCCTGACAGCAAGAGCTGTTTGGCAGTGGAATTTGCTACCAAGGAGTGTGGTGGAGTCTCCTTCTTTGGAGGTCTTTAAGCAGAGGCTTGACAGGCATATGTCAAGAATGCTTTGGTGGTGTTTCCTGCTTGTCAGGGGGTTGGACTGGATGGCCCTTGTGGTCTCTTCCAACTCTATGATTCTATGATTCCTGCATTGCAGGGGGTTGGACTAGATGACCCTTGGGTCCCTTCCAACTCCTTGATTCTATGATTTAGTGGTAGAACATGGCCTTTGCATGCAAGAGGTTCTTGGTTGAATCCCCAGCAACTGCAAAAGTGGGGAAGATTCCCACTGGAAATCTTGGAGAGCCACTGCCAGTCATTGCAAAGTTTGTAAATAATGCTGAGCTGGGTGGTGGACCAGTCGTCTGACTCAGAATTTAAGCAGCTTCTTCCTACCCTCTTTTGACAGCTATATATATTATTGCAAAATCATACTAAGCACCAATTGGTCTAGCAATACTAATCTGTTGTAAAAATTACATTTCCACTGTAGAATGTGGAATGTTATTTCAAATACCAATACCAAGATTATGTTCTTCATCAGGCTCCTATAAATATTACAGTCAGAAGCTCATGAGATTACTTTTTCCTTATGCATAATTCTTTTAAGGTAGAAATCAAAGTTATGGGATGTCATTAGGACAGAAGATTAAGGATTAAACATGAAATGTATTTTTCATTCCCTCCATATCCCTCATGGGTCAGGTTTCAAAACCAATTAGTAGCTATAAATTGGTTTAGGCAAGATTCTTTAAGAATCTCTTTTTTAAAAAAGCCCAGCCAATAAGAAGTATAGCATTGATAAAACTGGAAAGCCTTTTCTCCTTAAATTAACCATTAAATACACAAATGCAGCTCTAATATCCAATTTTTTTCAATTAAATTATCAGAGCTACTTCCATCGAAAGAGAATTGCTACACCCACGTTGCAAAATGGGTCCAGCAAAGAGCAGTGCCTTCAGCCATTAAACATTGTTTCAGAAGCCAAACTCTTAAAGGGCAATTTAATTAATTGTCCAAAGAGCTCCAAAAACAGGACACTTAGAAAGAGCCCCTCGATGCCATTGTTGTTGTTGTTGTTTTAAAAAATCCTTTGGATACTGATTATTCCCCAGTAATTAGGTTTGCCATCTCCCAGGACATAACTACCTTATGGAATACATATTTTTTTCTGTGATCAGAAAAAAATGAATTAGACAAATGAATGCCACAAATTGTGTATTAAAAGCACATTTATAATTAAGTGGGGGCTATCAGCAAGTTGTGTACATGTGACTCTGAAGGCAAAAACACTGAATTGCCCCCACCCAGCAAATCTTCTATTTTTCATTCCATAAATATCCCACCTTTGTTGAATTTGGAAAATTGGAATAAAATGTATTTAAAAAATATATATATATATCCCACCTTTGCTCCAAACCTTTGAGGTAGGGTAGCCTGAGAAGTGGTGACTGGCCTATGGTCACTGAGATAATTTCATGGCCCAGGGGTTCCCAACAAAATTTTCTCGAGGACCCCTCATCGAGCCGCTATTGTGACAAGGACCCCCATTAATTCCTAATCCTAAAATTAAAAAGTGAGAGCCAAATTAAGAGTCTTTTTATATTTTATATTTATACGTTTTTTACAGTTCTTCCTCTTCATCTGTAGGCCTTTGTCGTTTTAACGAACCACTTTTTAACCAACGGCCCATTTTAAACTACGCGAACTGTAGCTTCTGCGAAAAACAATGCTTTGTTTACAAACACTACTGTTTTGCAAAGAGGCAGCGCGCGCCAGGGAGGAGGGAGGGGAATGAAGAAGACAGGGTACCTGCGCAGTAGCGCACAAATGAAGCCGACGCGCGCAAAGCATCTTGGGGAGGTGAGCGTTAGTAGAATGCACGCGCTGCCTCTTTGCAAAACAGTAGTGTTTGTAAAGCGCCACCTAACGGCATACAGCAGAACTACTGCCTCTATCTAATTCTAGTTTTGCGCTAGACTCTGCTCATGCAGGAAGCGGCCAAAACAAAAAATCTGTCATCATACGAAATATATTTAATATATTTTTTATTCTAATAGCATCTTGCGGACCCCTCTGGCATAGCTCGCGGACCCCTGGGGGTCCCCGGACCACCTGTTGGGAACCACTGTGGTCGGGGAAGATGGGAATTGTAGTCCAAAACATCTGGAGTTTGGGGGTGCCTGGCCTAGGATCACAGATTGCCTGCTTGAAAAGGCAAATTGCTCAGCCAATCTGACCCCTCCTTCCAGGAGCTCATGGCCACACTGAACACAAGCCTCTCACTACAGCCACTTACAACACATCTGCAGTAAAGTGTTTTCGTAAACTTTGGCTCCAGAATCATCACAGCTAGTGCACCAGGCATTTGGAGACAGGCATAGTTTTCTGACTGAGCTCCCCAGCCAACAATCAAGAACCATATTTATTTATCACAGGGGTAGTCAATGTGGCACCTTCCCAGGTATTGTTGAATTGCAGTTCCCATCATCCCAACCCACTAGCCATGCTGGCTGTGGCTGATGGGCATTGTAGTCGACAAAATCTGGAGAGGACCAGATATTGAGTCACTGTGTGAGCAAAGTCATCTGGAAAAGGGCACAGACAGGAATCCAGCAAATCACTGTCCTAGCATCACCTCTTAAGAGTGGATTGATCCTCTGAAGCATTTTGCTCTGTGGTGACAATTGCACATCTCCTTTGGACCCCAACAGTTTGTTGGGTAGGTGTGTGTAGGATATTCCCCTTCTACTTCCCCTTCCAAAATACTTGCAGTACCCTTGTAGAATTAGACTAGGCAATGCTGTACATAATGTGGGCTTTCACTGTAGCGTTCACTGCTTTGTACTTAATTGCCTTGAGCTGCTTAATGATGCTCAACATGGCTTCCCTGTTCAAACGATGCACCTAGCGACATCAATATATTTTCCTCTCAAACAGCTTCTTCCTTTCTCTCCCAATAGCTTCTAATTCTGATGTCTCTGGGACTTGATCGTTAATGCAGACTCACTCCAACAGCGCACAGTCAATGCTCTGCATCTCATCATGTCCTGCACACCACAAACTCTCGCTCTCCGAGGTAGGAAGCTGCATTTGACAATTAACACTGCGAACCCAATCCAAAAGAATGTGTGTCAATAATTCACAACAGGCTATCGGGGTATATTTCAAGCTCTCCAGTTTCTCTCTCTTTCTCTATCTTGTCGCTGTTCATAAGCTCAGGGTATTATTACCTTTAGCAGATGCTCACTTCTGTTTTCCCGGGGGGGGGGGCGCTGAACCAAAACACCAAAACACAGCTAACAAACTGGAAACGATGTCTGGCAAGGCTTCCCAAGACTTAATGTTTCAGTCCATTACAAGCACTTCATTTTTTTTAAACATACTTTTTATTAATTTTACAGAATACAAAAAAACAAAAAAAACGGTACATACATAAACACCTTTTCCACCTCCTTCCTACCCACCCACATGGGTCCTCCCCTGCCACAGAAGTATCCCATGTATGTGAACAGTCAGAGATGGTCCATTTTATGCTTGGATTTCTGTCCTCCTCCCCCTCCCCTGACCCCAAAGCCCCCCCCTGCCACCAGGGAGCTCCAGCAAACCAGGGCAGTACGCAGGAGGCCATCCATCCAACCATCTATTGTCATACCAAAAAAAGAGAAAAATAGAAATAGGAAAAAAGAAAAAAAAAGAAAGGGCAAAAAAAGAGAAAAAAACAATACAAAACAGAAATTTTTTTCTTACATTCATGATTGTAAAACCATATTTTGTGGGCTTCCCCTCCCCCCCCTTCCCCGGTTTTCATCCCTTTTTTATCATCTGCAACAGTTTCTTACTTTATAAAAATACACCTTTGTATCTTATACAACTTATAAATCAATTGTTAACATTTTCATCTAATATTCAAATCACTGAAAAATCAAACTCCCATTTTATCTTCCCGTGCCTAATTTTTTCTCCCTCTATAAGCCTCCATATTTTCACATTTTCCAAAATCCATTCACTTTTAAAACTATAACTATTCTCAATTTAACCTTACATCCCCGATTACCGGCTCCACCCCCCCAATCCAGCAAATTCCATAATCAGCAGACCAGTTATAAACCTGTTAATCCATCCATATAATCACAACATCACTTTCCCTTCACCCCACCCCCTGTTTACAGTCTTTTGCCATCCAGGCCACCATACAGGACCCCTGAATTTCTTCTCTTCTCTGCATATTTTTTCCTTCTTCCCTGTGGGCGTTCTGGAGTTCCAATAATACCAATCGTGCCCCCCTCAAAAGCAGGGCACTCCATCCAACTTTTTGTAGAGTAAAGTCATCATTTTTTTCGTGGTGTGCTTCATTTTGTGTTGAATCATCACAGTCCTCATCTTCATCCTTTCCTTCCAAATCACAGTCATCATCATTGTCATTCTCACATTCATCTTTTTCAGTGTCAAAAGCTTCATCTCCTAAAAAATCATATTCTGCCATCACCATCTGAAATTTTTGCTGTAACTCTTGCCGTCGTGTCTCCTCTTGACATAGCTCTATTCTTGTTTCCCACATTAAGGTCAAAACAGACCGCTGGAACTCAGGGGAACACTTTTTTGTTGACATAATTCAATCCTGCCAAGGTCAAAACTTGTCACGTGGGGTGGAATATGATCACAGTTTATTTTCTCGACTCCATTTTAACAAGCTGGCTGCATTCTTCAAGTCTTATTAACAATAAAGTTCGAACTCACATTTCACAAACATTTAAACCAAAAAAGAAATTCCACAAAATCCAGAAATACAAAGTGAAATAAAAGTTGACTCATAAATCCTGATCAACTCACTGGGTTGTCTGGGCTGCCGGCTCCCGAGGAAAAGAAAGATTTTTCTCAGTCTTTACCTCTTGCTGCAGGGCAGTCATAAACCACAGTCTCTCTCCCCTTCTCACCCTGCATCAAAGGGGAGATTCTCTTTGATGCCTTTGAGGGATCCTTTTGAATTGCAAATCTTCTGTTTATGGCTTCGGGTTTCTATTTACTGTCTCTTTTGTTGCCGTGGGGGGGGTGGCTTCCTCTTTTCTCCCCTCTCTCCCAGATCCAAATTGTTTTATAATCCAAATCGTGAAGTTACTTACAGTCTTTTCCAATCGTTTTATTTTCGGAAGAATCCAGCGCTCTCCGCCTTCGGCTTGAAGCTTCTCCCTGCTAGAATAACGTTGCCGCTCAAAATGGCCCCCGCGACTTCTACCCTCCTCGCTCCGGAGCTCTTATTAGAGCTAACCGAAGAGTTGGGGAGTCCGGATTGGGGCTGTGCCGAGCAAATTGCCCCCGGGACGCCCTTCCCGAGGTTCTAAGGGGCGCAGCGTCGCTCTCGCTGCCCTCCCCACTCCTAGCAGGGACGGGCCGTCTCGGAGACGAGACGAAACCCCGCCGATCGGCGCTGGCGCTGAACCCGGAAGCCCCATTACAAGCACTTCAGATCCACTCCAGAATTTCCGCTGGAGTTTAAGGGGTCTGCTTAATTTTCCAGCCTGGTGTTTTCAGAGGAGAATTTAGCTTGCTTATGGAAAAAGTGCTTTTAACAAAGGCAAAGCCTCATAATGTATTGAAAGCCTTTAATTAAAATGTTCTACTTCTAACATGGGACACGGGTGGTGCTGTGCTCTAAACCACTGAGCCTCTCGGGCTTGCAGATCCGGAGGTCGGCGGTTCGAATCCCCGCAACAGGGTGAGCTCCCGTTGCTCGGTCCCTGCTCCTGCCCACCTAGCAGTTCGAAAGCACCCTAAAAAGTGCAAGTAGATAAATAGGTACCGCTCCAGTGGGAAGGTAAATGGCATTTCCGTGCGCTGCTCTGGTTTGCCAGAAGCGGCTTAGTCATGCTGGCCACATGACCCAGGTAAACTGTCTGCGGAGCGGACAAACACTGGCTCCCTCGGCCTGGCCTGTAAAGCAAGATGAGCGCCGCAACCCCAGAGTCGTTCATGACTGGACTTAAACTGCTTTTATTACACCAGTAATGCCCATGCATGCATTCCTAGTGGCACTATGGATGAAAAACAAGCAGATTGAAAACAACACCAGAAGAAAAAAACAACATTTGGGACTCCAACTCCATGGTGGCCGGCAACACGGGAGATATCAGGCTAGCTCCAACGATAACCCTACTCGCAGTGGTCCCATAGGAATCAACAAACATGACTTAATGTAGGTCCATTAATTTCAGCGGCTCTGCTCTGAGCAAAGTTTAGGAGGATTTATGAATTGTACCCAACTATTATAAGTGTTTTGTTCCTATCAGCCTATAGTGATGGCATTATCGTCCTCGTAATTGCAATGCTTTGAGTATTAATTGTGCCAGCACAACAGCAACTTGCCTCGCTTCACATAACCCCAACCAAAAAATCCATTATCTGTAGCTTCCTGCCATATGTTGAATGGAATGTTACCGTCATCATTCCCCATCTTATTCCAATACAGGCATCCCCCCTCCCCTCCCCTCCCCCAGTTGCACATGCTATACTTGTGCATGGCCGCTTTAAAGAGGGTTGCCGCTAAATAAATAAATAGATGGGAGACTGCACACCTTCCCTTGCTTGGGGCTGCTGCCTGGAAGTTGCTCTCAGCCGCTCACTTGCTGTGATGGGAGAAATTGAAAGGGAAGCTCAGGGCCCGGCCGCCTCAAAAAATATATTCAGGGGCCCAAAACTGCCTCGGCCCCTAGCTCTGCATGAGCATTACTCCTGAACAGGGTCCCTGTTTCCCAGATTTCTGAACTGGTATAAGATTTCCTTTCCTGGTGCTTGGTAGGACAATACAATGGATGAGCTTGCCAAGTAGTAATAAAATATTGTCTGTGTTTTCCCAACATTTCCTACCCTAGACATTTAGATAGCGGCACAATATGAACCAAGCGCCAGAAGAGCAATAAATGCCACACTGTGGGTGAACTACATTTTTAAAAAGCTAAAATGTGTTCTTAAAATTAAGACTTAAAAAACAAACAAAACTCTAGCAGTAATTCACATCATGCAAAGAATCCCCCCCCCACTTATAGCTCCAATGAAATTCTAGGAAGTAAGACAGAAACATCATATAACGAAGAAAGATTCTCCAGTCGGTAAAAGTGTGCGTGTTTACCATTCCTCTGGGCAGGAACTTTATTGCTATTATGAAATTGCACATTGCTATGTGCTCATGTTGGCACACGCTGTGCATAACCTAAATGCAAACCGTCCCCCCCCCCTCAGCTCCCAAGTCTTTGTCCTTAAAAAAAGAGGGGGGGGAGAGGATAGTTCAAACAGGAGCAGCTGCACACATCCATCTTTTTTTTTTTATGGATTCCAACATCAAAAGAGAAGCCTTTGTCCCTTTAGATTTACTCTGGCATGGATGTGCTACAGCTGCTCTATGCTGTCTCTTACTTCTCCTTATCATTCTTTTGTGCTCTCCGGGCAGGAGGCTGGGGAACAGCAGCAGCAGCAGCAGCGCTTTCATCTGGAGGGAGGGTGCGGCTTTAGCATCAGGACAGATCACCTGAGTACTGTGTAGCAAAGAGTTTTCAGATTTCATGGCTGCAGGTACACAGGGTGGTATTCAACGCTAGTCCTACTCAGAACAGTTAATAGACCTGAGTAACTTACATTCATTAATTTCAGTGGGTCAGCTCTGAAAGAGCTTGCTTTCAGATGAAACGCATATTGATTGGTTTTGCACAAAATCTGCACAGAGGGTAATACCATGTTTGCACTCAAGCATAGCTGCCGGCTCCTAGGGGCTGAGGCAGCTTCACTCACCCCCCCCCCCATATTTTTAGGGATACAGGCCCCATCAATATTCAGTAGATGTTGCGTCATGACGCATAAGCCCCCCCCCCCAGTCCTCTGGAGAAGCTGGCGCCTCTGCCCTCAAGTGGTTGTCATCTTGCACTTTACAATGTAGTCGTCCGTCCGTCCGTCCCCGGTTACTTTTCTTTCCCCCCTGAAAATCTTTTTGCAATTGAGGATTTCTTGCTTTCTATTGCAATTCAATTTATAGAAAATATTTCTTAATCGTCTCAATCAGTTTGGTGACCTATTTATTATTATTTACCGGTATTTGATTTCTTACCTGTCCCTCACCATAAGGTCCTGGGGTAGGCTACAGCAATTTTAAAATACAATATTAAATATTGGGAGGTATTAAGCTAAGTTTTACTCAGGAGCCCACTGAAATTAATGGAGCTAACTTCTTCATGTCCACTCATTTTAGTGGGTCTGCTCTGATTAAAACTTAGGACCACCCATCATTTCAATTGCTCACCATATTATTTCATTCATGGTTATAATATCACAGTTGGATATGGCAGGATGGCAATACTCTGCAACTTAGACATCCACCAGCTCATTTCAAATCATTGTCAATCCCATTCACTCTTGCATTGCTGGTACTGATGCACCAAGCACTAACAAAAAAGGCCACCTCACAATGTAAGTTTATTGCACACTAAATTTGTTAAAGCCTAACATGCACATTGATTTCTTGCTATGGTAGACCCTACCACAGCCTTGCTGAAATGGTCTCATAAAATACTCCAGAAATGAGTGGAGGTGGGAATCAAACTACATTTCTGCAGGGAGATGAGAGGTTCCCCCAGAAGCAGTGGCATAGGTTTTCCCCCTCCCTTTTTATGTAGCTTGTCATTCTTTCTGTACAGGAAATGTATTGTCACCCTGTCCTCTATTTTGCATCATTCGAAAGGGCCAAGACCAAGCATCATTCTGGGGTATCGGAGGGGAGGTGAATAGCAACCACCCCGCAAAAATGCTGTGGAATTTTCAAAGGAATTTTCTGTATAGCGTGGCTTTCCCCACCCCACAAGCAGGTATGCAATTTTCTCAGAAGAATGTTGTCTTCTGAGCAATTTCAGCTCCTCCCTAATCTCCACATAATTTTAACAGTGTTTTCATTTTTTGTTAGATTAAAATCTAGACTCTGCAGCTAACTCTGATGGAGATTGGATCCATTTTCAAGATTTCAAAGTACAGTAAATATAACAAACAGTCTCTAAAGGACTGCCAGAGTAAAAGACACATAGCGCTGTCAACTTTTGTGGGCTAGATGAAATTTCCTTGAATGCATGAAGTGTTATAGACAGATAAACACATACCTACCACACACACACACACACACACACACACACACACCACACCACACGTCAGGGAGCTGTAAACAGGGAGACCCAAAGGCTTGAAGATAACAGCTTCATGCAACACATGCCACAATAAATCTGCTAGTTTTTTAAGGTGCCACTGTGTGCATTTGTTTCATAACAGATGAATACAGTACAGCTACCCTTCTGGCAATTCAGCAAATATGGTACTTTTTGGAGATTGAACTGGCAGTCTTGAGCATGCGAACTCAAAATTCTCCAGTGGGAATAAAGCTGATGTAGAGAAAACCTCAACATATTGTCATAATCAGAGTTCAATCTTGACAAGCTTAGCTTAATTCCCCCCAAACAGGGCCAGGGCAGATTTCATGAAAATCTGTTCTTCTCTCTCAAACATATGGGATAAAAACTTGGTTGTGGTCCTTCAGACATAATTTTGCTCTCTCATAATTTTCTCACCACGAAAATAGCAGAGAAGCAGGAATGCACACGGCTATAAAATACTCTTGTCAACCAAGAACCACCCATGTTCCCACAGCCCGTCACCATTGGGGTACATATAACCTACCCATTTTGTATCTCTTTTGACACCACTATGTTATGGTCCCTTCCAAAGAATCTTGGGAGGCTGTAGAATAAAAAAATTCCTTCAGTAGCACCTTAAAGACCAACTAAGTTTTTATTTTGGTATGAGCTTTCGTGTGCATGCACACTTCTTCAGATACCACTTCTTCAGATATTGGGAGGCTGTAGGTTGGTGAGTGTGCTGAGAATTCTCTGCTAGAGATCCCCAGTCCCCCACCACAGAACTATTATTTCCCAACATCACCAACCCAAGTGTAGATTAGCAAATTCTTCCCTGTTGCCTGAAGATCTCATGTGTTGACTGGCCCAGGTTGCACAGGAACGAATCTATGATGCCCGGGGGCTTTAACTTGCTAAGAGCAATCAAGTGCTAACAATAGAGCAAGGTGCCCTTCCGATATCACAGCTGGGATGTGGAAGCTGCTTTTCTGTGGGATCATCCAATGCACCTGCTGAAAAGTTGAAATGCAGGACCTTAAGGTTACTCAAACCATTTTTTATTGTTTGTAAATTCCAATATGAATCGGCCTGAGCTCTATCTACCTCCTGGACTCCTAACCCGTGGATCAGAATACAGCTGCGACCCTGCAGACTCTGCGCTTCTCTGAATTTTGTTATGCGATTCTCAGCTCAGAATAAATGTACCAAAATCATAGCTGCCAAGTTTTCCCTTTTCTCGCGAGGAAGCCTATTCAGCATAAGGGAAAATCCCTTTAAAAAAGGGATAACTTGGCAGCTATGACCAAAATGCATATAAAATGTATATAAGGGTTACATTACATTTAGAAATGCTTACTTTGTGAGAACAGTTATTCAAACAATAATGACAGTACTATAGTACTAATAATATTCAAATTATGTATTTAAACAGATTATATGAATAAATCAAACTTACATATGTCATCCTGCCAGCATGTGTGTGTGTGTGTGTGTGTGTGTGTGTGTGTGTGTGTGTGTGTGAGAGAGAGAGAGAGAGAGAGAGAGAGAGAGAGAGAGAGAGAGAGAGAGAGAGAGAGAGCTCAAATGATATAGCTCCACAAGACTGGCTGTATCCACAGAATGAGGAGCTGTTCATTGTTACAGGAGTTTCATGGGATAAACTTAACAAAATATTGATATACCACTTTTTCAACTGTGCAAGCTTCAAAGCATAGATAGTTTAATTACTTTTCAACCATAACTTTTAATGTTTTTAGCCATGTTTTAATTTTTGTGAGCTGCCTTGAGTCCTGGTTATGGGGGGGGGGAGGTGGGATATATTCAAAATAAAAAACCCCAAATCATAAAAAACACAACAAAGCAGCAGCTAAATCAGTGCTGTGGCATTAAAACAAAGTTGGAAAAAAACCAGCTAAAAACAGAATTTAAGACTCAAGCAGCAAGAACATTGCAATGTCTAAAGGAAATCTATGTGGTCATGTGAATAAACACAAAATGCTTTTCTGTTTCCCAGAGAGCTGGGTTTTAAGATGTTAGAAAATCAGCTGTTTTTATAGAATCCGTTGCTACAGGCTGATCATTACAGGGAACAAAGTGACTGCCGAACCATAATACTATATGATGGGAACGCTGATGGGAACTCGCACAACTTTTGTGTACCTTCATCTGTTTCGCTAAAGCTCAGGAAAGGCAGGAGAGTTAAGATCACAGCAGGGGAGCTGGCAAAATCCCTCTCCTCATTCCAGCTGGCCATGACTTGTGCCATTCTTTCAAAAGAAGGCTGTGTATCAAGGCCACACTGACAGGTGCTTTAAAAAAGAAAGAAAGAAAGAAAAGTGATTCCTTTTGGCTTCTGTGATGGGAAAAACTAAGGAACATGAATGACTTTAGAAAATTAATTAAGACAACTCTTGAAGGGCTCTTCCAAATGACCAAGGATCTCACTCCCAAGGATCCAATACCAGTGGTTTGGCTAGGTAATTTTAGATTCTGGACTTAACTGTCTTACAGGGCACCTCACCCTCCACCCCTTCAGATGCTAAATGTGTGCTGCTTCAATTGCTTCGAAATGTGGTAATCTAGCCCCACTGCATTTGGGGAACTTCCTGCTCATTCTGCTGAGTTTCTGCCCCCAAATCCTGCCGACTGGGTTGCCTAGAAGCCTTTGTCTGACACAGACATACAATCAAAGGCCATCATTCGAAACTTCCTCCCCAATGGAAAAGGAAAAAATTATAACGCGCTCTAGGCTTACTGATATTCTGATCTTCATTTTTCCTTCCGGTGCTTAATGATGTCTCTGTTCTTTTGCAGGAGCTGTTGGGTATCAACTGAAGCCACAATGTAGCATGTAATCTGCACCGGACCATTAGTTCCTTGCATCAGCCAACCTGGGGAACCTTCAAGAAACTTTTAGGAGAACTGTGCAAGTTCATCTCGTAGCACACAAGCCCACAGTTTCATGATATTGGAGCCTCTCCTTACCTATTCAATGGCAAGACCAAGCCTACTTAATCATTTCATCTTTTATTTTTGCCTGGCTGCAAATCTTAATTTTCATGCGAGTTCACTGTTTCCATTGAACAAAATAATAAGAGCAGAAGGAGAAGCATAAATAGGTAGACTATTCTTTCTTTCGTTCTTTTGTTGCTTTTTCTTCTTTATTGAATGTTAGGTTCAACTTAATCAAAATAAAGAGTCTACGTGGAGTTAAATTTGCTGGTGGAATGTAAGCATAAATACTTACATTTAATGTTTAATAAATACATTTTTTAAAAAAAAATCAAATATTACAAAACAATATGGCAAGTAATCATAACAGATCAGGTTTGCTTGTAAGATTTCCATTATAGTATTGACTGGGGCAAATATGTGAACTGCAGGGATTTCCGTTTCTGACACAATTCTCTGACATCTGTGGCTAGGCCAGCGAGAGGCAAACTTGTCATGCAAGCTACACCTGCTGAAATTCCATCTTCTATACAACCATCCAAGATGCAGGAGCCCTGCTTCATACGTCTCTGACCACCTTACTTGCATCTGACAAAACATGCATATGAGTGCCCTATTAGATTTAAAGATACCTGAGGACACTCTTAGTTTTGCTACAACAGATTAATGTGTATATTGTCTTCTGCAGATCGCTAGTTATATGAGAGGAATCCTTCAGGGAATGTCCTGTGTTCTAGCCATGAGCCGACACTGGCTCTAGAGGATGTGTTTTTTATATTTAAAAAAAATGAAAAATGGGTGAATTAGAAAATCAGCCCAGAACTCCTAACAAACGCACAGCATTGCTGAAGCAAAATTATTGGTGCGTTGACAATAACAATTCATTTGCATGAGCTAAAGCAACATTTTGCACTTTGTGGATGACAATGATGGATTGTCTAGTTACTGCCCTTAAGCTCTTATTAGTGTTGGTAAAGGGTACACAACTCAGATCACTCTGAAGGCCAATTCTGTGTTTGTGCTAACACAACTGCATTAACCATGGGTGCGGGGAGGCATTTTGTTAAATTTTAATTTTTTTAAAAAATTTAACCATCTCTCATCATGAGGGCCCTCTTCTTTCTAAACCACTATAGATCTCTCTGAACCTCTCACTGTGTTATTTTTGTTGTTGTTGTTGTTGTTGTTGTTGTTGTTGTTGTTGTTGTTGTTGTTGTTGTTTTGCCTCACTCTACTCTGCAGCACTGTATCATCTTCTCCCTGAACCCCAGGGACCTCACTGTCTCTTCTGTTCTCAGGTACTGCTCCCACAACTGGCATTCAACCAATGAATGGCCTCTCGACATTTAGCTAACATGGCTAGTGGCTTCTGGAAGCTTCCTCCTCTATTAAAGCTCCCTGAGGCAGCATCTTGGCCCTCTCAAAGGCATTCAGAATCTGTGAAGTAATCACTCAAGGGACAACCATAGGGATGAGCATGCTGGCTCCACCTCACCCCCACCTCATCATCTTGGTTGTCCCCCACAAGTTGGTAGGTGACCTTCTGAAGCATGGAAAAGAAGGAGCCTTCCAACCATCTAGGCTCCCTGTGAGTTCCGGAATGTTCCAGGAGCAAGAACATTGCCCTCCAACTTGCGGAAGGCAGTGAAAACAGCAAGGAGACTCTTCACAGATTCTGGATGCCAGATCTTGGCTTTTGTGACAGCAAATTTCACAAATTATCTACACACTGTGCGAAGAACATTTCTTTCTTTTTTTCTTCAGCCTCTAGTACTGTGAGAGAGGAAGTGCAAAGGTTGTGTCTATCAATTTTCTCCACGCTATAATTTTATAAATGATATGCCTGCTTGACTGCGTCAATCTGTAAAACTAAAACTTGGTATTTATTCAGCACTTGCAATAAATTGATTTTTTTTTTTTAGTGTGGCAGCTCCTACTCTCTTTTAAGATTAGGCAGGCACCTTTGCTATGTGGCTTTTGAAGCCTGCTAAAATCCCTTTTGTCACATGCTTAGACATGTAATTTTGTTGTGTATATTTTTGGGTTTTGTTTTTTTTTAATGATCTTGTCTTTTTCCAGGGACGAGAGTCTTGTTAGAATAAGGTTATAAACTCAAACAAAAAAAGCAGCTGGTGTAACTGGCTGGCTGCCTCCCACTGCATGGGCCTGTCCACAGGAATGAGCAACTTAAGAGTGCAGTGGATCTCCAACTCATTCAGCTGGTTCATGGCTCAGCTGGGCTCAGGGACCATTAAGTCCCCAACCAAAGCTCAGTTAAAGATACACTGGGTTAACTTGAGCCGAAGCTGGCTGAGTCAAGTCTGGTGTAAGTCCCCCCAAAAAGGGGTGTTCCAGGGGTGTGATGGGACGGGACCAGAGGGAAAGGTACTTAGGTTGGTTGGACCCTAAGCCAATTCACCATGTTCATTTGACCTGGCAACCCAACACAAAACACTATTTTAAAGGCTTGTTTTCCTTTTGACAGGCTTAGGCAGAGCAGCAGCTGCAGCCTGGATACGGAATGTCGTTTAGCTCTAGTGCAGGCATCCCCTCCAGATGTTTTGGCCGACAACTCCCATGATCCCTAGCTAACAGGACCAGTGGTCAGAGAAGATGGGAATTGTAGTCCAAAACATCTGGAGGGCCGAAGTTTGGGGATGCCTACTCTAGTGTAACACCAAGCTTAATTTACACTGGCTTGCTTTTAGTCCGCTCCTGGTGCAAAGGATTGCTCCCTAAACCTCTGCTGCCCATCCTCCCTTCATTTGTCTTTTTTCTAACTCATGTCGTCGTTTTGGTTTCTCTTTCCTTGCACCTCTTCCTGTCCCATGCTAGAGAGAAAGAAAGAGAGAGAGAGTAGCACAAGTACAGGAAATGAAAACACGTAACACAGAGAAAGGAAGAGGTGGCATGCAAGAGCAGTAGGTTGGTGAAGGCTGCTTCAGAGATAGGAAAGGCAAACTTGTCTAAATCACACTACCCAAAGCAATGCTATCCTTTGATATTTGCCCTTCTCTGAATTTCGCAAAGCTCTTCTCCAGCCAAGTAATGTGTGCACAAATGCATACCGGTACGTAGTAGAGAAAATAGTGATATAAATGCATGTAATAGTGAAAATAAGATGCACCAATGCATTATATTAGAGATGACAGCTTGGCAAAAATGCATTATACAGTATTAGGCAAAACTGCACACAGAAAAGGAAATGTTAGAAGAGATTTGCACAAAAATGCTGATGAGTTTTCATGAGGACTAAAAAAAATAAAATAAAATTACAAACTGATGCTGACATTATGAGAACTGAAGACTGGGGAAATGAGAAACTGAAAGCAACATATTTGCCCATTCCTACTTAGAGGACATGGGAACTTGAATAATGGAGGTCAAAATACACCCTGTAACACTGGGGCCTGCTGACTGGGCACTGCCAAGCCCTGGAAGTAATGCTTTGCCAGCGTGAGAGGAGAGGCACACGAGGCTTTTGCAAATCTCCTGGAGGAGGCCAGGTCTGAGGTTAACTGCCAAAGCTGCTTTCTCAAGAGCCGAGTGTGCCTTGACATGACCTTCAAGCCACAGATCTGCCGAGCTTCTGCCGAGCTGTTGCCCTCGTAATGTCAGGTGGGAGCAAATAAATAAACCCATTACAGCTACCCAGCGAAATCATTTGCTCTGAGTGAGAGGTGAATTCAAGTTAAGACTGAGCTGATCTCCAATCAGACTGGTCAACAAAATGGTGAGGAAGAATGCAAATGAAAACAGAGTTCCGGTGCCTTTCAAAACTGCAGTCTTAAAACATTTCAGTTACAGGTAGGTAGCCGTGTTGGTCTGAGTCGAAGCAAAATAAAAAAATTCCTTCAGTAGCACCTTAAAGACCAACTAAGTTTATATTTTGGTATGAGCTTTCGTGTGCATGCACACTTCTTCAGAGTGTGCATGCACACGAAAGCTCATACCAAAATATAAACTTAGTTGGTCTTTAAGGTGCTACTGAAGGAATTTTTTTATTTTGTTAAAACATTTCAGTTTGTTGAAATGATTTTTGCAGTTTTCCTCGTCATACTGCAGGATGAGCTGTGCTTACCCAATTTCCTTCTTCTTCTGCGCAACTATTTAAGAGCCCCAGAATCCTTCATATTTAGTCACCTGGTTGAAAACGGGAGCAAATCTAATTTGGGCTGTTGTTTTGACTGGGGAAGTGACAAGTCAGTTCAGTTATGCATTCCGAAAAGAGACCAAGGCTGCCATTCTATTTTAAAAAGGTCAGGGTCTGTACACCTTTAATAGTACACTGTTTATGTATTTATCATCACAAGCTACAACTGCTGAAATGCCTTCTTCCACAAAACTATTAATGGTGCAAGAGCCATGCCCTCATTTCACCTGGTCACCCCACCAATTACAATAATAAATTAAGTAACTCCACACAAAAAAGAGCTCAGAGCGCCAAGCTAAGAAATAGCATTACTGGGATTCCTCAGCTGCCAAAATTCCCTCTTCTACACAGGTTTGAAATGGGCAGTTGCCCTGTCCCTCTCTGATCTAGTCAAGAGGAGAGGACTTCATTTGCTGCTACTGCTGCTGCTGCTGCTTCCCAGGTCCTATGGAGCATGTCTGTGTATTTCCATTTCCGCCACTCCAAAAACAGTAAAGTCAGGATTATTGCACCCTGATCCTCAGTACATTAATCCATTTCGGTTCCGCTGGTATGCTTTTTCTTAAAATGCTCGAAGCAGTGTATAACTTAAATACATAACTTAAACTTATAACTTAAAACATCTAAAATCACACCATCAATAGAGCAGTATGCACACAACAACATAAAAATACTGTTTCCGAACAGGGTACCAGAATTCTTTCACAACTGCACCACCACCACTGAGAAGTCCCTGCCCTTACACACACAGAGCCTATAGCTTGGTGGTAGAGCAACTGATGGCAATAGGGGTAAATACTACTAGGCTAGATTGTTTAATGACCTGACCTGATACATTTCCTAACTTACATTCCTGAGTCACCTTGCGCACTGGGGAAGGCACAGATATGCGAGAAAGCTTTCATTTACTGTAATGGAGGTTGCTTTCAAATATATGTTTAGTAGCACAGCCTTAGGTTCAGAGATGTGAGAGAAGTAAGAGTTACCGCAATAACCCAAATGGCAGGCTTTGATCCACATCTTTAATTTTAATAAGGGCCAAAATCTTTCAGTCTGAAATTAGCAGCCATTGCATTCTGCCTACCGCTTAGACTAATAATAGGATATATCATTATTAGTTGCCCAATTACTAGTGAATAAAGATGCATTCAGTTGGAAGCTCATGTTTCTGCCCGGCTGAGAATCTTGCCTATCTTCCATTGTTCTGTTCTGTTGTTGAATAAGCACTAAATGGGTGGCTTCTCCATTTCGTTTCCAGTTTGGAATTCATCAGCTGCACACCAAGAACCTCTAATATCACTGCGACTTCAGCCACGGATGGTGATTTATGTAACTTCCCCCTTTTATGTGTTATGGACCTCCACCCAGGTGGCGCTGTGGTTAAACCACTGAGCCTAGGGCTTGCTGATCAGAAGGTCGGCGGTTCAAATCCCTGTGCCGGGGTGAGCTCCCGTTGCTTGGTCCCAGCTCCTGCCAACCTAGCAGTTCGAAAGCATGTCAAAGTGCAAGTAGATAAATAGGAACCGCTACAGCGGGAAGGTAAACGGCGTTTCCATGTGCTGCTCTGGTTTGCCAGAAGCGGCTTTGTCATGCTGGCCACATGACCTGGAAGCTATACGCCGGCTCCCTTGGCCAATAATGCGAGATGAGCGCGCAACCCCAGAGTCGGTCACGACTGGACCTAATGGTCAGGGGTCCCTTTACCTTTACCTTTTACAAGGCTTTAGGTTCATGCTTTGGCTAAATTGGAACCACAGCATAGCAAGACAGAAATAAGTAAAGCCAACTTATTCACAAAATCTTCTGGATTTTGCTCACAGAAGAAGCAAATGTCCACAGGAGATGCCCTGCGTGGTGTATGTGCCTGCCTGTGTGTGTGTGTGTGTGTGTGTGTGTGTGTGTGTATGTACAGAGCAATTTATATTTGGTGAGGTATCTCCTATGTGCAACCAAGACTCCTCTACATGGTGGAGAGTGAAACCCAGACAAAAAATAAACCCAGATGGTACATGTGAAGTCACCCCTAAGAAAGCAAGGGCTCTGGCTGGCCCGTCAGTTGTTTCCTCATCATGTGGATCTATTTCACCACTAGACATTATGACACAGAGCTACACATCACAGAGTTTCCTGGGAAGAGGGATTGATTGCTAATCTATCCTGGGAATTGCCTCTCTATGTGAGGAATAGGGGTGTCCTATCAACTCTCAGCTCCTTTAACAGACAACAGGATTCTTAGGGGGAAGTTATGAGTGTTTAAAGTGGTATTACAGTGGTGCCTCGCTTAACGAATGCGCTGCTTAACGAAATTTCCGCTTAACGAAAGTGGAGGTTGCCTCCGCTTAATTTCCGCTTAACGAAAGTGGAGGTTGCCTCGCTAGACGAATTCGTTTTACGAAAAAATTGTCTAGCGAATCGTGGTTTCCCATAGGAATGCATTGAAATTCAATTAATGCGTTCCTATGGGCAAAAAAAAAAAAACAATGCAATCCTATGGGATTCGCTAGACGAATTTTTCGTTATAAGAAAAGACCCGTGGAATGAATTAAATTCGTCTAGCGAGGCACCACTGTATATGTCATTTAATTTATAGTGCAGATGGGTCCAGATTTAGGCAATGAATGCATGCAAAACTAATACTCACTGGAAATAAACTGATTCTTCACTAGCAGTCACAGTGCAAAACCTGGAAAGAGAATTATTTTTAAGGCTTTCTTTTCTTTTCTTTTTGCAGGGTGGGATTGGGGGATATTAAGCAGATTATGCTCCATGTTCCTCTCACCTTTACGTCGTATGTAGAAATCTCTCTACAAGTACTTCTGCAGTTAAGTGAAGCATCTGCCAGTACAGATTTACTTAAAAAAAACACCCTCCAAAAATGAATTCTTTTAAATGGAAAGATTTTTATAATGCCATCTGCAATCTAATGGATTAAATAAGAACAGCATAATTATACATCTGCTCTTATTAATGACTGTAAAACAAGCACAATATGGTGAAGGTTGTAGTCATGGTAACAGACACACTAGCCTAAGCAATATGGAGAATAATGCAATGACTATTCAAGGTAAAACATTTCATTTTTTCCCCAGGTACAGAAAAAAACCCCAACATGGAAGAATAAATGCCTTTCCTTTTAATACAAAACCAATAATTAAATAAAAATTCTTTGAATTGGTAGATGATGGTGGTAACGCTAAGGATTTCAAAAGAATAGGAATGTAGAGAAAATATGTAAACAGATATAGGACTCTTTAGGTGAGGGCTGGGGAACCTATGGCCCTGTGGGCCATTGACCTAACCCAGCAGCCTCTTTGTATGTTCTTACATTGTTGGACTCCAACTCCCACCAATCCCAGCCAACATAGCCAATGGTTGAGGATGATGGGAGCTACAGTCCAGTTCCCTGCCTTAGGTGGTACAAAGCAATGCTACGTAAGAGAAGTTTCACTGGATCCCAACCAAATGCCTCTGGGAAGCCCACAAGCAAAACATGAGCACAAGCACACACACTCCCAATTATGATTAGGGCTAGGCGATATATTGATCTATCGTCCAAAACCAGACTGAAATCCATTTCGTGGTATCGGTTTCATAATTTTTGAGCTGGCAATACATCGCAAATCATGGGGTGTGTGTGTGGTATGGAAAAAAAAATCACCAGGTGGGGAAAACCATGAAGCCAACCAATGATGCCTCTACAGAGCTCCATCCTTATGTCAGACATTGCGATGTATCAGTATATTGCGATGTTTAGCTGGTGATATATCACGATGCTGAAGAACAGGTATCGCCCAGTCCTACTGTTCGCTACATAGTTCCATCCTTATTTCAGACATCCTGATGTATCAATATGTCATGATGTTGAAAACCAAGTGTCAGCCAGACCTGTTTATGATCCCCAGCAACTGGTATTTAGAGGCACAAAAATATGTTTATGTAAGTACTATATCATAAAATACATACATATGAATTTCTACACTTTTTATCCTAAAATATGAATTTTAATGCATTTCAGTATTCTAAGCCAAGGACTATCACAAAATTTGGGGCAGTGCAAAAAGACATATGCTCTCATCTGCATCTTAGTCCAGGAGGCAGATACCGATCAGGTAGGAATGCATCAAAATAGGCAGGTATCCTCTTCCTTATGTATCCCTAATGCTATGTATGAATTCAACAGCAGGAGGCAATGGCAAGCCTGATGCAATTAGCTGCTGGGGGTGGCGGCACTCTAGATCAGATCTGTGGTGACAGACATCTTTTGGGGCCACACTCTCATGGAAGCCGAAATGGGACACTCCGGGATCCAATCTGAAGCCGGGGTGGCTTCTGTAATTCTGAGATGTCCCAGTCAAATCAGAACAGTTGAGGGGCAATGTTTTCCAGCTGTACTTTGGCCATCAGAGCCTTATTTGCCTAAACAAGGTATACTGAGTCCAGTGTGGACAGCAGGTGAGGTTGAGATTTGAGTAAGAGAGCCTGTATATTGCGCTTCATCATCCCATTAATATGGCATCTTCCCAGTCCGAGGATCTCAGCTTAGCCTGGCAAAGGGAGACCTTTGTCCGACAAGATCCATGAAACACTGCTGCCGCTCAAAGCAGACTAATATCGGACCAATGGCCTGAGCTCAGCACATTCCTGTTGGAAATGAAGGTGAAGACAACAGAAATGTATGTGTTCTGAACCTTTAAAACCCCACATTGTTGCTTCAGTTATCTTGAATGGAGAGAAGCCTGGGATGACTTTTTTCCACAGGGAACCACCACTACTCTTCCTTTGCTCTGCATTTTACTCTCACATCTGAGCTGTCAGAAAGTTAGAGCAGATGCTGAGGTGCAAAGGGAGGGGACTTTTTATTGCTGCTCTATTTACTTTCTCCTGTGAGACAGACTTATGTTTCCCCCTCCTTGCAACAAAGAGGACATTCTAGCGGCTTAACAGCTACCTGGGGGAAGCCTGGGTTTACTGCTCCTCCGAAGCATTATGAATTAGGGGGAAATTGGAGGCTGTGAGCCCTCCCCCCCCCGCCCACTGCTTAACTGAAGCATTTGTGATTCTCAGAATTAGGTCAGCAAATGTATTGGCTTAGCAGCTGAATCTCCTAGCAATGCCTATAATGGATGGAAACATGAACTCATTCTGTCAATAAGGTGAGGGTAGGTTTTGTTTTGGGGGCGCTGGTGCACCTCATTCCTTCTCCTTTTAACCCTAGATTCCATTCACCTGGGGCTGAGGGAGTCAAGAAAGGGAACCAAGAAAGTTTGCACAGCCTTCAGAGTGCCTCAGTCTAGCCTAGGGCTCAGGAGCTTTGGGAATCCCCACAGCTTGCTTTGTTTGATTCACTGGATGGGACCAAGGACCAATGGAGAGCTGGTGTGAGCGAAGAGAATTGGGACTAGGGCTGTGCACACTCCATACCTTTAAAAGCACATTCAAAGCACATCATTCCCCTCAAAGAATTCTGTGCACTGCAGTTTGTTAAGAGTAGTTTGCTGGAAATTGTAACTCTGTAAGGGGCAAACTAGGGACCCAGGTGGCGCTGTGGTTAAACCACTGAGCCTAGGGCTTGCTGATCAGAAGGTCGGCGGTTCGAATCCCTGTGACGGGGTGAGCTCCCGTTGCTTGGTCCCAGCTCCTGCCAACCTAGCAGTTCGAAAGCACGTCAAAATGCAAGTAGATAAATAGGAACCGCTACAGCAGGAAGGTAAATGGCGTTTCCATGTGCTGCTCTGGTTTGCCAGAAGCGGCTTTGTCATGCTGGCCACATGACCTGGAAGCTGTACGCCGGCTCCCTTGGCCAATAATGTGAGATGAGCGCGCAACCCCAGAGTCGGTCATGACTGGACCTAATGGTCAGGGGTCCCTTTACCTTTTAAGGGGCAAACTACTGATGGATCTTCATTCTAAAAATAGAAGGCAGTTTGGAACTGCCATGCCTGTTGTAAAGTTATTAGGCTGTGTCTGCCTTTTCCTTTTCACGGCAGGAAGTGCAAGGACCAGCTGTGTTTGTATTTGGAAAATCACATAGATAGAAAAAGACTACTCAACATACAGCGTCAATGTTGCGGACTGCCTAGCTCAGCCTTTGCCAACCTGTTGCCCTCCAGATCATTTTGGACTGCAACTCCCATCAGCCCCAGCTAGCAGGCAATTCCCAGCTGATTAGTAGTGAGAGTAAGCTAGCTAAGTTTGGCTGTGCTACTGAGTTGCCCATAGGGAACCCTGTAGTGTAGCCAATCCCAGGGAGCTTGAAGTGAGCTCCAATCAGCTCACTTCAAACTCCACTTTTCTGCAGGTATCAGCTCGCTACTGAGTCCCCCATGGGGAAACTCAGCAGCATAGCCAATCCTAGCTGCCTTGCTGACACCACCAATCAGCTGATTGGTGCTGAGAACAAGCCTCCCTTGCCAATGCGCAAGAGGGAGCACATTGGCAGCCATGTCTCCACCCTCTTGATGTTATATATGACATCATTTGTGGGGCAGGTGGCTGTGGTTTGGGGAAACGGCCTTGTGGGCCAAACTGGGATCCATGCTGTACCTCATTAAGCCCAGGGGCCAGAGGTTCCCCACCTTTGCATGACACCATGCAGGATCTCATAGAATAGCTTCTGATAAAGAGATTCTCTCATTTGGATGAGATGCAGAACCACATCTTCCTACAAATTGTGACCAGAGGCTTTACATTTCCTCCTCTCTTGCAGAAAGTGCTTGAGCCCAAGACTCACAGAGACCCATTCTCATAATGCTGGGAGTGTAGCAGTACATCTGATTTGGGCCAAAGGATTATTGGGGACCCCTGGGCCCACCTTACGTCTTCTTGGAGAAGATCGGCAACAGATCTGTTCAGTTTTGTCTTAACAGCCTTTTTTGAAGTAGAGAAGAAAATGACAGAGTGAAACAACAGATGTTTGAATAAGAAAAGCACAACAAATTGGGCAAATGATGAACAATGCTCCCTGTACTAAACAAAAATTTTCTATTAGCAATAATGAATGTAAAGCATCAACTGCTAGAGTTTCAAACAAAATAAGCACACCAGAAAAATGGTTCCTTGTTTTTCTTTATTCCAGTCCACAAACTAGAAGCAACTTGCAAACATGGAGCCACTTCTGCAGTGTTTCCACAACTGCCACTCAATCCCAGTACCAGGAACACGTCTGAAATTAATTTTATTTTGGTTTATTCGTGATACTCTATTCCGCCCACTGACAGGCTTCTAATCATTATAAGCCAACAAATGCAGCATTGCATTGGAAGTGCACAAGCAGCATTACGTAAGAGGAAGGTTGCATGCCAAAGCGAAGTGGAAAGGTCAAAAGAGTCGGCATGTTGTGTCAGTTCAAGCATTAGAGAGCATTAGAAGTGGCAATGCCATTAGTACAAAATTTAATTGAAATTAGGATTTAAAGTAATCTCAAACAAAAACACAGCCGGACAGCCTTAACCCTTGGCACCAACGCACTGTCCAAGTTTGCAAAACCGATGGACGCAATCCAGCCCAAGTGAAGTGTTTCTGAGTCCCGTTGATTACAAAGGCAGAGAATTATCACAAAAGCTTGATTCTCTCATTGAAAGCAAGAAGACTTTCAAGGGCTTAATTTTGGCAGGATTGTGCCCAATCTGCCTTTACTTATAAAACCAAACCTTTGCTTGGTTTTTGGGGGTTTTTTTTGTTTTGTTTTACTTACCACTAGGGCCCAGTCAAAATGCCCCACCAAGTGGCACCATTCCATTTACAGGCAGTGAAATGGGGAGGACATTTTGCCTGATTTTTATGGCAACGTTTGCAGGCTTGAAGGTGCTCTCTGACAAAGTTCCTGCAGTGGAACCTGCCATCTCCCCCCCACCCCCACCCACCAGAAGCTCCTATCAAGAGTGGCACTACAGCATCCTGCACCATCATTCATTGGGACTTGGGGGAGAAACTAGGGCTGACCACAAGCCAACAGAAGGAGGAGCCCAGGCGGAGGGGGGTGAGTTTGCCCTCCCAAATATTTTCCAAACACACACACACACACACAAACTGCAACTTGCTAGGGCTTCAGTCGTCCCAACCTACCCCTGTACCTCCTGGAAACTCCAAAAGTTCCAGATATACAGAAGCTGTCTCGGTTTCTGATTGATCCCTGAAAATCCAACTTTTCCTTAGGACATCCCTAGTTTCATTGGAGAAAAGTTTGAGGGTATGAAGTTATGCGACCCCCCCAAGCCAAGTAGATAAGTACCTTTACAACTATAATAAGACATCTGAAAGGAAGTTGTTTAATGTTTTATTATGCTTTTATATATGTTGTAAGCCGCCCAGACTGGCTGCAGCAACCCAGTCAGATGGGCGTGGTATACAAATTATTATTATTATTATTATTTTTATTATTATTATTAAATAGGACATTCCTGTTTTCATCAGAGAAATGTTGGGGTGTATGTTCTAGTCCAAACACACAAAGCAGGTTACTATTTTACAGGGATATAGGGCCAACACAATAGAGCTTACTGAATTCTTTAAAAAAAAATCAGCTCCAAAGTACTAGGACCTAAGCTGGTTTAGGGTCATTGACTTAAACGGACACTAATCAATGTCAACTCCTGAAATTGAACTTGGTTGAACCAAGGAGTAAGGTAGCAGCTAAATATTATGCATTCCTGTTGGCAAAGTAACACTGCCCAAATTAATTAATTTCTCCAAGGCGGGAGATAGATTGGGGGGGGGGGTACTGTTGGCAACTATTAATCCATTCAGTAGCAAGCCAAATATCAAGCAAACAAAAAACAAAGCAAACAAAAAAAGTAAACGAGCCCGACTGATGCCAATGTCTTACAGGGAGAGTGTAATTGAATTATCCAGTGTTCCCATTAGATAGCCAAAACCCAATTAGTTTAAGCACGCTTTATGGACAAGGTTCCTCTGTTGTTCAACAGGCAATTTTACTACTGTCTGTCTGAGACAATGGTACTTGGAATCGAATTTCGGCGGGCTGCAACACAGAGAATAAGGGTCATGTTTCAACGGCTTAAAAACAGGGGTGAGGGACCTTTCTTCTTCTTCTTCAGCCTGAGGGTGTCATTCCCTGGTGGGCAATCTTCCAGGGGCCCCATGCCAGTGGTGGATTGGGCCAGAGGCAGAAGTGGGCGGAGCAACCAATGCAGATTTTACCTTTCCACAGTTACATTCCAGCCATTCAAAAGTCGTAGGTTTCTAAATCCACGCATGACTCTCCATCCAAGCAAGCAAGCCGCATTATTACAGTTCAAGTACACAATCCAGCCAGGCTAAAGCACTCGAAGGGGGTGCAGAGCAGCACCAGTGAGAGGTGTCATTGAGGAAAGTCCCAAGGACCAGGAAGAGAGATCTGGAGGTCTGTATTTGGCCCCCAGGCCCAAACAGCCACACACCGGGCTTTAAAAAAAATGGGCTTTATTCACGGTTTTGTTTTTCGTACTGATTGGGGAGTTACCTTAGATTTCCTCTATTTCTGCCCATAGGAAAAGCTTGTTGAGGCCAAATATTCCATTATTATGATGTAAGCAGCTAGTGCAGAATGCTGCTGGATACCTTTAGATATGTGCAGATCAATATGATGGTTTTACAACACAGGCCAACAGTTGGCTTCCAGGTCCAATTCAAGGTGCTACATTTGGTCATCAAATACCAATCACAACATGGGACCTAGAGATCTTAGAACAAGAATGGCTAATCTTTTCCAGCCAAGGGGCTATATTGCCCCATTGAAACACCTGAGGCTGAGTGGCAGTGAATGTGCCCTTCTTCCTTTCTTTTCTCTCTCTCTCTCCCCCCCTATCTTGCACCCCCCTCCCTTGAGAGGAGCTAGATCAAGGGCATTCGAGAACAAGGTGCCCTCTGTCCTGATCTTTGGGCAATTATGAGAGACTAAGGACTGCATGAGAGACTACAGCTGCAAATCCTGTAAAACGTTTAAAGTGTGTTTTAAGTGTAATATATAATGTAACACTAGATGGTGGTGGTGAGTCAATGTGTTTTTTAAGAAACCACTTTAAAAAAAAGCATTTTCAGAACATTTTTAATGTGTGTGTAGATTCCACCCCAGAACAAGTCTGAGCACATAATAATGCTGCGTCTTTGCTGACAGCTGTTTATGGCTGCCAGAAGTGGCTTCGCGAGTAATGTTCTTTAGCACCGTTTTGTCATATAGATTTGTTTGAGCAGTTGGTTTTATTGTTTCACTATGGTATCATTCCAGGGTTGGGAGCTGTTATGGAAAGGTGGTGTCGAAATGTTTTAAATAAATGAAACCTGCCCATTTTGTTGGATAGACAATAAAATCATAGCCAATGAGTACTCCCCCCCCCCACAGAGCCTTTTATGGAAAGCTTTAATATTCACCTCCTAAGGTGTCATTGCTTAACCTTAGAAGAAGTACTGAAATAAGAAGCAAACTATCACCATACTGAAGCAGGGAGAGAGAGCACACAATCATTTTTTTAAAAAAAAACCCATGAATTTAGAACCAATAAGGTTTAAATAGGGACCCAGGTGGCGCTAGGGACCCAGGTGGCGCTGTGGGTTAAACCACTGAGTCTAGGGCTTGCTGATCAGAAGGTCGGCGGTTCGAATCCCTGTGACGGGGTGAGCTCCCGTTGCTTGGTCCCAGCTCCTGCCAACCTAGCAGTTCAAAAGCATGTCAAAATGCAAGTAGATAAATAGGAACAGCTACAGCGGGAAGGTAAACGGCGTTTCCATGTGCTGCTCTGGTTTGCCAGAAGCGGCTTTGTCATGCTGGCCACATGACCTGGAAGCTGTACGCCGGCTCCCTCGGCCAATAATGCGAGATGAGCACGCAACCCCAGAGTCGGTCATGACTGGACCTAATGGTCAGGGGTCCCTTTACCTTTAAGGTGTAAGCAACAACAACAACAACAAACAACAACAAACAACAACAACAACAACAACAATAATGCTCACCTACAAAAGCAGGCATACTTAATTAAGAAGGAATAGTGAATGACGGACAGCCTATCATTTGCAAGTTGGTTAATACTGTCAGCTTAACAGAAAAGCCTTAGCTAAATTTAATTTGTGAAGAACAATGTGTACTAACACACCAATGAAACAGAAGAGCAGATGACTAGGTTTTATTACCAAATGTATCACTGTCATGTATTGTTTCCAAAATTCCCATCATTCCCAGGGCAGTTACTGCAAACAACTTAATTTTAAGGGGGAGGGGGGCATATTTAATATTTTTAAAACTTGGGTTTCAGAACATGGCTAGAATTCATGCCCTCTGAGTCTGGCAGTGGCATCTGGTGCCCACTGGCACTCATAAGGCAGAAGGTAGGAAGCCCAGCCATAGATGCAGTCAGAGTCAATGGTTAGATGCAGAGGAATACTGTAGTAGGATGAACCAGCTGGGGAACCCTCAGAAGACGGCGGCTCAGAGCCTGGGGAGTGGTGGTGGGACAATGATGAGTGGGCAGAGGAAGAAGACTGGGAGGAGGAAGCGTTGGAAGGTGAAGAGGTAACAGGGCTTAAAGAGCAGGGAAGAGTTTGTGGCAGAGAGAAGCCCAGAATCAGAGGCTGAAGCAGGAGATTGGGAGGAGGGAGGCCAAGATGCAGACATGAGTTTGGCTGGTGAAGAGTCATGGGTGTCTCCCACTCCTGCTGTGACAAGGTGCCTTCTCCCCTGCACTGGTGGAGGAAGAGGAGTGCGGGGGAAGCGCACCGCCCCCGGCAGCGCAATTCCAGTGGGGTGCCATCGTGGCTGCCCCCCGCCTGTGCCACGCCCCCGGGACGAGCACCAGCCCCACCCCTGCCTGCTCTCTGCCCCCAGTGCCGGAGCATGAAGCTCCACCACTGCCCCCCTGGATTCCCATACCATAAGAGGCATGAAAAGAGCAGAGGAGAGATCAGCTATACGCAGGCATGGTCTCCAATTGCTTGGAAAAGGCCCTGGAGAGGAAAGGATTTAGACTGCTGTGAGGAGGCAGAGACTACTACACAATGCAACTGGTTTTGATGGAGGAGGACCACTGGGAATGATCTGCTCTGCTCATTAAGCCTGACACTCAACCAAGTCTATGGAGATTGTGGTTTTGCTAATAAAAAGTTAACTCCATCTTTCAACTGTGTGATTACCGAACCGCACGGTCCCGTGACACAATAACAGGCAGAGCCAACTAATTCTAAATTGGTTCCCAACCTCCTTCCTATTCAGTTCTACCACTGCAACACTGAGACTAAGGAGGAAGAAGTGACCAGCAGTGCAACTCTCTGTTCTGGTTGTAAATACAGGTGAAACTCAGAAAATTAGAATATCGTCTAAAAGTGCATTTATTTCAGTAATGCAACTTATTATTTTTTATTTTTTACAGTGGTGCCTCGCTTAACGAATGCCCTGTAAGACGAACTTTTCGCTTAAAGAAAGGATTTTTCTAGCGGAGGTTGCCTCGCTAGACGAATTCATTTTACGAAAAATTCGTCTAGCGAATTGCGGTTTCCCATAGGAATGCATTGAAATTCAATTAATGCGTTCCTATGAGCAAAAAAAAAATACTCAAAAAAATTCAATACATTCCTATAGGATTCGCTAGACGAATTTTTCGTTATAAGAATAGACCCGTGGAACGAATTAAATTCGTCTAGCGAGGCACCACTGTATTTTAATTTTTACAAATGCTTTTTTTGGAAATTCCACAGTAATAAAACAAATAGTTACAATAATACAAAAATAAACAAAAATAAACATTGCTATTAAATTTCATTAATTACATTCCATTTATAATTGACCCGCCTAACGGCAAATAATTACAATTACAACAAATAAAGGCTTGACATATCTTGCTTTGCATGTCATGCATCTATCTCATATATTGGTTTCACCTTTTAAGTTGCGTTACTGAATTAAATGCATTTTTCGATGATATTCTAATTTTCCGAGTTTCACCTCTAAGAAGGCAAGCAGGCAGGCAGAGGCTGGCTGAAGGGAGACTGAGCTTGGTGGTGAGCCCACTCTCCCTACATACCATTTTCTTGGGCTCTCATAGTTTAAGCTTTTTGTTATGATCAGGGAAGACCATATTTTTTCCAGCAATGTAGATGGGGCAGCTACGTACTGGTGTGAATACTTTGGCAAATAACATCATGCGCCTCACTGTGAACTCAAATTCTGATTTATTAGAGAGAGACATGCAAGCGCTGCCAAAAAAGAACAGCAGATTACGCATTGGCCCTGTCATTTGTTGTAATATATGTTAGACCAAGTTGCGCACAATACAGTGCAGGTCTACATGACATCAAGAAAACGGACAATGAGGAACTTTATGGAGTAAAACACACCTATCACGGCAACAAGTTTAAAAATAGTCTTCTGTGGAACAACTACAAAGTATGAAAGGGTGTGATACTATTTAATTACCTTTGCTCATGTTTCTGTATTTGCTTCCTCCTTAAAGTGAATCCTTAGAATGAAAAGCAAGAACACCTGAAGAGTGCCCTTTACCACAACACAGGGAAATAAGATTAAGTGATCTTCAAACAAAACTAATAAAACTCCTCTGTATATGCCTGCATCGAAACCACAGGTAGAAACATGTTTGGGAAAAGAGCCAACCATGATAAATGTCTCCATTAAAGATGCTGATTATATGTAAATGAATGTGCTGGTGCGATCTTTTACATTCCCCATTTCTATAATGTTTTTGCACTACCACCCAGTCCTAGAATGATCTGAAGTTACGAACCAAAACAAAAGAAAGAGGCCCATGGCTTTTATCATGGGAGGTACAATCAGATTCAAGTCCCATGGGCTTTGAAGGAGTTTTAATCCCAGCCAAACTGACAACTTCCCCTCAGAGGATCCAAATGCAAACATTCCGATAACACTGAGAAGCAGGGAAATTCACGAAGGTTCTGTGACATTGCAGTAGATACCAGGTCAAGCAATAAGTCACAGGTTTCGCCACCACAAAAACAATACAATTCAATATAGGTAAGACAGCTGCTCTGCAGGAGGTTGCCTCCAAGAACAAGCCCTCTCCCGTGACTATTGTAACTGCCATCAAGTCAGCTGTTAGAGGGAATAACTACGGGGCAGGAGCTGCCTTGTTATCACCAATAATGCTCCTGGATCTGCTCTGGGGGGCAAGTGCTTCAGAGGAGGGACTGTTCTTTATCAAGGGCAGGACAGTCGGAACTGCAATTGACTTTGCCCATAACTTAAGCACTGCCACTTTAAATTGTGCCTGAGCCTGGTTTTTTCCTTTTCCCTCCTGTTCCTTTTTCCTCGTGTGTCATGTCCCTTCAGATTGTGAGCCTGAGTAGGGACCATCTTAGAACAGTGTTTTCTTAAGCTACTCTGAGAGTCATTTTGGCTAGAGGGTGGGGTCATAAATGCTGTAAACAAATAAATACCACACACACACACACCAACTGGTAAGAAGAAACAGAAAACTAGGTAAAGCATTCCACAAAGGGTCTAAGTTTGTCATGAAAGAAAATCTGATACTGATCTGAAGGAAAACACACTCTGGCTCCATCCCTCAGTCAGAGCTCTAATGTCCACTGGGAGACTGAACCACTGGCCTCCCAGAAAGAACATCAAGGCAAGGAGAAGACCAGCCAGACACTATCCATCAGCTAGAGACAGAGCAGCTGTGGGGAGCTTGATTTCCCCCTTCTCTGCCAGAAATTCCACCTTGATAGCTCAGTTGGTAGAGCATGAGACTCTTAAATCTCCGGATAATGGATTCGAGCCCCATGTTGGGCAAAAGATTGCGCACTGCAGGGAACAGGTCCCTTCCAACTCTACAATTCTATGATTCTATGAATATTCTCCTCCAACTGCCAGTTGCCCTAGGACCAAAGAGCTGAAGGGAAGCAGGCCACATCCACGCATACAATCAAAGCACATGCCTTCCTCCAAAGAATCCTGGGAACTGTAGTTTGTTCAGAGGGCTGGGATATGTAGCTTTGTGCTTTAAATGTACGGTGGGAAAGAGGCTGGGCTGCATATCCATTTCTAATTTGTTTGCTTTGTATTGTTGCAATCCGTTGTAAACTCGAGAGTCGCCTGATCTAAAGGCGAGTATAGATAAAGAAACAAGACAGTCCTTAATGAAACCATGGTGCTTGTAGTTCAATCTCATAGAACAAAGGAAAGGTTGGCAAAGAATATATCCAGCAAGGTGTGAAAATGCGCCCTGGGGCCTCCGTATAGCCCATATTGAGGCAGAAGGCCATCAGCTAGAGAAGTTTTACAGATTTTTACATCAGTGCTCAGGTGCTCTTGAAAAATCTAATAGTGATTTAATGCACCATGGAACACTATTCCCCCCCCCACTTGCAAATAAAACTATTTTTTAGCCTTGCAAGACAGAAGGGGCTATGAAATAGGGTGTGTTTGTGTCATTTGCAGACCATAGTGTTGCTGCTGTTTGCCACGAGGGGAAGAGGGGAAGTGGTGGAGAGGTCAGGGTGGGCACATCAGGTGAGCCAATCCGAACAGCACCATTCTCCCTGCCATTTCAACCTGTCCCCTCCCAGTAAAGTGCTGTTGAGAAGCTAACACTATGGCTCCACCTGCACAGGCAAGATGCTTCTGGCTGTATCCTAGTTTGATGGGAAGAACATTCTGGACAGAGGACCAAGCACACCAGATATGGCACATGCTTCCAGACAAGCAAAAACCAGCAAGGCAATATCAGCCAGGTCCCAAGAGGCTACAAACCAAATGTCTATATACAACGCACTACTTCATCCAGGCATTGCCAAACTGATCTCCCTCACCTACCTTTCCCCTCTACTCCCCCTCCCCTTTTTTGTTTTCTGCCTCCTTCTTCGTTCACAAACCTGAGGGCTCAGCCTATGCCTCCTATATTGCTTTGGGGGGCAAATATAGCAAACTTTTGTTCATCGCTATGTAACAGCTCGAGCCTGGCTGACAAACCAAAACCCAAGTGCTCCAGAGAAGCGGACACGGAGCAATGGATTCAAACTTCAAGAAAGAAGATTCCACCTAAACATTAGGAAGAACTTCCTGACAGTAAGAGCTGTTCGGCAGTGGAATTTGCTACCAAGGAGTGTGGTGGAGTCTCCTTCTTTGGAGGTCTTTAAGCAGAGGCTTGACAGGCATATGTCAAGAATGCTTTGATGGTGTTTCCTGCTTGGCAGGGGGTTGGACTGGATGGCCCTTGTGGTCTCTTCCAACTCTATGATTCTATGTTCCTAAGTGGTTTGGAATAAAGTCAAGCATTGCATGAGTCGGCTTTCAGTAGGAGACTTTTCATCAAAAGATGTGGTCAGAGGGGGGCACAGAGTTGGGAAGGGAAGTGCACGATCAGTAGCAGCCTGGATGATGAGACAGAGCCACCCTCCCAACACCAGCATTGTTGCAGGTTACCTGGATGGTGCTGGCGAGGGCAGGGGGTGGTGGCCAGTTTGGGGGTGCATGGCTGCCCTGTGGTAGCCTGGCTTTATCAGAGCTCCAATCAAAGGATCTTTGATCTCACTGCCACCCTGTCCCGTCTCAGCTTCATCCAGGTAAGTTGCATCGAGACCAGTGTCCGCCGCACCTCTGCCCCCGCCCCCACAAGCTCCTACTGCCCCCAGCGACTCTGTCCTCACTGGCGCCATCCTGAACGTCCCACAGTGAGTGGAAAGATGAGGGGGGGGTTCTTTGTGGATTTGACTGGATGTGCTAAGAATCCTCCCTGTGACTGGGAACACGTATAATGTAGGGTTCCCGATTATAGGGGGAGGATTGCAAGCATGTCCACCCAAACAAAGGACACCCTCCTTCACACATTCCAGTTCAAGGCAGGAAGGTCAGAGGTACCGTTGGTGAGGATGGGGATCTTGGGAGTAAGGCTGGCATGTGCAGCATCACCATAGCTGTCAAGTTTTCCCTTTTCTCGCGAGGAAGCCTATTCAGCATAAGGGAATTTCTCTTAAGAAAAGGGAGAACATGACAGCTATGAGCATCACACCCCCTTCAAACTTTATACTTCCATGCAGTGCTATTTCTCTAGAAAAAGATGAGCCAGAACTCACAATGAATGCCTCCCTTGTTTTCTTATAATGGCAATGATGCCCACCTGAGAGGTGTCAGAACTGAGTTCTGGCATGTTCCGGCTTGGGGGGGGGGGGAGCCCCGCTTACACACATTCTTTGAACAAATGAACAGAGCTCAGGTTTCTTACAAAAGGCCAACCATTTTTCTTCCTTGAAGAAGACCTTGGCCATAAGAGACCATGTATAAAGGACACAAACCAGCTTGTCAATGAGAATATATCAACAAGGTCAAAATGGTTTCTCAGTGACCCGTCAAACAACTGTGATGAGGGCAGGGAAGGCCTTGACAGAAGGCTGGATCACTGCAGAAATATAATTGCACTAATTGGACTTGCAGTAACCCAAATGGCAAAGCCAGTGATTGAGAGAACCCTGTTACGCAGCTGTCACTCCACACAAAAGAACAGAGGAATGGATGGTGCACAAATGAGTTGGAGAACGCATCAACAACCTCTGCTTCCATTTCTCCAACAACATGGAACTGGCAATGTGAATTTATTACGCAACACACAGTGTTAGAAACCGAGATATGAAAGCTAGGAGCTAAATAGCACCTTAAACTTAGGTTATGGACACAACAACAGAATGTCTAGGTGCGCTTTTTTATAACAAGAATACAAAGCTGAAAATGAATAAATTGCAGCTTACGGTAAATATTATGTTCATTTTTCACATGGTCTAGTCCTTCCCCTGCCCACCCCGCTAATATTCTTAAGAGAGTCTCTTCACCAGCCTTCAGAGAGTAGCTGGAAGTGGGGAGGCAGAAAAAGGTCCTCTGTAGTTTTAATCTGAAATCTTAGGCACAGCTCGAGCTAATGAAATTCAGTGTCACAAAATGCACCTAGAACAATGGGAGTTTCGAGCAGTGGCAACACAAGCTCATGAGGGATTTCTTTATTCGAAAGGAAATATTTCAAGGGCTCAATTTCTTGGGGAGTATTTGAAAATTCTAAAACTATTTAAAAAAACAAAAAACCCAACCCTGCCAGTTGGTTCAGAACATTTGTTTCCATGACTCTGCCTTTGCTAGTAAAAAGAATCCTAAATACCAAAAATTCAGCAATGATCTAGATTCAATATGCTCATCTTCCACTCAGCAACAGAAGGGCTGGCAACTGGAATTGTTTTATATCCTTGCCTAATTATATAATATAATTGATACCTATAATTAATGGTGTCATTTCAGATTCCCACTGTTAAAAAAAAATCATGTAGGCCAGCATGAAGCAAATACTTAGTTCCTCAGCAGCACCTGCTAGAGCTATTATGTTTGGAGTTCACCACTGTTTTTTTGAGATCTGGAATAAATAGAACGTTTCTATTTTAAACATTCCCAGGAAGATAACATTGAGCTATTTCTACATTTGCAACTCGCTAAAAGCTATAGAAGTTTGGGCTGCTTTCTTGTATATTTCAGTTAGCTTTACATTTCATGTCAGATTTGAGCCCAGAAAAGTAATATAGCACAACTGCAGAAAAGATAAAATGCCATTCTGTGCAGGCGGCACCAATTGCAACATCCGGTTTTCACATCCATCAGCCCAAAGCCCTCCCATGTTTACTCAAGGCAGGGTTTTCGAAGGAGTCCAAACTGGCAGATAACTTTATGCATCTGCTATCCCACCCAGCTTTTGACCCAGAAGGTTGTACATAGCTCAGCAGCCATGTATGAGGCTTGATATTCTTACTGCGTTATCAGCCCGGCACTTGGAGCAAGCAGGAGCATAAGCATAGAGAAGTTGTAAAATCATAGAGAAGGCACACAGCAGATGGGCTGAATTCAGGACCGGAGGTCAGAAGTTGGGCAGGGCTGCTCTATATTCATGCAAATTATTCTCTCTGCCTGATGCAGCAACATTTGGGCTGGGCGATATATCGTCCAAATCCGATTTGAAGTCCATATCGTGATATCGGTTTCATAATTTTTGACCTGCCAATATATTGTGAATCATGATGTGTGTGTGTGCTATGCAAAAAACACAATGTGGGGAAAGCTGTGAAGCCAGCCAGTGCCTCTATATATAGCATCCTTATGTCAGACGCTGTGATATATTGGTATATCGCGATGTTTAGCTGGCGATATATCACAATGTTGACAACCAGATATTGCCCAGACCTAATACTGTATACATATGACCAGGCATGCACAAATCCACTTTCCAGCCTGCCCAGGGCAACATTACATACAGGTAGACCCGTGGCACTAATGCAGCAACTTCCAGACAACTTATGTACTTCCTGAGTTCTGAGAGCTCCTTCTCCCACTTGCAATGTATCCACAAACTGAGTGTCTTCTGGAAGTTGTTGAGCTACAACTCTCATCAGCCTCAGTCAGCTTGGCCAATGGTCAAAAATGATGGGATTTGTAGGCCATCAATATCTGGAAGGAACCACGTTCCCCCCCCCTCCGGTCTAGATGATGCACCACAAGTGAGTAACCACTGCACCAAAGCAAAATCTGGGGAAGATCGTAATAGTTCGGTTGTATTCAGAGAGCTGCTAAAATCAGGCTGCTAGTCAAACTCCTAACAATATCCAACACCATAGTGACAACTGAAATCCAATCGTAAACATCAAGGTGAATGCCAGTATGGGGAGGGGGGGGTCTTGAATGTTAGATAAACGATTTTGTGGATGTGAAGTTTACCCAAAGAATGAAGATAAACCAGCCAAAAGAAACAGGGAGATCACATAAAAGAAAGGAATACCATAAGAGCACATTCCTTTCCTCTAACTATAGAATTTCAGCCCGTATTTTGATGAGAGATGCTTCTCCACAAGGGTTCCTCAGGGAAATGCTACATTCCATCATTCCAGCTCCAGTTTCTAATTATATTTCCATAACATATCTCTGTCTGAAATGCAAATCTGACTACATAAATTATTGGATGGGTATAAAATGATTGCAAAATTGCTGATCTTCTAACTTCAGTTTTTATTCCCTACTGTTTAGGGAGATGAAACACTATACTCAAGATCCACCAGCTGAGGTGGATTTGGCAGAAGCAGATGCCAAGTGTCTTGGCACTGCCAAGACAGCTCATCAGCAGAACACTTCAGTCATGCTAGTGGAACTCCCACCCAGCTGAAATCAGACAGACACCTCCTCCCAGTGTGATGCAGCGGTTAAGAGCGGTGGACTCGTAATCTGGCGAACCGGGTTCGCGTCTCCGCTCCTCCACATGCAGCTACTGGGTGACCTTGGGCTAGTCACACTTCTCTGAAGTCTCTCAGCCTCACTCACCTCACAGAGTGTTTGTTGTGGGGGAGGAAGGGGAAGGAGAATGTTAGCCGCTTTGAGACTCCTTCGGGTAGGGATAAAGCGGGATATCAAATCCAAACTCTTCTCTTCTTCTTCTCCCAACTATACTTCAGGCACTTGGTGAAGTTTGAAAAAATAAAAAATCAGCAGGCATCTTAAGCAAGCTTTTCTGATTTTGTGGTTAGTTTTAACTGATCTTATATTTTGAAATCCATTGTGTATTGCTTAGAAAGCAGAGTGTTAAGCATTACAGGTATATGGAAGGAAGGAAGGAAGGAAGGGAGGGAGGGAGGGAGGGAGGGAGGGAGGGAGGGAGGGAGGGAGGGAGGGAGGGAGGGAGGGAGGGAGGGAGGAGTTCACTGACTCCCACTACGGTATGTGTGACCTCATTGCCAGCATAGCTCCTGATTGGTGGGCACTGGTGAAGTTTCCAGGGATGGCAGATGGTCTTTTCTAGTTTTCCCCTGGGCATGTATGGGATATGGCAGCCCTTTCATCAATGTAGTAACAATGCAATTCCCTCCTGCCTTGGCATAATGGTATTGCTCTGTTAAACTGCAGCAAGAATACAGCCCAAACAGACTCTTTTCCTAATAATCTGTTGCAGCAATCAACTGTTGCAGCAGAGACTTCTGCAGAACAGTCTCCTGAGGAGATGAAAACAAAAAATGTTCTGGGGTTCAATTTTTGTACTTGGGGTTCCAAGAGACCATGAGGTAATGACTGAATGCCAGATGCATTGCATCTGGGATTGATTTATAAAGTGAGTCTTGATGGTTGCAAACTCCACAGAGGTCCGGTTTTGGTTAAAACTGGTTGGTGAAAGGCTTCAAATATCTGCTCATTTTTTAAAACTCAAAAAAAGTATTGCTTTCATTCTCCTGGTATGCTAAGTTACACTTGTTAAAATTAAGTTTCCTTATAACAGCCTAGTTACACACTTATTAGAAAAAGCAATAAATGAAACAGGTGCTACTAAGTACAGAACCGACTGCCTTTGCAAGTTCAACAAAAAATACTGTATTATCAAAAGGCTTCTTCTTAAAATGTACAGTATATGAAATTACATAGATGATACATTGTGTACACACAGTTGCAGATCCCCACAGGGCCTATTGAGCCTTTTGAAACTCTTAACTCACGCCAACCTTTCACCCCTTAATTCAGGCCAAGCACACTGAATGTGAGGCCCTTCTATACCTCACATGGTGGTACCTTGCAGTCCTGCTTCATCCCGGTGCACAAATGTGCAGGTTACTTGTGCTATTTGCAGAAAGGCTGAAGCTGCAGAAGCCCCTGGATTCAATCCCTGAATCTCCAGGTAAGACTGGGAAATACTCCTGTCTGAAATCCAAGAGAAGCCACTGCTATACAGTACCAATGGTCTGACTTCGTATGTAGCTTCCTTAGCTTCCTTCCTTAGCTTCCTATGTAGCTGAGAAAGCGGGCTGACGTTTTATTTATTGCCACTGACCCCCCCCCCTTCAAAGGTCATCACATGCATACACGTATTAAACAAAGCACAGTAATAACCAGATCAACTACGTTCAGAATTTGAGCCTGTTTGCAAATTCTATCTGGTTTTAATGAACTCAATGTACTGTATGAGAGCAGGTGAGATTTCATGATGGGGTGGTTTTGGTGGTTTTCTTGGCCGACATTTTATTTAAGGAAAAGCACTATAAACCATGCTCTGTGTCTCTTATAATGATGACTAAGACTATGTCATCTCCATGGATAAAAAGAGGTGATATGTGAAGCAGGCAGGTTCATCCCAGAGTGTGTGCAAAGGATTGTCACGTGCACCTCGAATTAAGACTAATGGGAGGGACACGTGCCAAATCCTTGTGTAACCTGTGGAATAAATACTGCCAAGAAAGCCATATAGAAAGGGGGAGGGGAGGGCCGTGCTTTTTAAAATTATCTAGGGAATGCATAGACAGCCATGATGGTCCATAGAAGGGGGCAACCCCAAATCCTCAGTAGTGTAATGTTATGAAAAATAATCATAACAGTAACCCCTTTGTTCGGACCAACCAATATGTCACAGAATAGTGACCAAGTGAAATTCAACGTCATGCTATTGCAGACATTCTGTCTGTGCACGCATATCAGCTTGCCAGATGGAAGAATTCTTCCTCCTCTCTCCCCACCCACTGATATGGGGGTCCCCCTGCCAATTTTGGAGGTGTGTGGGGGGGGGAGAACTTCTGCTGATGGGGTGAATCCTGCCCTAAGTAATATTTGCTGGTGCACTAAGTCAATGCACTCCTTCATGGATCAATGCCTTGTCGTGGCGAAGGGGCTTGAATAACTCAGAGAAGCTATGAGCTATGCCATGCAGGGCCACCCAAGATGGACAGGTCATAGTGGAGAGTTTTGACTAAACGTGATCCACCTGGAGAAGGAACTGGCAAGCCACTCCAGTATCCCTGACAAGAAAACTCCATGGACAAAGACAACAGGCATATAAAAGTTATGACGCTGGAAGATGAGCCCCTCAGGTCGGAAGGCGTCCAACATGCTACTGAGGAAGAGTGGAGGACAAGTACAAGTAGATTCAGAGCTGATGAAGCGGCTGGGCCAAAGCCGAAAGGACGCTCAGTTGCGGATATGCCTGGAAGCGAAAGGAAAGTCCGATGCTGTAAAGAAAAATATTGCATAGGAACTTGGAATGTAAGAACCATGAGTGGAGGTAAGCTGGATGTGGTCAAAAATGAGATGACAAGAATAAATATCGACATCCTGGGCATCAGTGAACTAAAATGGAAGGGAATGGGCGAATTCAGTTCGGGTGACTATCATATCTACTACTGTGGGCAAGAATCCTGTAGTAGAAATGGAGTGGCCCTCATAGTCAACAAAAGAGTGGCAAAAGCTGTAATGGGATGCAATCTCAAAAATGACAGAATGATCTCGATACGAATCCAAGGCAGACCTTTTAACATCACAGTAATCCAAGTTTATGCACCAACTACCGGAGCTGAAGAAAGTGAAATTGACCAATTCTATGAAGACCTACAACACCTTCTAGAAATGACACCAAAGAAGGATGTTCTTCTCATTACAGGGGATTGGAATGCTAAAGTAGGGAATCAAGAGATAAAAGGAACAACTGGCAAGTTTGGCCTTGGAGTTCAAAATGAAGCAGGGCAAAGGCTAATAGAGTTCTGTCAAGAGAACAAGCTGGTCATCACAAACACTCTCTTCCAACAACACAAGAGACGACTCTACACATGGATATCACCAAATGGGCAGCATCGAAATCAGATTGATTATATTCTCTGCAGCCAAAGATGGAGAAGCTCTATACAATCAGCAAAAACAAGACCTGGAGCTGACTGTAACTCAGATCATCAGCTTCCTATAGCAAAATTCCAGCTTAAACTGAAGAAAGTAGGAAAAACCACTGGGCCAGTAAGATACAATCTGAATCAAATCCCTTATGAATACACAGTGGAAGTGAGGAACAGGTTTAAGGATTTAGATTTGGTGGACAGAGTGCCTGAAGAACTATGGATGGAGGCTCGTAACATTATACAGGAGGCAGCAACGAAAACCATCCCAAGGAAAAGGAAATGCAAGAAAGCAAAATGGCTGTCCAACGAGGCCTTACAAATAGCGGAGGAGAGGAGGCAAGCAAAATGCAAGGGAGATAGGGAAAGATACAGGAAACTGAATGCAGATTTCCAAAAAACAGCAAGGAGAGACAAGAGGGTCTTCTTAAATGAGCAATGCAAAGAAATAGAGGAAAACAATAGAATGGGGAAAACCAGAGATCTGTTCAAGAAAATTGGAGATATGAAAGGAACATTTCGTACAAAGATTACCATAATCAAGGACAAAAGTGGTAAGGACCTAACAGAAGCAGAAGACATCAAGAAGAGGTGGCAAGAATACACAGAGGAATTATACCAGAAAGACATGGAGGTTTCGTACACCCCAGGTAGTGTGGTTGCTGACCTTGAGCCAGACATCTTGGAGAGTGAAGTCAAATGGGCCTTAGAAAGCACTGCTAATAACAAGGCCAGTGGAAGTGATGATATTCCAGCTGAACTATTTAAAATTTTAAAAGATGATGCTGTTAAGGTGCTACACCCAATATGCCAGCAAGTTTGGAAAACTCAGCAATGGCCAGAGGATTGGAGAAGATCAGTCTACATCCCAATTCCAAAGAAGGGCAGTGCCAAAGAATGCTCCAACTACCGCACAATTGCGCTCATTTCACACGCTAGCAAGGTTATGCTTAAAATTCTACAAGGCAGGCTTAGGCAGCATGTGGACCGAGAACTCCCAGAAGTGCAAGCTGGATTTCGAAAGGGCAGAGGAACCAGAGACCAAATAGCAAACATGCGCTGGATTATGGAGAAAGCTAGAGAGTTCCAGAAAAACGTCTACTTCTGCTTCATTGACTATGCAAAAGCCTTTGACTGTGTCGACCACAGCAAACTATGGCAAGTTCTTAAAGAAATGGGAGTACCTGATCACCTCATCTGTCTCCTGAGAAATCTCTATGTGGGACAAGAAGCTACAGTTAGAACTGGATATGGAACAACTGAGTGGTTCAAAATTGGGAAAGGAGTACGACAAGGTTGTATATTGTCTCCCTGCTTATTTAACTTATATGCAGAATTCATCATGCGAAAGGCTGGACTAGATGAATCCCAAGCCGGAATTAAGATTGCCGGAAGAAATATCAACAACCTCAGATATGCAGATGACACAACCTTGATGGCAGAAAGCGAGGAGGAATTAAAGAACCTTTTAATGAGGGTGAAAGAGGAGAGCGCAAAATATGGTCTGAAGCTCAACATCAAAAAAACCAAGATCATGGCCACTGGTCCCATCACCTCCTGGCAAATAGAAGGGGAAGAAATGGAGGCAGTGAGAGATTTTACCTTCTTGGGCTCCTTGATCACTGCAGATGGTGACAGCAGTCACGAAATTAAAAGACGCCTGCTTCTTGGGAGAAAAGCAATGACAAACCTAGACAGCATCTTAAAAAGCAGAGACATCACCTTGCCGACAAAGGTCCGTATAGTTAAAGCTATGGTTTCCCCAGTAGTGATGTATGGAAGTGAGAGCTGGACCATCAAGAAGGCTGATCGCCGAAGAATTGATGCTTTTGAATTATGGTGCTGGAGGAGACTCTTGAGAGTCCCATGGACTGCAAGAAGATCAAACCTATCCATTCTTAAGGAAATCAGCCCTGAGTGCTCCCTGGAAGGACAGATCGTGAAGCTGAGGCTCCAATACTTTGGCCACCTCATGAGAAGAGAAGAATCCTTGGGAAAGACCCTGATGTTGGGAAAGATTGAGGGCACTAGGAGAAGGGGACGTCAGAGGACAAGATGGTTGGACAGTGTTCTCGAAGCTACGAACATGAGTTTGACCAAACTGCGGGAGGCAGTGCAAGACAGGAGTGCCTGGCGTGCTATGGTCCATGGGGTCACGAAGAGTCGGACACGACTAAACGACTAAACAACAACAACAAAGTCAATGCAAGAGGTGTTGTTTTTATTTTCATTCAAGAAATAAATAAACAAATAAACAAATAAACAAATAAAATCATTTTGTTATGCCAGAGTTCCTTGGGGTGAGGGATTGACTATTAACCTACTTTGGGAATTATAGCTCGGGGGGGGGGGAGTAAGGGGGTCTCCTAACAACTCTCAGCACTCTTAACAATCCACAGTTCCCAGGATTCTTTGAGGGAAGACATGACTGTTTATAGTTGTATGATGTTGCTTTAACTGTGTAGTGCAAAAGGAGCCAGATTTATTCTGTTGCCACAGAGTGGGGCCCTCTTAATGTGAGAGACAGAGGGGAAGTGAGTGGGCTGACAGGAGGGAAAAACAGGGTGGGAACTGCTGCTAAGTGTGCTAGTTGCTTAATCCGTTTGAATCGCGTGTGTTTGTGTGTGTGTGTGTGTGTGTGTGTGTGTGTGTGTGTGTGTTCACCTAGGTATCTGAACTGGGAATTTTAATGCTTGTTGTTGTGGTTTTGCTTGTTTATCTTAGGACAAAACGGTTAAAATGTTACTTATTGGACCTGCTTATATGATTTGGTAATTTTTGTATCTTGTTTTTGTATCTTGGTTTCTTTTCCTTACTTTGCTTTCCCACTCTGGGACAGGAAATGTTCAGTGAAGACTGGGCTACAACTATCGTAAATAAGTAAGTAATAAATTAGAAATTGGATACAAATTCCTCCTCCTCACCTGGTATTCCATAATGTTCAAAACCACTCTCGGTCAAGAGTCCTAACGCACTGTGGTGAGTTGCACAGCCCTGTGGCAGAGAGCATGGTATATAGCAGACCACCTCAGAGGTCTGGAGTAGGGGCCTTGGCAAGCTAACAGGTCTTTGCCATGGACTCTCAGCAGCATGGCCTCCTCCCCAAAATGCATAGGAACATGCCGACATCAAAAATCACTAAATGTAACATTCTTTTGTGACTCCATTGATGCGAATGATTATGCAGATGAAGGTAAAAATTAAAAGCAGGGTTAACAAGTATATATAGCTTTCACCATATGTGTGAGAAGCGTGCCCACACTTCAGAACCCTGTTAGATAAGACCAGGGGGCTGCAGTTCTACGGAGGACCAAATGTTTTTCCTGAAAAGGGCCTCAGATTCATCCCCGGACATTTCAAGGGACAGCTGGGGTGGGGGGAACCCGTGTACAAAATGCTGGAAAGCTACTGTCAATCAGTGCAGACAACACTGAGCTAAATGGACCAGTAGCCAGATTTCCAAAGTACTCAATATTTTGCCAAAACAGCAAGCCCTGATATTTATAAAATAAACCGGTGTGTGTGTGTGTGTGTGTGTGTGTGTGTGTGTGTGTGTGTGGAGTCTATCCCACTGAAGAACTCCAAGAAACTCTACCTTACTTGCAAATCAGGCTATAAAATCATGGTGAGCCACAACTAAGTGGATTGACTTCTATAATACGTCCCCACACAGGGATGCACAGTAGGCAAATGGGTACATACTTGCATAATTGCCAGGTGGTGTCTGCAATGTGGTATTCTTCTCCCAAGACATGCCACCCTTGAGAAGTACAGTACATCCCATGGCCATTACCTCCTGGATTAAATCTGCAGGAACCAGTGCTGTACTTGCAGAAAAACTTGGGTTTCACTATATGATAAGCAATCTGATTGGCAGAAGTCATTTCTGTCCTTTGCAATGCTGATTCTTATTATACCTGGGAAGCAGTGCAAGGCTCCTACTATGGTGGGCCGGCCAACACTAGTATTTTTGGGTTGTTCCGTACTGAAGTCTTTTGAGAACCACCCACCAGCCCATCCCACTTTGAACACAGGTGTATAAACTCTTCAGAATCCTAGGAGCCACCATCGCATTGGGGCAGCGGGGGCTAGCTCTATCCACAGTTGAACTAACTGGTCAGATGCTAAGGCAACAGATTCCAATAATTAGATGCTGGGCAGCCGTGTGCCTGGTTTGTTCCAGCTCTCTCTATCCCTGTTGAATGACCACTGCTTGTTTCGTATGATCGTAGCAGCAATAAGATGCCACAGTAGCAAAACACCATAACTAGCTGGAATTATGCAGAAATTGAAAACACATATGGTGCTGGCAGAGGTGAACAGTGCTCAGCAGAACCCCACAGGCACATTCAAAATGCACAGCCTACGAGTCCAATCCATTTAATACTGCAAATGTTCAGCCTCCCATTTTAATGGGATTTTAGGTCCATGGAAGTGAATGAAGGTTGCATAACATTTGGTTGGCTGCACGCTCTTATCTCTAGTCTATGGAATGGTTCACACACCATATCAAAGTTTAACATTTTATGTTTAGCTATGGCTCAACATGAACAAGCAGCAAGCTGGCGCACAGTGTTTAAATATCGCCATTTCTCTTCTCCCCCAATCTTGGTCACACCATGAACGACAAATGACGAGTCTTTGTTATCTGAACTTGGGCTCAAGGCTTATGTCAGTGTTTCCCAACCAGTGTGCCTCCAGATGTTTTGGGACTACAACTCCCATCATTCCTGACCACTGGTCTTGCTAGATAGGGATGATGGGAGTTGTAGTCCCAAAACATCTGGAGGCACACTGGTTGGGAAACACTGGCTTATGTCTCTCCAAGCAAACCGCAGGTGGTAGCCATAGTTTGTTGTTGGCTTACTGCTCATCATTTTTTGGGAGGAAATAAACCCTGAGCTCAGTTTCAAGCGGCATGACAGGCCAAGTTGTGGTTTGTTCTCCCAGTGCAGCACAGCCAAGGAGCAGGAGAGGAATGAGGTCGGGACACTGCTCATTTTATTGAGACACAGTTAAACATAATTAAACATTAACTATGGTTTAATGTTATGTGTGAACACAGCCAAAAGAAACAACTAGTTTAGCTTTCAAATCACTTGCAAGTAGGACCACACAATGGCTGTTTTTCCACACACACAAAAGAGCACCTACTTTATTAGTACAAACCAAACATGTTTAATCCTACTTAATCACGCTTAATCATGCTTTGATCAGCTCATTAATTTTGTTTGCTAACAGATATCCAGAAGTATAACTCAAGTCAGCAGCTTATATTCAACTCATACAACTTTCACTGAAATTCACTCCGCGGCTGCTATGATGACAATTAATTTTGGTTGACACTTCCGTTGCCCTTCATAACAATCTGTAAAATATGGATTTTGCTAAAATGTTATGCATTGTGTTTTTGCATTTCTATTACAGCCGCTGGCCAATATGGAAATGAAACCAAACTGAATTATACATGAATAATAATCATGCGTGGCATCGTTAGGTTTTAAAAGATACTGAAATGATCTCATCTAGTCCTGCCAACAAGAATTTAAGGAGGATCGAGCTCACTGGAACATGCCTGACCAAGTGACAGTCTATTATTGTCCAATGATGTCTCACAAACAGACCCCAATCTAGATACAAGATGGAAAACCCTATCAAACTCTGTTGAACCCAGAGCTGATGGGAGTTGTAATCCAAAACACCTGGAGGGCACCAGGTTGGTGATAGCTGGCTTGGTCCATTTTATAGAAGCTGCAATGTGGACACTGCAATATAGTTAATTGTTTTGCCCATCTGGATTGCCCAGCCTCGTGCACAGGCTCCATACCACCACCAATAGCCCAGGTGTGGCTTAACTATGCTATGCAAGTGGGCGAATTCACACGAAACGTGGGTGGCATGCATGGTGCCTCCCAGACAGGGTTCCCACTATTCAGAAGAGTTTTTGAATTAAATTTGAAACTGGGCTTGGTAGAACAAAAATAGATGTCTCAAGCAAGCATGCCATGCTGCACGACAAAGAATGGTTAACATGGTCCCCCATGCCTCCCCAGCTTCTTCACTAGGGCATGACTGGTCGACATGCAACAGGTTTGACTTCCCCATCACTACATCCCCCATTCCAGGGAGACAGAACTCCATCACTTTCTGATATTGTAACCCTGGGAAAAAATCACAAACTCATCCCATGTCCCCTGCATAACATCCATTGGAACTTGGGGTTGTTATACAACAAGAGCTGAGAGTACGGAAGAACGCTGGTGTCTGAATACTTTTTGGATTTAGAACAGGGTCTCCCAAACTTGGGTCTCCAGCTGTTGTTGTTTTTTTGGACTACAACTCCCATCACCCCTGGCTAGCAGGACCAGTGGTAAGGGATGATGGGAACTGTAGTTCAAAAACAGTTGGAGACCCAGGTTTGGGAAACCCTGATTGAGAACATAGGCTTCTGTTTCCAACCTATCCAATCTAACACTTGGTGAGCAACTACGTACAACAACATTCGTCCTCTAACAAAAGGACCAATCTGGGATTAGGTGTGGGTTGTGAGAAACAGCCACTTCAGTTTCAAGAACGGGGAACCTATGGCCCTCCAGAGGTTGTTGCATGACGACTCCTGTTACCTCTTAGCAATGCCCATACTGGTCAGGGCTGGTGGGTGTTGAACTCCCAACCAGGTTCCCCATCCTTGTTTCAGGGAAACCCTTTTTGTGGGCTTGAGATAGAGATCCTATAAATTGACAACATACATGTGCACTAGCCTCAAAAAGGATTTCAATAATAAACCAAATAACTCATCTGCTCAACTGAATTCAGATGCAGAGTGTGGTTGTATTCAAAAGTGTGAGTTTACAAGGTTTGGCCGCAAGCCCAGAAGTCTGAGGTTTAATACTGTAAATGTTGAGCTAGCTGCTACAACTCCTACATTCATTCCAGTTCCACAACTCACTGCTTCGAAGCAGGGCTACTTCAGAGTAAATACAGGGCTGAGGATACAACCCAACAGGACTATTCTGAAGCAAATAAAGGACTGTGGATTTCAAGTACTGTGCAGCAATTCAGGAAGTCAAAGGGCTAGACTACTGTATAAAGTTTCTACACTTGAAAGCAATTATTCAAAGCAATATTTCCCTACAACTGAACAACTGGTCTACTGTTTGTAGGCAAAAGGGGCTCACAGTCCTGCCTTCAAGTCTAGGAACTGATTAATACACACAGTGGGGCGTTTAAAAGGCTTTGTTTGTCCCCGGAAGGATTCCAAGTAGAATTTTAATAGATCAGTAAAATTACATTCCCTGTGGTACTTTGAAACAGCTGCAATCATTGAGATTGCTTAGCTACGTTTTACCTAAACAAGGAAGCTGGGCAGCAACCCCCAATGTTCACAGATGAGCAAAACACAAGAAAATGCAGTTTTTTAAAAAGAACATCATTCACAGGTTAATATAAAACAACAACTTGAATAAGTTTAAGCATAAGCATGTTGAGAAAGACGGTGCATATATTTCTCCAACTCCCAGAAAATCAAATCTACAGTTGCTTTCTCCCTTAAATCTTCACACCAAAGCAAGATAACTAGCAATAATTTTCCAAAGCTGCTTTCATTCATATCCCTGAGAAGTTTAACCACATTACTTTCACGCCTTTGTTTAACTAGCACATGCGTGCACATTAAAATTTCCAACTATGTTTCAAATTCAGTGTAGAGATCCACAAGACTTTTCAAAGAAATGTGGTTTCTTTTATTGCTAGTAATAATAAAACCCTACACTTTTGGTTAGAAAGAGACAAGCAGTGCATTGTATCTTTGTTCAAATTCATGAGGCTTCCTCCTTTCTGAAGGTGGAAAACATCGGCAAACACCCATATCCAATCATATCCATATCCTCCGCTATCAAGGTTTCTGCAAATCCTATTTCTGCACATAATACAACCATCTTCCCCCACCCTTCCCTTAACAAAGGGGGCTGGAGGAAGCAGCCTTCTACTTATTCAAAGAAGAAGAAGATAATGTTCCACTGAGGCATCCTTTTTTTTTTTAGCTCTTGCAACTTACTTTTCCGCCGCAGAAGAACTTGAAAGGCAAAAGAAAGCTACAAGTGGGATTGGCAGAGCGGGAAAAGAGCCACACAGTTCACTACTTTTCATCTAGTATCTCAGCAGCACACATTTCAGATTACGCTGTCAGGCTGCCCCTGAGACCCCTTCCCTGCTGCTTGCAGCCTGTTTACCACCCTTTCCCCTTGCAAATATGAGATGCTTCTGCAATCTGAAACAAAAACTCGCCAACCGGGAAGGGGAGAGAATGCAGCTCCCAGCGTTTGTTGTACTACTAACCTCCTTCCTTTCCCCCCCTAAACCCATCAGCCGGGTACCTCCTTAGATTTGCACGCCCTGAGAAGTTCCCTCCCAGGGCATTCAACGGGACTTCCTCCCGAGGAACCCCCTGCTCAAGTCTAGCCCGCCCCACGGACCAGATCCGTGGCATTCACCCCCTTCTCCGTAACCACACACCAAGGATCGGGCCCCCAGTCGGGCAAACGCCCCTAGGCGCTGCGTAAAAAGAGAGCCCTCGGCCAAAGCGGGTTCTTTAATCGGATCAGGAAGGCAATTTCATGAGCGCGCATTGAAAGCCTCGACCTAAAGCTCCGAGGCTCCCCGACGAAGCCTTGGGAAAGCTGGGCGGAAGCGTGGCTCCAGACACAACTCGTGTTTCTTCCCCCACCCATGCATACACACGCGCTTTACCCCGGGAGGCTTGAGAAGTGTCCCGCCTGGGATCCCTCCGCTTCAATTCCCTCCGCCGCCGGTTCAAGTCCGCGGAGGGGGAAGTCGAAGCGTCTCTTCCGCGGCTCCTCTAGCGGGAAACTCGCCAAGCGGCCGAAACAAGCGCAATAGTGCCGGGCAGGAAAGCGAGGCATGGAATTGCTCTGGCGCGCGGGGCGAGAACAATGCTGCTAATAATAATGATGATTATTATTTACCTCACCGTGCAGAAAGGCAGCTCTTCAGTGCTCCATGCTCCGGCAGCCCGAGGCAGGCAGCGGCGGCGAGCGAGCGAGTGCAAGAGCGAGCGAGATAAGCCCGGCAGCCTCCAGCGGAGAGATTCTCACTCTCCCCGGGCTCGCCAAGCTCCCACCACATCGCCTGCCTCCGGCTGACGTCAAAGTCGTTGTCACATGGCCCAATGCAAAACCAAAAGAGCATTGGTTGTCGTGGCAACCGCAGCACGGCGCTCGGAAGCCATTTCAATAGGTCGTTTGTCTCTCTCTCTCACACACACACACGCGTGTGTGCACGTTGGAACGCGTCCGAGGATCTGGTCGGGCTCCTCCACGGCAAGGGACCAGGAAATGTTGTCCCGGAGGAAGTCTTCCAACAGGCAGGCAGACCAAAGCCCCTGCTTAGGTTGCCCACGCTCGGGAACTTACACAGTCGGGAATTTACAAAGCCGGATTTTTTAAATTTATTTTTTGCATCTGTTTACCTGGGTGTGTGGGCTTCTTTTTAATCCCATTTCGTTTCGTCATGCTGCTGCATCTTGCTTTGCACTTTTCGGGAGATGGGAAAAGCGGCTTATAAATGTTAATCTAAAAAGAAATGAATGAAAAGCATCAGATAGAAAAGCAAGGTATAAAATCTCAGAAATATGTCCATTGATAGAATGTCCCACAGTCTGATCTGATGAAACTAGGAAGGACTAAAGCTGGTTAGGATGTCTGTTACCTTTGGTTTCAAGGGAGGTATGCACAGCCTAAAATTAAATAATCAGCCTCAGATGGGTTTAAAACAACAACAAAAGCCCTTTATTCAGTTGACAGTTAGAATTTAAACGGACGTGCTTTTGAAATGAGATGTGTTTTTGTGTGGGTATCTGTACCAGGAGTACAGAACATGAAATGACGGGCAGCCCTCAGAAAAATGCTGTTCCAGGCACCTGAGATTAGAGATAAATGTCAACAAACTAGTTTGCATCTTACTTTCCCGAAAGTATTATGCTGTATTATCATGATCACTGCTTTTTTCCTAGAAAAAGAGGTGCAGGAATGCCCACTCTTTTTTTGACAGACAACCCGCTGCAGCCACATTAAAGCATCGCCACTGCCTCTCCAGGGGCATGGGGGGAGGGGGTGGGCTGCCCCAGGTGCCACTCTGGGAGGGGTGACAAGATGGCCCCTGCCTACCCCCAGCTGTAGAGCAGCCGAGGGTGCGCACAGTCCGTATGAGTGCCGCTCGCACGGCGACCATACGGGCTGCCGCGTGTGCACAGTCCGTACAGGATGCCACGTGGAGGACATTGCAATAATCTAGTCTTGAAGTAACCAGCGCACGAACTACCGTGGGAAGGCTTGGAATTGCCATCATCAGTCCAAATAATGACCAGATAATGGTCTGACGATGACAGACCATTAGCCTACACTCCCCCTATCTTCATTCCTTCCCTCATATCACTTGGGACAAAGATCACATCAAGAGTGTGCCCTGCCTAGTTTGTGGGACCAGTGACCATCTGAAAGAGACCCTTGGTTGTCATGGAGGCCATGAAGTTTCAAGCTGGCCAGAGAGCAGCCTCTGTGTGTATATTGAAATCACCCAGGATTATTATCTTAGGGTCCTCCAACAAAATATCCCAGAGACCACCTCAGCCAACCTGATCAGGGATTATGTTGGGCAACAGGGTGGTGAATAAACCAGAAGCATCCCTGATATGTCTTTCTGGCCCAACACCAGCTGCAGACCCTCTAAGACCATCCCAAGGTCTAGAGCAGGCATGTCAAACCTGCGGCCCTCCAGATATTTTGGCCTACAACTCCCATGATCCCTAGCTAGCAGGACTAGTGGTTGGGGAAGATGGGAATTGTAGTCCAAAACATCTGGAGGGCCGCAGGTTTGACATGCCTGGTCTAGAGGCTTTCTGGTCAAGGATATAGTGTCCCTATAGACCAGGCATCCCCAAACTTCGGCCCTCCAGATGTTTTGGACTACAATTCCCATAATCCCTGACCACTGGTCCTCTTAGCTAGGGATCATGGGAGTTGTAGGCCAAAACATCTGGAGGGCTGCAGTTTGGGAATGCCTGCTCTAAGACCATCCCAAGGTCTAGAGGCTCCCTGGTCAAGGAGATGGTGTCCCTATAGACAACAGCAACTCCCCCATCTTGACCCCCTAGTCTAGTCTGGTTCAGTACTGAAATCCCAGGTAAGCCCAGCTGGGGAAGGTCGGGCCCACCCAGCACACTCACCAAAGTCTCAGTACTTCAAATTGTGAACGAGTATGGTTTTATTGTGGACTGATCCTGGCCTTCATCAACAGCACCACCAGACCAGAGAGCGCTACCAGTAACTTCCAATGGAGCGAGATGGCTGCAACAAGGAACAAAGCCCCAATGCCTACGCCTCTGTTCCTGATGGTGGTCGATCCCCCCCCCAACTCCAACCATACCTTCCCCTGCCCACCAGCTGAACGATGAATAAATGAATAAAAGAAAGGGTTTCGCTACTGAATTATCGAGTTTTAAGAGGGAATTGTTACAAAATAAGGTGAAACTACTTTCAAAAATATATAAATTGTTGTTGGAGTGGTTTGTTAAAGATGAAGAAGTTAAATCTGTAATGATTCAGTGGGCAAGAGATTTTGGATATAACCTACAGTTGGCAGCATGGAAAAAACTATGGAAAGAGGACCTAAAATTTACAGTGTGTTACATGCTGAAAGAAAACTATATGAAGATGATGTACCTTTGGCATTTAACACCCAGTAAGTTAGTGAAAATGTATAGGACTAACTCAAATGTAAAAAATAAAATAAAATGTTGGAAATGTAAGGAAAAAGAGGGCACCTTTTATCTTATGTGGTGGAATTGTAAAAAGATAAAGGTCTTCTGGGAAATGATATATAATGAACTAAAAAAAATGTTTAAAATAACATTTGTTAAAAGATCAGAAGCCTTTCTCTTAGGAATTTTAGGTGCAGACATACCGAAGAATTTGAGAAAACTTTTCTTGTATGCGACTACAGCTACAAGGATGCAGCGATGGAAAGAGGACGAGATGGAGACAAAAGCAGATTGGCAGATGAAACTACTAGATTATGCAGAGATGGCGAGACTGACTGGGAAAATCAGAAATCAGGAGGATCAAAACTTCAATAGAGAATGGGACAAATACAGATTGTACTTAAAAGAACACTTTAATCATTTGAGCTCTTTGGCAGGCTTTCAATAACTCTTGCAATGTTAAACAGACTTTGGATATTTTGGGTGACTATGATGTGGATGAATTATAATATGCAGTTGATTTAGATATACAAAGGACCCACGGAGCGGAAGAGGGAGGTCCGAAGGTTCTTGCTTGATTTTAAAACTTAAATGTGTTAACTATGAGATTTATTTTGTAAAACCAATAAAAATAATTTTTTGAAAAAATCTGGTGGGGGGGGAAGCTAGGTGTGGCAACCTGGCTTTTCATTTTGCTCATAACCAAGTTATAGCAGGTTGAGCCATTCTCGACACAATAAGCAATTGCCTTTCCATCCACCCGCTTTACTTTTAACTATTATTTTTTGAGTAGGGCATTCTTTTCGGACAGGAAAGAGTTCTGCTGAAACCATCCCCTTGGGGCAAGGCTTATCTTCCGTGGGCATTTTCCCTGTACATATGCAGTGTGGTTCATATCCCGGGCATCCCTGTCCCCCCCCCCCCTTAAAGGGGTGAAAAACAGAAACAGAAATATAATCAGATTAATTTTTACAGCCTTTTCTGTGTCAGCTCAATCCCTGACAAGGGCAGGCTTTTCCGAACCTCTGCTTCTGGCTTGCCCTCTTCCAGGTCAGGCAAGCGTGCAGTGTTTCCCCAGTGTCCAACGCTGTCTTCTTCTGGCTCCTTTAACTGTTTGACTGAGGCAATGGCAGCTACACACTCCTCAGTTGAGCAGTTTAAAGATGCAGAGGGAGGAAGAAGCTGTATCAGTGCCTCACCGATACAACTTCTTTCTCCCTCTCTGTCATATGAGGGCAGAGTGGGATGGCGGTTTCACTCAGCGATGTATGGGTGAGCAAAACCAACATTGCGGCCTGCTTCTCATACATTGATACATATCATCATACATATACATACATCATACATATGCTTCTCATATATCACCCAGGTCTAGAGCTGAGCCTCATGGGCACCACAACTATGATGTAGAATGGAAGGGGAGAGGCAGGGGGGCATCAAACTTTGGTGGCACAAAGGTTGCTGCTGAAATTTGAGACCCCAAGGCTTGCTGAAGGCAGAGAGCTGGGTAGATCACGCCTGATTCCACAAACTGTCTTACTCTGTCTTACAAGGTGTTTTGACTTTATCTATTTCCTGCTGGTCTGGCAGGCAGGACTTGTGGTCTTTACTCTTTGTTCATGTCCGAAGCAGGCATTCCCTGAAAGATTGCCTCAAAACAGAGGTTGTGCTTACAGCCACTTGTTACAGAGTCAACACAACCTGGGAGGCAGCGAGATAACTCACAGTCCCAGTGATTAAATTTGACCTTCACCAATGAATCAGTTAAAATTGCCATGGATTAAACAACCGATTCCAATCATTCTTGCAGCCCTCATTTGAATCATCTTTTTTCTCTACAAAATATGTGGGAATTGGGCCCCAAGGCTATCCGACTGCTGTTTCTGTTTATTCTTACTTACTTACTTACTTACTTACTTACTTACTTACTTACTTAATATGTAAAATTAAAAATTTTACACATCACAGGCGAACTAATATCAGTGTACTGGAAGAAGCAAAGATCACCAGTGTTGAAGCAATGATTCTTCAACATCAAGTTCTTTGGACTGGTCATGTTGTTTGGATGCCTGATGATCGTCTTCCAAAGCAACTACTCTATTCCGAACTTAAAAATGGAAAGCGTAATGCTGGTGGTCAACAAAAGAGGTTTAAAGACAAAGGCAAATCTTTAAAAATTGTAGTATAAACACTGACAACTGGGAAACACGGGCCTGCAAGCGCTCCAGTTGGAGAACAGCCTTTACCAAAGGTGTCACGGGCTTTGAAGAAACTCGATCTCAGGACGCAAGGGAGAAACGTGCTAAGAGGAAGGCACGCTTGGCAAATCCACACCGTGATCAACTCCCACATGGAAACCAATGTCTCCACTGTGGAAGGATGTGTGGATCCAGAATTGGCCTCCACAGCCACTTACGGACCCATTGTTAAAACCGTGTTTATGGAAGACCATCTTACTCGGCTACGAGTGATCGCCAAATAAGAAAGAAGAAGAAGACTTACTTGATTACCTTCTTATTTTAGAATGGCTGTGATTTTAAACATTTGAAATGTCAGTTGAGAAACTGCTCCGGTTTACCTCTTCTTGAACTGTACCACTTTAGAAGCAGGTGGGAGACCACATGGTTGAATTTTCCCCATTTGTTAAAAATATTCCTGAAAGGTTTTAGATAGATAGGACCCCTCCAGACTGGTTTTTTCTTTCTTTTACAAGTGGATTCTGCAGCATGCAATTGATGAAATAATAGTGTACTAGTGGTGGATTTATACTGGACATAGCCTTCTGTGATGATTCTCCAACGTTACTGCATTATTGCCAACCAGAGGGGGACTCTTGCACTATAGCACAACAAAAGTGGAACACCCCTCCACCCCCCCAAAAAACACCCACCACAACCCCACCCTCGAAAATTTGTAGAATGAACAGTTCCAGGATTTCAGCAGGAAGTTATAAAACATGCACTGATTGCAAATGAAGCAGGATGTCTGTCCTGAAACTTTTGCAGGTACAAATAGTATTGAAAGCAGGATTGCGTATAACAACCTCAATAGCACAAATAATCATGAACACACAATAGAAAGGATGCTTGGAGGGTCCCATAGATATCTAGATAATATATTATGGAGAATAGTTCTAAACCTACTGCTCCCCAGACTTGTTAGTATTCCATGTGAATAATAATAATAATAATAATAATAATAATAATAATAATAATAATAATAATAATATGCTTGGGAGAACATTCACACATGTGTCTTCCACTCCTCCTGCTCTACATTCTGAACTGATACAGCCAAGGAACAATTTTACCATCTGCACAGCTGAGCAGCCCACTCCTCACTTTCTGCTTCCTTGTGCCCTTAACCTAAAGATAGGAGCTTGGCTACAAAGCACAAAACTTGTAGGTGTGTTTCACTTTGTAAAATAACCATGCCTCTCAAATACTAAAAGTAACTGACAGGGCAAGCTTTTTTTTTTAAAAAAAAACACCCACTATTAAGAATAACTTTTTTTGTATGCAAAGTGCACAAAGTGTTCTGTATCAGTAGCATTATGTCTCAAATGGCACAACTGGATTTGTTGCAATAAAGAGATTGGGGAGAGATTTTATACTATCACAAAATAGGAACATCCTTGCTAAGAAAATGCATTTTATTTTATCAAACAGCTAAGAGGGCGTTTCAAGCCATGAAAGCTTTGAAACAAAAGCTATTTTTAAAATCGTGGTTTTTCATATGCTGTTTGAGTCAACTCAGGTGGGAGGTAATCCCCCATGAATACAGCAGCACTTTAAGGAAAATCCCAAACTAACCATTTTGGTTCCTGCCTATAGCACTGCTGCTTTCAGTTCCCAGGGAGCTATTCTCAGATGAGCCACCATTTGTACTTACAGTTATGGACCAGCTGTATTGCGGGAGAATTGTAGCTGGAAATCTTTCTTGGAAGATGAGAACTGCCCTGTTTTAAGGTGTTACTGTGATAGGAGAAACAAGTGGGATGTTGCAACAAAATGTTGCAGTGTGTATCTTCCTCACTCTTTAGCAGGAGTGCTACTGTTCATTCCCTTCTCCAGGGTAATATAAGCTATGAGCTCAAGTAGGATGTATCATTCTCTGCCCATGTTTATTTTCTCTCTCCCCGCCCCCCCCCCCATAACATTCCCTGGTTATGATGACTATGCACAAATCTTATGGTTCTGTTGGGTTGTTCCATTATGGCCAGGGAAGGGAACCATATGAAGGGGACTTTCCTATGGCCAAGGGCCATATAACTTTGTAAGCTATAAACCCGCTTGGCAAACCATCACCGTGATCAACTCCTGGCAGGAAACCTATGTCCCCACTGGATCCAGAACTGGCCTCCACAGTCACTTACGGACTCACTGTTAAGACCGTGCTCATGGAAGACAATCTTACTCGGCTACGAGTGATCGCCAAAGAAGAATAACTTTGTAAGCAACCTTCTGGGGACCACATGCCAAAAGCAAAATGGATTTAAAAGTGTTGTGATTAATTGGACAGCATAATTTTTTAATACAAGTGCTTATTAAAAAAAAAGTGCAGGTAGGAAGAACAACCTTAGAGGCACTCTTCCCTGCTCCCCCCTCTTTCTTGGGGTGTTGCTTTATATCAAGCAAGACCAAAGTGTTGGGTCACAGCCTGGGAGACCAGGATTCAAATCCCCACCTGGCTTTGAAGCTCACTGGGTGACCTGGGGCCAGTCACTACTTCTTAGCCTAACCTAATTTACAGAGTTGTTGTGGGGATTGAATGAGGAGGGAGAGAACTGTAGGTGCCACTTTGAGTTCATTGGAGAAAAAGGTGAGGGGCAAATGTAACAACAACAACAACAACAACAACAACAACAACAAGGTGGTCTTCTGGAAAATCTCTTGCCTAAACTTGTACTTGCCTATTGTGTATATATGTGTAAAGGTAAAGGGACCCCTGACCGTTAGGTCCAATCGTGACCGACTCTGGGGTTGCAGCACTCATCTCGTGTTATTGGCCGAGGGAGCCGGCATACAGCTTCCAAGTCATGTGGCCAGCATGACAAAGCCGCTTCTGGCGAACCAGAGCAGTGCACGGAAACACCATTTACCTTCCCGCCAGAGCGGGGCCTATTTATCTACTTTAATGTGCTTTTGAACTGCTAGGTTGGCAGGAGCTGGGACCAAGCAACAGGAGCTCACCCCGTCGCAGGGATTCGAACCGCTGACCTTCTGATCGGCAAGCCCTAGGCTCTGTGGTTTAACCCACAGTGCCACCCATGTCCCGTATATGTGTGTACTAGTATACTTATACACGTATATGGATCATATTTAAACAGCCAGTATTACTTAACATTTATGAATTTTCCCAATGCTCACATTCTGTTTTGCATCGCACAGCGTGGTTACATAAACTGGCCCACTAATCGCCTGTTTTTATTTTAAGAAAGCAAGTTAGCAGCCTTTTTTAGCTGCTATGCTTAATTGACCACATCCAGACCCAAGCATGTTATGCTATGTTTCCTTTCTCGCTTCTGGCACAGTACTTTCCATTACTCTAAAGCACTTAAAGACAGATTAGCTCTTGGCAATGAGAAACATTTTTAAAGCCTCTGCAGAAATGTTGCAACCAGCTCATGGGTGGCCAACACCAGCACTTAAGCTTTATGGCTGGTCAAAGAGTCACAAACGGCATGCTGCTGTCCACAAGCCACTCAGGAGCACTTTATTCCCACTGTCTTTAATGTGGCAAGTGCATTGGCAATGTGTTTGCATTTGTTTCTGAGATTTGAGGCTCACAGTAAGGATGTTGCAAAGAGTTATTAATAGCAGTGTGTGTGTGTGTGTGTGTGTGTGTGTGTGTGTGTGTGTGTACACAATCTATTTTTTGCTTTTACTTATACTGTATATTAAACTATTTATATGTACCACTATTCATAAAAAATCAGAGTGGTTTGCAACAATAGCACATCAAACCATATAATAAAAACCATATAGAAAGTTGAAATCAGAAATCACCTATGTATTGTGGAGTTATTCTTAACTGCCTGCATAAACCCGATGGAATAGACAAGTTTGCAGATGCATTTAAAACTTGAACTAGAAGACACCTGCTGAATCTCTGTTGGCAGAGTCTTCCACAATGCTGGGTCAATGAACTAAGGCTTGGTTTCTTGTTGTTGTCAAATGAGCCTCGCCAACACAGGGAATGGCCAACTTTCACTTCAATCCCCGAGCAAAAATACTGATGGTATGGAGCCACCCTCAGACTGCTTTTCTCTACCTAATATAATGGATTTGCAGGGTACAAGGACCCCCTGGCTGCAGCGGCGGAGCTTCATGCGGGGGGCGCGTTTTGGGGGCGGGACGCGTCGTGCGCAGTGACGTGGCGCACGTTGTGGGGGGTGTGCCGTGCCATGCACAGTGACATGGTGCATGTTTTGGGGCGCGGCGTGCCGTGCGCAGTGGCGGGTTGCACGTTTTGGGGCGGGGCACGCTGTGCACAGGGGCAGGGTGGGTGTTTTGGGGGCAGGGCAGGTAGCAGCGGTGGCACCCCTGGGATTGCGTCGCTCGTGGCGCACTGCCCCCACCGCCCCTCTCTTCCTACGCCCCTGCCTGGCTGCCAGGTTCTCCCCATAATTTCTGAAATTAGTCAATGTAGGGTTTGATCAAGGGATTTCACAAGGCCTACAAAATAAGTCAAACCAGCTTCCTCGGGAGATCGGCTGAGAGAGGTCCCATGAAAGAACAAAACAGGTGAGGGCAGAGTCATTACCCTGACAAAAAGTGAACCATTGAGATAAGATGCAGTCCCTCCCCCAGTTATGTGTTAGTTAGCAAAATACAACAGCAGTCGGGAGAGGGAGGTTGCCAGGGTCACTGGGGGGGGGGCGTGACGTCACCACAGAAAGTGTTCTTTTTTTCCAGGAGGCTTGGGTTGCATTTTAGCAAGGGGGTCTGAGAAAAAGAAGGGTGGAGCCAGATGCCATGCGGGCCGATGGACGGACAAACCATGTGGAGGAGACACAGAGATGGTGTTTTGGGTGTTCCGCTGTGGGGGGCAAGCCCCTCTGGTGTTGGGATGCTCAGAACCATCTCCCCATCCAAACTCAGGTGTAAATATGTGCAAAAAATTTTTCATAAAGACACTACAGTCTCCGCTGTGCCTCATTTTCCATTGAAAACACAAACCATGGTTAAGTGCCAAAATCTCTGTAATCTTGCACCTCCTGGCAGAGACTGGAGGGGCCAGTAACTCTAAATTCAAATTGCCAGAATTGCTGTTCACACCCAGGAAGGTAAGCTATGGTTTTGAATGCCCAACTGGCCCCCAAAGGGCATTGATCAGGAGTTGGCTGCCCACCTAAAGCATATTCAGCAAGGCTTTTCCCTTTACCCAGGATATTTTTCACACTTTGCTATCTGTATGTTCCATTGTGAGAAACATTTGGCCGTGTTGAGCCATTTCCATCATAGCGAGGCCAGCACCTAGCCAATTATCTGGAATCACTTCAAACTAGTGTGTACAGATGTGTGAGCAAGCTATCAATGGAATCCCTGTTATGAGAAAATGGAGTAACTGCTGTCTCTCTCGATTACATCTCTCCTGACCTTTCACTCTGTCTCTTAAGGCATTCTTTAGCTAAAGGAGACAAATATCATCTGTATTGAATTTGGACACCCTAACCAACTGAGGATGTTTTCTCCTTCCCTGTGCTGATCACAAAATTGCTGTGTTTTTCTTCACTCAAAGCAGCAATATTTCCCCCTCTCCGTTGGCTGGATAAGTACATTCCAGCTGTCAGAGTAAATCATAAATGTTTCTCAATTTTCTTCCTTCTCATTACACAACCACCACCGTTCAAATTAGCCTGAAAAGCACAGTGTAAATCTCAGCACTTGAGAAATGGTGCTTCCTAGTTACACACGGGGTTCTGTAAATCAACTCCCTCATTTGCTTTCCCCACCCCTGGAAAGATAACAGATAAAATGTCACATCATGTAGAATCCACAGAGGAAACAATAATGAAAGAAGAAGAAGAAGCATTCGGCATTCGGTTCGGAGTGTCAATTGAATAGCCATCCGCCTTCCTGTCTGGCAAAAGGATATTTTTCCGCATAATGTTCAAAAGCTAACAGGTTCACTGCAGAAACGGTGCTAAGTAAAAGTTTGAAAATGCTCTAGAAACCATGATCCACAGCCACCTATTCACCAGCCTGAGATAACTAATTCTCTTTTCCAGAGCGGCGGCTGAACAAAAACAGGAGTGGAGGGGGGCTCCTTCAACAAAAACACATTTTGGGGAGGTAAGATTCACTTTGAGACAAAAGCCTCTATGGACTTGAGTCTATTTTGACAGACACATGAAGTGGCTACCTGTAGGTAGGTATCCCCCTGAAAGCTATCTAAGTGGACAGGTTTTTTAAAAGCCAAGCAAGAGAATAAATAACTGTTGATGCTTCATTGTACCAGGCACAACACAAGCAACGTGGAATCCAATCAAATGGATGATATTAGCTTTAAGGCTGGGGTAGCCAACATGGTCTGCTCCAGATGTTTTGGGTGACAACTATTAGCATCCCCGGCCATTGGCCATGCTGAATGGGGCTGGGGGCAGTTGTAGTCCATAACATCTGTAGGGAACCAGGTTGGCTACCCATGGTTTGCAGGCATCCCCAAACTGTGGCCCTCCAGAAACATTTGGAGGGCCGAAGTTTGGGGATGCCTGGTTTAAGGTATTAATTTTGACTCATAAGGCCCTAAACACCTTAGGAGCAGGTTATCTGAATGGTTGTCTTCTCCCATACAGGCTGCCCAGCTTACTGCAATCTGCGGTAGAGGCCATTCTGTGATGTACAGTGGGCAGCCTGATGTACTTGAGTAAGCTCCCCACATGATTTAGAGCCCTGAACTTCCAGAATTCTCCATGATTTGTTTGTTTATTATACCTACATCCCACCTATCCTCCAAGAAGCTCCAGGTTGCATACATGGTTCTCTACCCTGGTCTCCATTTTATCACTGTGACAACCCTGTGAGGTAGGTTGAGCTGAGGACAGTCCAAGGACACCCAGTGAGCTTCAAGGCTGAGTGAGGATTTGAACATTGCTCTCCCACATCCTATTCCAGCATTCTAACCACTATGTGTTGGCTGGAGGATGTGCAAAATTCAGCCAAAATATGCACATTTCCCATGCCTGCTGGAGATTATCTATATTGACCAGGAAATGCTCTTCATGAAAGGATTATGTGCACATTCTCCATGAGGCCTGATGGGTGTTCACAATGGCCATTTGTTGTGCACATTAGCTGCTCCACTTACATTCCCCTTAACGTCTATCAGAAAGAACCTTTCTTTGCAATTGCATTTCCCTCATTATCTTGTTATGTTTACGGTCTCCCTCCATTCTCTAAAACTGCAAGGATGAAATCCTTTCCCCCTCCCCACCTTGATTTAGGATATGAATATCTGCACCAGCATTTTTTTTTGCTTGTTCTTTCATTTTGTAGCAGAAAATTATCTGAATGATTATTGCAACCTGCATCCCATGATGAACATTTCGAGGTTTGGTTTGGTTTTGAAAGGGGGATGAATGCAGAGCAGAGGATGAGTTAGCAGAGCAGTAGTGATTCCATGTAAACAGCACATAAACTGCAAATTGTCATCTTAAAGAGACATTTGTTCGATTCCATTTCATTTTTAAATGATATTTTAATTTATGAGGGATTGGCCTTTTTAAATATAGAAAATAAAATATCTGCACAATGGTGCTTCTAAATTTTATTTTCTGCCCTTTCTTAACCTTCCAAGTGCTGTGCGTAGCATACTCTTTCCAAATCTCACAGAACCTCAGATTCCCTTTCCCCATATTTGGCACTTCGGTAAAGCTGGCATGCACAGATGCCTGTGAGTCTATTTATTAAAGAAAAGATTACCTGACATGTGCACAAAATCAGCCTAAAATCTAGATAGGGTATCCAAAGAAGGCTATCCAAAACAAACAAGAGAACTGGTTTGGCATACTGGATTAAGGGCAGGTGCTGTGAAGGAGTTGATAAAATGTTGACGGAAGGGAAATGCAACCAGGACTGGCCAGGATTTGAACAGCTCAATGCATTTTCCATGGAAAATGTGGTGTTGGGCTGGGGGGCGGAGATGGAATCGCAGCTGGCATTTCTCTTGCAGGTGTGGCACACAACTACAGTACTTGAGAAAGTAGAGGTGACAGAAGTCAAGAGAAACATAGGAGAGGAGATAAAGTGTTGAGGGAGAGATATCAGATTGCCCGGGGGGGGGGGGGTCACAACTTCTCTCCCTGTAATATAAAAAAGGAACGGGTTAAGCATGCTTGTTTTAAACATGTGACTGGCATGGTGTGTACTTTTGCCCTGAGAAGCTGAGTAGGAGGAACTTGGGAGCAAAGTGTGAGACTGCTTGAAGGAAGGGAGAAGAAGCAATGTGTGGAAGAAGCAGGGTTAGAAAGAGAAGAGGTCAAGAATAAAATGGAGTTGGACTGAGGATAGTGGAAGGGAAACAGAAACAGGAGTGGAAATTGCACTTATTCGCTGCTGCTATTTTCTGCACCGTTTTAACCTGGTTTTTTAAGCAGCTTTTGATGCATTCTGTACATCAAATTGAGATATGTGTGGAAGCTATAAATAAACAAGCTGTCCTGTGTCTGAATGAAAATCAATCCCTATAAGATCTGTTTTCACTACTGTTGCAGCTTTCAGTCCATAAATTGTGATGTAATTGATCGTGTCTCCCCCGTTTGCATTGTGTGTCCTTTGCATTGAAATGAATGGGGTGGAATAATGTAATGATGATGTAATTTCTATAATTAATTACAAAAATTACGTAAGTTTCACAACAGGGGACACAAATAATGTAGTTATGGACAGTAAAAGCAAACTATAGTGGCATGGTAAAGTACTGCATGTGGTGAGTTCATAGCTGCCAAGTTTTCCCTTTTCTCGCGAGGAAGCCTATTCAGCATAAGGGAAAATCCCTTAAAATAAGGGATAACTTGGCAGCTATGGGTGAGTTTAAGGGTAGAGTGGAAGTGAGATGCACCACTGAGCTGATTTTGAATCAGGCAGCCTCCTGGGTGCCTGTCTCTCTCCATGGGGTAGTGTGTATGATGAGGGGCAGGTATAAGAAAGTAAATAAAAACATTTCATCTATATCCCAGCTTTTCTCCAAGGAACTCAAGACACCACACATGGTTCCCATTTAGGCTGAGGACTCAGCTATACTGCTGCAAATAAAACATTTTAAGTTTGTTGTAGAGTGCAGTATACACATGTGACACTAGATGGCGAGAGTGAGCTATGGCAAATTCAATATATTTTTCAAAACGTTTTTAAAAGCATTTTCACGGCGTTTTTATATGCGTGTAGATTCCATTTGAGAGATAGTGTGTTTCATGGCTGAGAGAGCATTTGAACATTGAACTCCCAGTCCTCCTCTGATGACCTAACAACCAATATCACCCTAGCTCTTTGCAAGGAACAGAAGATCAGACAAGCCAGCTTTGGAATCTGAAGGCTCACACATTGATTTAAACTGTCCGTTGAAATCTTCGGCTGCAGGTCTCCATTGGGTAAACTTCATTTTTAAGTGTTTGGCCACAAGCCCTAGACCCCCACATTTAGAGCCTGCCATATACTTGTTCACTTGATTAAATGTTTCTATTTTTCATCTGTGCATGGAGTTAGCTGTAAGCCCAGCCTTTTTGCTTCATAATATCTCATTCCTTGCTGGAGAGTTTGTGAATGCTCAGAAGCACATTTAAGGAAGCCAGAGAAAAATACATAAAAGGTACAAAAAGAGTTGCCTGATAGGCAGTTATTTCACCCTCTGCAATACAGGTTTTAAGAACCACACAATGGAAAAAATAACTAAAAGATCCAAAATTCAACCTGCTGGGAAAAATATTAACTGAGGACGAATATCTGCATGCATATGGCTGTGAGTTTCATGCTGCCAGGAGGCCAGTTTTATTGAATTACTGGCCTCTTTGTCGATTAGCAACAATAACACAGGAAGCATAGGAGCAAAACTGAAAATGAGGGTCTAAATAGTGAAGGGAGTTAAAATGAGTCACCAGTTACCCCGGAAAGGAAGATACTCTTTAGATAGATATTTCTAGCTAGATACATTGTCTGCTATAAAAAGTCAATGTTCACACTTTTATGAACACGATGGTGTTATAAGAATTCCTAGAACAATGGTTATCTTTGATCCTAACAATAGCTAACTAAACATAAAAGAGCTATGAAAAAACACTCCAAAGCTGAAAATAGGAGAGGCAATGTTGTCTCAGCTATAGTCATTTAAGACTAATAAAGGCAATTTCTTTTACTTATTGTCAGAGAGCTTATCTGGCTCCTGTCAATTAGAATCTACCAAATGGAACCCAGAGGCAAATCTGCCATGACTTAATGAATTTTCCTTCATTAAAATTACTTCAAAATACAAATAATTATATTTACAGAGCGAGGGGAAGCAAAATTATATCTGTTTTTTGGGAGATTGGGGGTGGCGATTGGGAATGCCCAGTAGTGTTCAAAGAACAGAACGACGCTAACATGTTCTCTTATTCATTTCTCTTATTTATACTCAATTTCCTGGCTAAGCCGTACAATAAAAACACAGGATGTGTTTGTTTATTTATTTAATTAAAGCTCTCCTTTTTAAATCTCGACCTTCAGCCAAAAAGAGGCTCCCAGAGCGTCTTACAGGTATTAATAATTCTATCTCTGCAGGTAAGTTTACAACATGAAAAAGACACTCCACAAAAAGTAAAGTGGTTGTGAGGGAGAAGGGGGAAAACTAAAACCCATTCTTGTAGCGAACAGCTAGAAATGGAAACAGTTCCAGGAGAGGAGGTGCCGAAGGTTTCTGGTCTCTGGACGAAGCCAGTTAAGCGGCTCTGTTTCCCTTCTCTCCCTCCGCTGCGCAGCCTCATGGTATGGCTGTTGCTAGGCGACAGTTGCGGGATGAGCCTGATGGAAATGGACTCTCAGCACAACAAATTGAGAGGCTTTGCAGTCCCATCTCTCACTCCGCTATAGTCTGATAGTGGAGCAAGAGATTGGGACCACAAGGCCTCCCCATTGGCTCTGTCGAGACTCTAGACCCATCAGGCTCATCTCATAACTGTCACCTAGCAGCAGTGTAATGTGAACAATAAAACAATAAAATAAAAGAAGTTTAAAAAAATCAGTTAAAAACAACAAGAAGAATGAAACTCCACCATCCATTATTAAAACAGGCAAGCACTAAATCTTGGTAGCTAAATAATAAGACAAGACAGCTTATTTAATGGGAAAATATTTACCCAAGGGCCTTACTACACACAAAGTAGTTCTTAAGTCTGCAAGGTCTCCCAACAGATTTTTAGCCCTAGGAGGGAGAACACAGGATAATTAAACTACTCCTGAATTTATTTCCCATCAGCCTGCAGAGCTCACTCGGTTGACTCTGCCGAGAGACCACATTTGGCTTCTTCTCTCTCTGGAACTGTAGCTATTTCAGCTGGTCATTATAAGAGCCACACCACTTTAGAAACTGGTGGTTGAGTTTGCTTCCCCCCACCCCCTTGGGGGTTGTAGCCTTTAGGTTGTAAGCCTGTAAGGAGACACTGTTTTAACTGACTTTATGTAAGTCACTCAGGCTGAAAAGAGGGATAATGGTTTTTTTAAATTGTTATGATGAATTTGTGCATCTATAGTCATACCTTGGAAGTCGAACGGAATCCATTCCGGAAGTCCGTTCAACTTCCAAAACATTCGGAAACAAGGTGCGCCTTCCGATTGGATGCAAGAAGCTCCTGAAGCCAATCGGAACCCGCATCAGATGTTCGGTTTCCAAAGAACGTTCACAAACTGGAACACTCAGTTTTGGGTTTGCGGCGTTTGGGAGCCAAAATGTCTGACTTGCAAGGTGTTCGACTTCCGAGGTATGACTGTAATTTCAAATAATGTAACCATAAAAGGTAAAGGTATAGATACCCCTGACCATTAGGTCCAGTCGTGGACGACTCTGGGGTTGTGCGCTCATCTCACTCTATAGGCCAAGGGAACTGGCGTTTGTCAACAGACAGCTTCCACGTCATGTGGCCAGCATGACTAAGCTGCTTCTGGCGAACCAGAGCAGCACACAGAAACGCTGTTTACCTTCCCGCCGGAGCAGAACCTATTTATCTACTTGCACTTTGACATGCTTTCGAACTGCTAGGTGGGAAGGAGCAGGGACCAGCATGCAAACCTCATCCTTTGCAAAGGCATAATTCAGCAAAAGATGGTCACAAGTAAATCCTACTGAGATGGGATTTTGTCATACCCAATTTCGTGCTGGAGTGGGCACCTAGCTTGTGTTGTTGTGTTTTAGTATATGTGTGCGCATGTATGTCTGGGTATGTATGTGTACACCATACCATGAAGTCTTGAGTAAGTGGACAAATACAAGTTTGAAAAGTGGTGGAGATTCTCCATCAACACAGATACTTCTGAAACACGATGGGGGTGGGGTAGATGGTAAGACTGACAGCTAAAGAAGTATACACTTCATGCGTAAGCACATCTGTCATATGAATGTGGGCTCCTGCCTCAGGAAAGGAACCTGCTATGACTCCCTTCTTTGCATTGCATCCACTTCAAATAATTTTTCCTTACCACACTGCTGAACTCAGATTCTAGTGCCATTGCAGTCATTTATTTCTAATCTTGGTCTTTCCTTCTTTTCAACATGTTCACGATAAAACATAATCAGAAGGCTCAACTGCATGTGTGTACAATAGAGTGGGGGTTTGTTTATAGGGAAGGTCATTTTAAATCAAAAATTAATGCAAATATGCTCACCGTAGGGGTTTCAGATATTGTAGCTTTGCTACAGTGCCTGCAGGATGTTGTCATGTGAAGATTTTTGTTGGCGCTGTTCCTTCAAACTCTTTTAGAGGATACTGTCATTCGGCCCCTGATGGACACAACTTTGCAAATGTGCATCCACCCCCCCCTCCCTGACCTTGTCAGCCTATATAAATAATGAAACTCTAGCAGACAATTGAATGGGCAATGCCATTGACCAAAAAGTGAAGTGGCAGCTCTGAAAATTTAAAAGATCACTTTGAGCAGCTTCATCGTACACAGAAGAGAAAGAACAACAATATGTTTGATGTGAGTTTTTTTTATAAAAAAATGTTTACTGGTCATGTGCATGTGTGTGAATGCACATTATTTGCACAGAGACTGCTCTTAGAGATTGCTGTTACAGAAATCCCCCAAAGTGAGGATTACTGGCCCTCTGCCGAGGCTCAGGCACTTCTTGGATCCCAATTTTATCTGCCCCGTACCACTAGGATCCCCGATCCAAGGGTCATTCAGCTCTTCCAACTTCCCAAGATCCTTCCATTTTTCCTCAGGATCTGACCATCCCCTCCATGACATCTCCACCGGACACATGACTGCCCTCACATTTCCCTGGCTGAAGCAAACATTGGGTTTTTATTTCCAAATATAGCCAGAAGTGTGGTTAGGCCTGACTGCAATACTGTAAGGACAGGACACTGCATAGCTTTGATAGTCCCTATTCTGTAAGAACCTCCTCTTGAAAGATGCTTTCACTTCCATTGATGTTGAAAGAAGGGCCCAGTGGTTTGGCAATTTTTTAAAAGTATTTTTATTATTATTTCATTAATAGCAGTCCAATGGCCGCCACGTTAATACAATACCAAATCATACCAAATCATAGTACAATCAAAAGAGCCAATTAATCAGTTCCAAATTAAGTTGATGTTATTCCTTGGTCCTGCTCCAATTCTCTTAATTAGTCCAAATACAACAATTCCGATCTTAATCCTTTATTTCAGCAGCCACTGGTGTGATGACTTTCGTTCATATTTTACAAATCCATATCCATTAACTTGCAATGGGAATTTATATCCTGTAGTTTTCTGTGTGAAATATTTGTTTACATTCATCCTTTCCTTCATGTTGTAATCAATCAGTCCTCTTCAACATTGCCCCTCCTTCGAGGACTCAACTCTCATTATGCCACAACTTCTCCATTTTGCCTTTCCCAAAACGAAAGTATTCCAGCATCCGGCCATGACTCCTGGCATACTTCCAGCATTTGTCTTCTTTTTGATCCTTTCCAATCTTCTAACAAGCTGGTGTCTCACCAAAACCATAAAAAATCAGAGCCCTCTTTAGTAGGCAAGGTCACAAATCATCACAGTATTTCACACAGCCTATTGCTTCAAGTACTCTGTAAGGAAAATTATAAAGTTCTTGTTGACTCCCTCTTGCATTCCATACATAGTTTAATCCATTAATAATTTCATCCCATTAGTAATTAATTTAATTAATTAATTAATTAGTTCTTCTTCAAGTGAAGGCTTGCCGAATCATAGCATAGCAGATATAATGAAAAAAGAGAACAAAGGCTCCCCTTCACTTACACACTTACACAATTATGACAAGAGTCCTATCCAGATCAAAACCTTGGCACTCAGTGGCTGATTCATTTAGCAGGTTATCTTTCTCCTTCATCCAGAGCATGTCTATTTCTTAAGTCCAAATTCATATCCATCTAAAAAGAAACAGAAGTACCTCCGCTCATGGCAACCGCGTTGGGGAGTTTCCAATACGTGCAGTGCTGGGCACTCTGCATTCCTGCCCCGCATTCCATCGGAGCGAGAGGCAGTTATCGGACGATCTGCGAGTGAAAGCTCTCCCCCCCCCCGATCTGGGGGGGGGGGCTTACAAAAATAAGTACTTCCAGATTATCCTTAATTAACTGCACGGCTGGGAACCGCTATCGTGGGAACCGCTGTTCGCCATGGCGGCAGTGCCGGAAGTTGCAGTTTGGCAAATTAAGTTGCAGTTTGGCAAATTAAGGCTTAAGGAAAGAACGAGAGGGAGAAAAGCGTTTCTCTCTGACAAGTGAAAGACTTGATCTAGGACCTCTCCTAGGAAGTTCTGCTGCGAAGGATTCCCGAGTTTCTGCCTAGGTTTTAACGCTGCCTTTTTGTTGCCAAGTCTATAAGTGTTATTGCAAGTCTCACAGCATATGGGATTTTGTTTTGATTCCTCTTCAGGCTTCAGACCTAGGCTGCAATCCTACTGAATTCTAGAGGTCTTGTTTTGTGGGTAAATATGTAACACAAGTCATTCACATAGCTGCCAAGTTCTCCCTTTTTTTAAGGGAAATTCCCTTATGCTGAATAGGCTTCCTCATGAGAAAAGGGAAAACTTGGCAGCTATGGTCATTCACAGCTACTGGAATTCAGATTCTAACCTCAACCACTCACTCAAGCCCCACTGAGGATTAAACGGCCTGCGATGCCTGCCTCTCAGACACATTTCACATCCGCACTACGCATTTAAAACATTGTTACACTACTTTAACGGTCATGGCTTCTCTTTACGAATCTCCTCACAGCCCAAATATCGAAGGAGGCACCAAGTTGACCTCAGGTCAACACATGTAAGATAGCTGAAGGCCAGAAAAGAAAGGCTTCTCTGACTGACCACAGTTCAAACACTTAATAATGTGAAGAACCTAACACCTGCTTCTGTCTTGAAATATGGACATAAAAGGTCAGATAATTGGGGGGGGGTGAGGAGGCCAGCACCACAGCTGCATTTTGAGACACTGCAAGACAGAATGAGTAGAGTGGCAAGAGATCTTATGTGGGTGGCATTGATATAGCTAAAAATATGAAAATTCATTAGCAGTGATTTTTTCAAAATTCAGACCCTTGGAGCTCTGATGCTTGGGGGCAGGTGACCTAGATTTGTTAATCAGGCTTGCCTGGGGCCCAGCTGCTGGGGATCTGCAATGCTCAAGCAGCCAAAACATTGATTCTTACTTGGCTGACCCAGAAAGAAACCAGATTGGCTACAGCACAAAAAGTGAGATTCCAAGACCCTAGAAACTGGTGCCTCACTGAACGTTCACGCCCTCAATTACTCTTTGGTGGCTGGTGATTTTTCGGCAGTGTACGAATAAAAACTTACTCTGAGTAGCAGGGCTGGTCAGTAGGGTTGCCAGACTCAATAGAGGACAGGACTTCTGTGCCTTTAATTGCCCTGCTCTCTTCTGAGTCTGGAAACCTTAAAGAGAAACCAGCAGACCCTTTGTTTAATTTCCAAGCAAAGGGTCTGCTGGTTTCTCTTTAAGGTTTCCGGACTCAAAAGAGAGCAGGGCAATTAAAGGTACAGAAGTCCTGTCCTCTATTGAGTCTGGCAACCCTACTGGTCAGAAAATGTGTGCACCATGTTCTTCTTGGAGAACTTTTTCCAAAGTTGGCATCCATATAAAAAAAAACTATTTCTGCACATTTGCTACAAAAATTGGCTGTGCAGACAGAGTGCCACAAACTAAGCTCCTTGCCTTTTCTCTGAAGAAAGTTTTGTATTTTGATTAGAATGGACTGGGTCTTTTTTTTTAAGGTAACAAATGTTTAATTTGTTGAAGGCAGACATTACAGCTGAAGCAATGGGGGAGGGTCAAGACTAAGGATGAGAGAGAAATCTGCTTTGGTTTTAATTTTAATGCAACACTACCTAATTCAAACTTGCAGCCGTGTCTGCATAAGTGTGCATTAACATGGCAGGGTGAAAATATAATGTTGAAAATGCATCTTTATGGGGAAATTGCTTGTGAAAATGTGCAATAAGAATCCCAATTCCTGCTCATTCAAGCAAAAGCACCACAGCACAGCTTTCTTCTTCTTCTTCTTTTTAAAAAAAAGTTTTTAGAGACAATTTCTAGATAAACAGAACAAAAGCTGAACAAAAGGGCACACGCTTTGTACAGATATAGACATGCACAGAAAGAGAAAAGGAGAGAGAGGCAAGGTAGTTTTGCACATTTCCCCCTTGGAATGTACATTCAGTTCTGTTTCCAAGCAGTAAAGAGAAATGCTTGGGAAGGGAGAAGAAAGAACAGATAGGAAAGTTAGATTCGGGAACCAATAGAGATCTAGTAGGTTCTCACTGTCAACACTGGGGGTGCTTCAACTGCCCACTTTGTTGTTGTTGTTGTTGTTGTTGTTGTTGTTGTTGTTGTTGTTGTTGTTGTCATCACTATTGCTACTGCAATTCCTGAGAGAAGAAGACTCTTCTAGCCAAAAGAAATGCTAAGGCAATGCATGTTTTGTTTTGTTTAAATGTGGAATGGACAATCCTGGACCCCTCCCCTTTCAGTTACCAAATCAGGGGTGAGGAAATTGTGGTCCTCAAGATATCAGACTATAACTCCTACCATTCCCAGTCAGCATTGCCAATGCTCAAGGATGAGGGAGCTGTACACTTACCTGCAGAGACGGCCGCAAAAGCAAAAGAGGTGGCTCTCCACCTGCCTCACCCCTTCCACCGCCATGAGAGAGGTGTTCCAGCACGCGGATCTGCCACTGGTGTTCCTATGCAGTGCACCATTTTCTGCTTGGCTCCCCCCACCCCCTCTGGTTTGGCAAGAGCTGGGGTGTGGCAGTGGCAGCAAAAGTGGGGCACAGTGTGGCAGGTCAGGAGATGGCAATTCCTGTTTTGCTTCAGGTGGTGAAACTGGCTGGGCTACCCCTACTTACCTGGGAGTGAGCCCACTGAAGTCAATGCGATTTGAGCAGTTATGTACAGGATTGCACTGTAAATCTCTGAGTGAGAATGGCAGTGGGTGCATCTTGTCCTGGCCAAACGTGAGTTTAACAGTGCTATTTTTCTAGAAAAGGAGGTGCCAGAACTGAGTTCCAGCAAGTTCTGGCTGCAAATAATGGCCATGAAGCCCTGCCTATAAATGGCTACGAAACAACCAAGCATTGTACATTATACAGCCTGCTATTACAGTTGCTGTTGCTGCTACAACTTTTGAACAGATCGTGTTTTTCTAGTACATCTTTAACCAAAATAACAAGCACTGCTTTTCCTTTTAAATTACTGGAGATCAGGCTGTTGCAACTTGCAGGGTAAATGAATACAGTATACAAGGGGCAGGGGAGGTTCAGAAATGTGTAACAGTGCTAGCTGGTTTTGGTGGTTCAGACAATGATGCTTAAGAGAGTTACAAGCAAGTCCCTGTTTTCATTTCTGAAATGTTGGGTCGTTCGTATGCAATCAGAACCCTGCTCACATCAAGGTTCTCTTTGAAATCTCTTAAGTCTTTGATGCAAAGCTCAAGAAGAGGAAAGTCAGCCCAGACCTTGTGCTAATTGGAGTCTCTGCAGAGTGATCACCTTGGATGTGGAAATAAAAACCAAGGAAGTGATCAAGGTAGACAAGAGGGTAGTAAATGAATGAATGAAAGAATATTACCTGTCATTTCTTTATAGGTGGGTGACTGTCAGTTCATATGCATATCTCTCTTAATTTGTATACAGGCAATATGCATATGAATATATACTGTATTATACATACATCAGACCTCCTATAATATACTGTATTATACATACATCAGACCTTACCTATAAATATTATCCTGCCTCCAAAAACCTCTCTTGGAAACTGTGATAATTAGGAAAGCATTTGTTTTATGTTGAGTAGATTAATGAGACAATTGTATTCTGAAGCCTATTCGGTTCTTCTACAAGCATGAAAACCTGTATTCATGCAAATAGCCTGTAATTAGGAATGAATAAAGCATGGAAATCAGTTGCAGCCAGAGCCAGCCTTAAGCAGCTCAGTGGCGAAAGCGAAAATATTGGCACTGCACACGTAACAGAGGTTTTACAGCAGATCCTGACCATCAACCACAACACATATCTCAATGTATCAAACAATGAAAAAGTATGTAATGTGTAAAGAAACTCTGGCCAATGGAAGTTCATCACTGCATTGTAATTTGCAGCAGTAGAGAGTCACTGAACTCAGGGCCATTTTGCACTTCCTGGACCAGATTGCTTATATATTAGTCCTTTGGTCTAGAATTGTGCCTTTAATAAAAAACCTCCTTCTTGCAGGTTCAGCTCATGCAATTGCTTCCTGTTCCATTCAACTGCAAGTGACGCCCCTTAATTCATCAGTTTTAACCCAGTGGAGGATTACTTGTTTGGTTGATGAATTTTCCCGTTTATTTTATATCAAAACAAGGAAACCAGCGTTAAAGTCAGAAAATGAATAATTGTGGGTCAAGTCATCACAAATCCCCCAGCCACGCCAAACAGGAAGCAAAACCAGGCTGAACCTGAAAGAAGGAAACATTTAATCAACAATATAGAAGCCCTTTCCTGTAAATGACTTACTTGTGAGTAAACATGATACTTGGGTGTGGGAAAGAGCATTGCTAAATGATACAGCACTATATTAGGTACTGGGGGGGGCAGTGCCATTTAATTCTGCTTCCAGCTAATTGTGTGGAAGCACAAGATCTTTAGTGGTACCCAGCCATTCTTTTTCAGATAGAAAGTATTTCCACATGGAAAGGGCATCAAAGTAGAGCAGTGAGTCTTCTGGCATTTTCAACAATTTGAACTATAATGTTTATTAACCTTATGCATTCATCAGGAAAACACCCCACCTCTGAGAACAGGTAGCATGCCTAACTCCCAGAATGTGGGAACACCAACCCCCACAACCCCCTTCACCTTACCAGGATTCAGTCCCATTTTTTGGCCCCCATCCAGCCCTCCCAGTGCTTCCAGGCAAGGCTCCAGGACCTTCACAACCTCCCCTGCTTTGTGATAGATGGAATAGAGAGAGAGAGATGGACTGTCACTCCTAGTTGTCGGTTCCTTGGGAGGAGGTCAATATGCAAATAAATACTTTCTCCTTTTTTTAGAAGAAAGGCCACACCCTTTCTTCTGGATTTTTCAGCGGGCTGCGTGGAAGAAAGGGGGAGAATCAAATAAATGTGAAAAGTCAGGCAGGATGCTGTTTCGACAAGCGGTATCAGGGGGGGCCCAGCCCAGCATGGGAGGCTGGGGGTGAGTGCAAGTCAAGGAGGGGGAAGGGTGGAAATAATGTTTTGTGACTGGAACAAAAATAGCAAGAGGCCCCCTTGGACCAAGGATATTGGCTGCACAACAGGCCAACCTATCCAGGAAAACGAAATAAAAGGTCAGCCAGCTGCTCAGTCAAGGCCAAAAGAAGCAGGACAAAGGGAGGGAAGCTGCAAGTTACAAAGAAACTCGAGAAAGGAGGGGGGGTGACAATCATGTCACTATTTGGTGATCTCCTACTCTGCAACCCTCTGCACAGTTATCTGTGAGTAGGCGCCATTGTGTACAGCAACACTTACTTTTGAGTCAAACTAGCATGCATGAGAGCTAAGCTCAACCTTGTTTTTTTCAAGCAAGATACATTGAGCCATGCCAGGAATCCATAATTGCTCTCGTGGAAGAAAGTTTCCAGCCCTTTCTGCTCACCTGGGGCAGGGCACTGAAAAGTCGTGGGTCGCTGGCCCATGACAGAATTCCCAGTAGGCCACTGAAAATGGCATGTGGCTGGGGAGGGTCTCACCAGCATTGTACTTTGCAGGGCACCCAACGAACCTGTAAGCAAAGTTTTAAAAGGGTGGGTAGGAGATCTGGGGCCCAGTGCAGAAGAGACAGGGCTTAGGCTCCCTGTTAGCTTTCACGTATGCCCGGCAAGGAAGGGCAAATCTTTCCATTTCAGTTCATCGTTTTAAAGTTCAGTTCTCCGCATTTCCGCATCATTCTCTGTGTTGTTGTTTTTAAAAACTTATCATGAATATTCACCAGCATTTTAGTGTGAATTTCCCCCAAAATATGTACATTTCTGTTCCGCAATATATTGCCAAGCAATTTCCCCTACTGTTATGCATATCTTTATGCTGTTTTCCAGTAACATATGCACACTTTACCCTAGTATATGCATTTTTGTACACATTACTTGGCAAATGCATCACTTGCCAAATGCAAAGAAGTGTGAATTTCAAAGCATGGCTATGTTTCAGGTGATGAAGTGTCCTGACCCCCCACTTCAGAGCAAAGACCTGTCTTAAATGGAAGTTGTTCTCTGTCCGATACCCTGTGCACGTTCTCTAAAAAGATGCTAATATGCAAAGATTCTGGGAAAGCGCGGCCACACTCTCATTCAGGAAGATATTTCCATAAAAAGAAAGTTAAGTCCTCCTGTTAAGTTCAGGTTGCCTATCCTTTTGAAATGCCAGAGGTAGCAAACTAGTCAACTCTGTCCAATCCAGTGACAAGTTTCTTTAATGTCCGTTGCTGAAATCACGATGATAATTGGGTTTGACAAGAAAATGATGAAGTCCAGCCAAGTCCTAATAATAAATATAACAGAGAAGAACTGCATGCTGATGACATCACTGCTCAAGAACTCTATTAAAGCTCCAATTCCTATGCTTTGCCTTGTCATTCATGCCCACCAGATCACACTATGACAGCAGAGACATCAACAGTCAGCTCTTGACTGCAAGTGCCGCGGAAGGTTCTCACAACATATTTACAGGGAAGGCTTCTGCATATGACAGCTCATATGTGTGCAACTTGGGAGCTTTGCAAGTGATTTTTAACTGGAACAATGACATAGTTCTAGTTACAGGTAGGTAGCCGTGTTGGTCTGAGTCGAAGCAAAATAAAAAAAGTCCTTCAGTAGCACCTTAAAGACCAACTAAGTTTTTATTTTGGTATGAGCTTTCGTGTGCATGCACACTTCATCAGATACACTTGAAACAGATGACATATGAAACTGTCAGATGACACTTGAAACTCAAAGACATAGTTGTTACTACATCTTCCTTCCAGGTTATGCTCTGTTTGCTTGTAGGTATGTGAAGGTATTTTCATAGCATATAGACTTCAAGCAACCTTGAGGCAGCATAACTGATTTTCTTTACCTGTAATTGCCTTCACAACAACCCTGTGAGGTAGGAGAGAGAGAGAGAGAGAGAGAGAGAGAGAGAGAGAGAGAGAGAGAGAGAGAGAGAGAGAGAGAGAGACTGCTGGCCAATATCATCCAGTGAACCTTCATGGCCAAGTGGGGATGTGAACTTGGGTGTTCATATCCTGAATCAGCAATCCAACCGCTACACCATGGTGGCTCTCAGTACAATTCTCAGTCCTCTCCCAACTAATGTGCCTGTTGCTCTTTCGGCTGCAAATGTTACGCAGAATACACATGTGTCCCACTGAAATGAATGTGAGCTACATTCACAAACCCCTTCATGGATCAATGCCTTGTCGTGGCGAAGGGGCTTGAATAACTCAAACCGAAATCCCAAACCGGAATTAAGATTGCCGGAAGAAATATCAACAACCTCAGAAATGCAGATGACACAACCTTGATGGCAGAAAGTGAGGAGGAATTAAAGAACCTTTTAATGAGGGTGAAAGAGGAAAGCGCAAAATATGGTCTGAAGCTCAACATCAAAAAAACCAAGATCATGGCCACTGGTCCCATCACCTCCTGGCAAATAGAAGGGGAAGAAATGGAGGCAGTGAGAGATTTTACTTTCTTGGGCTCCTTGATCACTGCAGATGGTGACAGCAGTCACGAAATTAAAAGACGCCTGCTTCTTGGGAGAAAAGCAATGACAAACCTAGACAGCATCTTAAAAAGCAGAGACATCACCTTGCCTACAAAGGTCCGTATAGTTAAAGCTATGGTTTTCCCAGTAGTGATGTATGGAAGTGAGAGCTGGACCATAAAGAAGGCTGATCGCCAAAGAATTTATGCTTTTGAATTATGGTGCTGGAGGATCAAACCTATCCATTCTTAAGGAAATCAGCCCTGAGTGCTCACTGGAAGGACAGATCATGAAGCTAAGGCTCCAATACTTTGGCCACCTCATGAGAAGAGAAGAATCCTTGGAAAAGACCCTGATGTTGGGAAAGATTGAGGGCACTAGGAGAAGGGGACGACAGAGGATGAGATGGTTGGACAGTGTTCTTGAAGCTACGAACATGAGTTTGACCAAACTGCGGGAGGCAGTGCAAGACAGGAGTGCCTGGCGTGCTATGGTCCATGGGGTCACGAAGAGTCAGACATGACTAAACGACTAAACAACAACAACATTCACAAATGAAAGTGAGTAAAACCGTACTATAACAACAATAACCCAGAAGAGCAATGTGTTGACTACTACAATCCATTGTACGACCCTAGCTGTGAAACACCCTACTTTGATCAATAGGCTGGGACTTAAGATCAGGAGTTTTAGGCACCAGGTAAAAATGTTCACATTTGTTCCTGCATTTTAATTCGGGGTTTTTATTGCGTTTCTCGATTGCTGCCTTTAGGATTTTAAAGTGTCATTCATTATTGCTACTATTTTCACCATTTTAATATGGCTTCTAGCTTGCATGTTGCTAATATTTTCTTTTCTTTTTCAAATAATCCTTTATGTCACAAACTGCTTTGGATATTTTAAGTAAAAACAGTGGCTTATACGTACTTTAAATCAATTATGCTCTAACCCTATTATGCACACGCACCTGAGAGTAACAGCAAGTGAACCCAGTGGAACTTACTTCTGAGAAGACACACATTGGATTATACTGTTAATAAATAAATGACTTTATGAAGTAAGCCGTATTGAAAAATTCTTTTGATGATGTGGGATAGGAATGAATTTTTAAAAATGTATTTATATTATATATTTATATTGTATTTGTATCACAATAATTATATAGTGTTTATATCACAGTATTTATATTAAATAAATAAAAGAATGGTTGAGACGGTAAACAGGAATCTTGCAATATCCTTTAAAGAACATATCCTTGTGGAACGTGGTATGTGTGTGTGGCATAGAAATTAACAAAAACCTTTTGATTTGCTGGAACTCCTATTGTATACCGATTCTTTCCAGAGAACAAAAAGTTTCATTAAAATAAAAGCATTGTGAATGTTTTAAGGCATACGTTAAGTGTGAAGTCATTTCTGGAAGACTAGTTACCTAGGCAACTTAACCATTTCCCCCCACTCCTCCCGTTATGTAATGTCAACATACTTCGTTCCTCTTTTCCCTCTCCTACCTTTAAACCACAATTGTAATCGGAACTTCATTTGGCAGCTCAGTCGTCCCTACCCAGACTTCTTTGTCTTCCCCAACTCACAGTGCTGCTAGCAAAAGCCCCACAAAAATTGCACCCGGGGTGATGGTCTGCAACTAGCCCTGCCTGATATATAATTATAAATGATATATAATTATAAATTGTGGCATATTAGTCGGAAACAATCTTTTCAACTTACATGTAAGTCATATGTCTTTCGTAGTCATTGTCCTTTGGAAAATCTCTTGGTAAGCAATGATGATAATAATAAACATTCCTACCCCACAGGGACATGTGCAAAACAGTGGGACCAAACTGTAAGTCTCATGCTGTGCAATTTCTTAAATTAGTTCTACAAAACAGGCAAAGTTGCTGCTTGTCAAGGAAACTCCATCAGCAGCAAGCATTTAATTAAATGTTACTGACAATTAACTGTGTTCTGTAGCTAAGGTCACCCTGCCAACACAACAACTTCCCAAACAGCAGTGACTATAAGAACCTGTCAAATGCTTTGTGTTGTTGTGTGTGGTTCCCCCCCCCAAAAAAAGCCCCACAAATTGGTCAATTTCAAGAAATACATTTAAAAGGGGGAAGCAAAAACTCGGACAGGAATGGAAAATGTGTGCTGAAATCAGCATCCCCATTGAGTTTATATATATGACCTTTTTATAGCCACACATCAAGAAGGAGGAAAGGAGCTGTTTTAGAAGGGGGGACAGTAAACAAAAGCTACAGTCAGGAATGTTGTTTTCGCAGCCTTAGACCTGTTAAGTAACTCCTGATTCCTGTTCTTTCAGCCTTCAATTTCCTAAAGTCCCCATACAAAGTATTACTCATCACGAGCGAAGTGGAGCCAAAGACATTTTTCCGTGGAAGGCCCAGTGATGGCTCGTTCTAATAGCTGTTTGTATTCTGTCTGCCTGGTATTCTGAGGCTAAAGAGTGTTCAAGACCATAGGTAGGAAAACTAAGGCCCGGGGGCCGGATCTGGCCCAATCGCCTTCTAAATCTGGCCCGTAGATGATCCGGGAATCAGCGTGTTTTTACATGAGTAGAAAGTGTCCTTTTATTTAAAATGCATCTCTGGGTTATTTGTGGGGCATAGGAATTCATTTTTTTTCTTTTCTTTTTAAAATATAGTCCAGCCCCCCACAAGGTCTGAGAGACAGTGGACCGGCCCCCTGCTGAAAAAGTTTGCTGACCCCTGTTCAAGACAGTAGAAAGTATGGAGGTGCTTTAGCTGAATGATAGAGCAAATCAGTACTGGGAAGAAAAAACTATTTAAAAACTCTTTAAGCTTTAGTCTGTTTAAATGAAATGTTATCTATTTATTTTAAAATTAAAATTAATACTTGGGTGGTATCTTATTCCATGTACACATAGCGGAGTAATGGGATCTTCTCACCTAGGGTTGGAGAGGATGTAAAGAATGGGGAACCATGTTTCTATGTGGTGTTATGTGAAGAAATTGTACCCTTCTGGAGGGCAACATTAGAGGAAATAAGTGAAAAAACAACATGCTGACATCACATGTATGACGTCTTGAGGAGCCAGGGGGACGAGCCCAGCACCCTCTGAACACTGAGCAGAGGCAGCCCCCTCAAAAAAACATTGGGGGTGAAATTGCCTTGGCCCCTAGGAGCCGGTGCAAATGATAGTATATGAATCTTATCTACACTTCTGTGCTATGTGTGTGATGATGGTGCACACACAGCAATCTGGGTTATGACACGTAACAGGTGTAGACACCCCAGGGCTGTCTGGAATAGGTACAGCTGTGCATTCAGAGAGCTGGTGAAACTGAGGTGTCTTTAAAACCACTGGTTTGATTACAGAATCTCAGTGCAGGCAAAAGGCAATTTTAACTTGGTTTCAGTACTTCCAGCCGAGAAGCAGATAAGTAGCACGGTTTTGTGGCATTGAGAAAACACAACCAACTAAATTTACTCCATATATGGCTTCAGTGAAGCAGAATTGATAGGAACTCTTTCCAGAAATAAAGAAAAAATGCAACATAACATTTCAAGATTGCAGTTCAGGGAGATCTATAAAGTTCATTTCTCAGACCCGTCTTCCAGCCCCAGCGCAATCAATTGGCCCGAACACAAAAAGCCGTTCAAGAATTGAAGCCATAGAAAAGAAAAATGTTTCTAGCTCTGAAACCAGGCAGAATTGGATTTCACACTTTGCAAGAAACCAATCAGGGCTTCACTGCAGAGCACAACAATTCACCCAAGACAATGTAATGTTCAAGACCTAGTTGCACAAAGGGACCTGTCAAGTCTTGAGTATTAACAATGTAGGGTTTTCTTTGGCCCTGTGTAAACACCATATGCACAACTGGGTTTGGGAAATCTTCAGCGGCAACCGGGCCGCAATGGAAACTCCAAGCGAAAAAGAAAGCCCCAAAGGCAGGGAACTTGACAGCTTGAGAAACGGACAAAGGAGGCCACAATTGTCCTCTGACAATGCATCAACCACATGGAACTAACTCCACGGGGACTTCACCAGTCAGCTGCCAATGGAAAAGGGGCAGACAAAGAATTAACTGAGCCCTGCATAACAGCACATTGTAGGCAGCACACATTGCTCTGCCGTGAAGAGCAACGTATTTGAATCGAGGAGATTCTATAGGTGAATTATGAGCTGAAAGTCGAAACTGCACTGCAAAGAGTGGTTAACTCTGGGAAGGAAAAATGGTGTGTTTTCAGCCATCTTCCTATAATTATCAAAGGGATGGCAAAGGGGCACATAGAATGAAGGCACCTTTCACAGGGAAGTTTTATTTACATAGCTATTAGCCTTCCTCTGAGATGTTCAAAGCAGCATATATGGCAACCCACACACACATACACATTTTAACTTTGCTCATGGGTGGCCCCACAAGGGAGCAAGGGGGCAAGTGCCTCCCCAACAAGGAGCTCAACTCACACACCTAGAAATATAATTTGACCCTTCTGTGCTCTCCCCTTTTCTGGTGCCACTCCTCCTCACTACAGCCTTGGTAGATGGACTAGGCTAGAGATAGTAATTACCCAATTATCAGTGACTTTTCATGGCATGGCTGAGCAGAGAATTAAATCCAGTCTCTCAACCTGTCAAGTCCAGCAGTGAAAGCTGGTCCATCAGAGCAGCTGTGGGGAACATTTGACTCTTCAGATGTTGTTGGATTACAGCTTCCATGATCCCTGGCCATTGGCTATGTTGACTGAGGATGACTGGAGCTGGAGTCCAACAACTTCTGAAGGGCCACAGGTCCCACACCCCTGCTATATACTTTCCTAGGAGTCAGCCTCATTCAACTCAGTGGGGTTTACGTCTAAGTAGACATGTATAGGATTGCATTGTCAGTGTCTGGGTCAGTAGGGATATGTTCCACTATGCAAAAGTGTCTGTCCTGTTTGCTTTCACAAAGTGTCCACTGTTTATTGCGCATTCATTCATTCATTCATTCAGATAGATGCTACTATTCTTGCCCTACAGGGATTTTCTCTGTCACTTTCTTTACTGCAAAAATATTTTTTTAAGGAGTTTGTAGGGCAAGAGTACCAAATCTACCTTAATTGTGAAACTTAACATTGCCAGCATATAATTGAATCCTATATGATTGATTGAATGACAGCCTGGAAGTGGCCAGGGTGCATATCACATACATTGATAGTTCCATATCATACCACTTTCAACTCTTTGTGGGATGGTGTTGGAGAATGATAATCCTTTTCAAGTCTCAAGCTGGGAAATCTCCTTGTGAACCTTGTCAGTATAGCTTGTCTTTGTATGGCCACATTGACCCATTAAGTGAGCTCTAGTTCTGACCCTGAGCAGGTGGTTGGGTTTAGTGGCCAACTCTACCTCCATAACTAAGAGCATAAGGAGAGTGCTACTGGATCCTGAATGCATCCTGTCCTCACAGTGACCATCAAGATGTCTATGGGACGCATGAAAGCTACGCTGCATTCACTTGGTCACATTATCTGCTATTCCTGAAATTATGAAGGCAAGACGTTTTTCCATGCCAAATCACCTAACTGATGGGGGGGGGGGATGTTTCAGGACTACCAAAGGGGAAATTGTTCCACTCCACAATTCATAAAATTCTCCACAAGAAAATAAATAAATCAGGCTTTCATCTGAAGTTTTCATCTATCAGCAAGGAACAGGCAAGCATGCAGATGTTAATATTCCTTGAACCCGTGGCAGTTCAGCAGCTTGTGTTCTTTTAAAGTACTTTCAGGCATAATAAAACTGGTCCTTGATGAGCCTAGCACAGCACTTCCCATTGGAACAAGTACTGTTCAGTGATTCTTTGATAGCATTGAGTATTCTCACTTAAATATAAACATTGAATAACATTTCTCCAGAGATATACATGATCTAAAATTAGCCTATTCATTTTTGCAGACAGTTGGTGCAGCTGTTCAACAAGGCCACTGAACTTGACAAAGAGAAATCTGGAATGCTATTGACCGAATGAGGACTCTAATGATTTGTCAAAATAAAGAATTGCAGTCCTTAATGGGTGTCTGAGAGTTCGAAATCTTTTCCAAAGCAAAAGCCAGCACTCTACCTAAGCAGCTGTGCAATCTGATCATATTTCCTCAGAAATGCTTCACCAAATGAACACAGCACAACAAAGGGCTTTGCTTCCCATACTCAGTGCACCATCTCTAGCAGTGCTGGGGATGCTCTCGCAAGGTCTCATGGGAAACCAGTTTGTCCTGCGAGGTCTTGTGTTGGCATCCCTAACAGTTCCAGAGCCAGCACACTGAGTATGCCTTGCCTGAGAAGCAAGGCCAAGAGCTTTTTACACCAGTAACCCCAGGTGGACTCAACACACACAAAAAATGTTTTTATGTGCTTGGCCTAGCTTCTGGGCAAGGCCTACTTGTGTCAGGAGCCAGAGACAGGTCAGCGATAAAAACATCAGTGTCGGTGAATGTCACAGTGGCCGGAGTGGGCTACTTCAGAGTAACGACGCTACGCAGCTCTGCATTTTATTCTTTTATTGGTGCTGCGTATTTACAGTGCTGAAGTCATTGTTATTTACACGGAGTGATGTGGGCTTGAACTCAGGAGGGGAGGGACTTCGCGATATCCCCTGTCCCTCACATCCACCCCCCTCCCAAGCTCTCCTTCACCCCTCCCCAGGTCCCCCCCAGGTGTCGGTGACGACCGGAAGCCTAAGAACTCAGTGCTTTCCGAGCCCGTTGGTGTGAACACCTCCCCCCAGTCCTGCGAGCCCCCCCCTTCCGCCTGTGAGGACGGGAATCCCAAAAAGTCCGTGGCGTCAGAGCTGGTAGGGGTAAAAATGTTCTGCCAATCTGCTCCTTCCTCTGACTGGGTGGATCTCGGTGACACCCATACCTCATCCTCTGGTTCCTCAAACTCCGCTTCCCAGCGCCATGGTGAACTGCTCTCCCGTGCTTCCTCCCCCTCCCCCTCCCTTTCCATGTGCCAGGGCTTGGGTCTATGGGGAAAGAGGGCGTGAAATTCTTCTACCAGGAATCCCTCCTGTATCTGAGTGGCTGGGACCCATTCATTCTGGGACGGTGGAGCATCCTCCCATGCCATGAGGTACTCCAGGCCCCCCACCCCCCTCCTTGAGTCCAGGATGGCCGTGGCCTCATTGAGTTGCTCCCTGCCTTCTCTCTCCCCCCCTCCCTCAGGGGTTTGTTCGCTGCCTCGGAGCCTGCTGCTTTCCCTGTACGGCGACAGCAGCGATCTGTGAAACACTGGGTGCACCCTCATGTCCTCTGGCAGTGCCAGCCTGTATGCCACCGGGTTGACCTGTTGCGTGACCGTGAAGGGGCCCAACCTTCTGGGCGCCAGCTTTTTGCACCTCCCTCTGATGGGAAGGCCCTCCGAGGACAACCAAACTTTGTCCCCCACCCTAATGACCTCCCCCGGTCGCCTGTGGCGATCTGCCCCCTTCTTGTACGCTTCCTTGGCCCTCTCCAAGTGTTCTCTAAGCTGCTGGTGCACCGTCTCCAGTTCCTCTGCCCAATCCTCAGCCTGTGGGCCCTCCTCCTCCTCCTCCCCCTCCCTCTCTGGGAAAGATCTGAGGTCGCGCCCGTAATTGGCCTTAAAGGGCGACACCCCTGTGGAGACGTGCACCGCATTGTTGTAGGCAAATTCTGCCAGTGGCAGGCGATCCACCCAGTCCGTTTGCCGCTGGCTGACGTAGCATCTCAGGTACTGCTGCAGAATGGCGTTGACCCTCTCCGCCTGTCCATTGGTCTGCGGGTGTCTAGCCGTCGACAAGCTGACCTCCACCTGCAGGAGGTTCATGAGCCGCCGCCAGAACCTGGAAACAAATTGGCGGCCACGATCCGAAATAACCCTTAAAGGTAATCCATGCAGTCTGAATACGTGATCCACAAACAGTTTGGCTGTCTCCTCTGCAGAGACCGCCCTGGCACACGGTATAAAGTGGCACATTTTGGACATGAGGTCCACCACCACCAACACTGCGGTCTTGCCCCTGGAAGAAGGCAGATCTGTGATGAAGTCCATGGACACCACTTCCCACGGCCTGTGTGGCGTGGCTAAGGGCTCCAGCAATCCTGCTGGCGGTGCTCTGACCACCTTTGCCCGCTGGCAGGTGTCACAGCCCCGTACATAGTCCCAAACATCTTCGCGCACCCCTGGCCACCAGAAGTGTCTCATGACTAGGTGAGCGGTTTTGTCCCTCCCAAAATGACCCGCCGTTGGGTTGTCGTGCATCTGCTTGAGGACCGTACGTCTAAGCTGGGTGGTGGGCAGGTACAGTGCACCCTTGTAGAAAAGCAGCCCCCTGCGTTCTGCAAAGTCTTTTGCCTGCTCCCCCCCCTCTCAGTTCTCCGAAGATGCGGTTGGCAAATTCATCCGCTGCCGTCAGTGCTGTGAGTTCCGCCTCGCTCACCACTGCTGCTCCGCAGGACCATGCTGACGGGGGGGAAATGTGTCTGGGTGCCGGTGGCGCCTCCTCCTCCATGTACTCTGGCTTGCGGGAGAGGGCATCCGCCCTGACATTCTGCTCTCCCGGGATGTAGTGTATGGAGAAGTTGAAGTTCGAGAAGAACTCTGCCCACCGTATCTGCCGCTGGTTGAGCACCCTGGCAGTTCTCCAGAACTCCAGGTTCTTGTGGTCTGTGCACACCTGGATGGGGTGCTTGGCGCCCACCAGGAAGTGTCTCCAGTGCTGGAACGCAGCGTGGATCGCAAGAAGTTCCCGATCAAACACCGTGTAGTTTCGCTCTGGCTGGGTCAACTTCCTGGAGAAGAAGGCACAGGGTCTCCACTCTCTGTTGGCGTCCAGTTGCAACAAAATGGCGCCCACAGCTTTATCAGAAGCATCTGTCTCCACGCGTAGGGGCGCGTCCTGAACCACGTGGAACAGGTTCTGGTCTGAGGCGAACACCCTCTTGAGGCTTTCGAACGCTGCTTGCGCCTCTGGTGTCCACCTGAACTTCTGCTTGCCTCTCAGGCAGTCAGTGATGGGGGCCGTAACGCGAGAGAAGTTCTTGATGAACTTCCTGTAGAAGTTGGCGAAGCCTAGTAGGCGTTGGGCATCTTTGCGCGTCCTGGGGCTGTGCCAGTCCAGGATGGCCTGCACCTTGTCCTTGTCCATCGCCAGCCCCTTGTCTGACAGCTTGTAGCCCAGGAAGTCCACCTCCTTGGTGTGAAACTTGCACTTCTCCAGCTTCACATACAGGTGGTTCTCCTTCAGGCGCTGCAACACCTCCCTGACATCTTTCACATGCTGCACTGGGTCATCGGAATAGATAAGGATGTCATCCAGGAAGACCAAGCATTTCCTGAAGAGGAGGGACCCCAGGACGTGGTGCATGAAGGCCTGGAAGCATGCTGAGCCCCCTTGCAACCCGAAGGGCATCACCAGATATTCAAAAGAGCCCAGAGGCGTGAACATCGTGGTTTTCCATTCATCGCCTTCCCGGTCTAGCTTGGTGAAAATCTTGCCCCTGCGCGCTGCTGTCAACAGATCGTCCACTCTGGGCATGGGGAAAGCCACTGGCTCTGTCACTGAATTCAGCCGTCTAAAATCCACCACAAGACGGCGCTGTTGCGTGTCTTTCTTGTCCACCCAGAAGACTGGGCTGCCCCCTGCTGCCTTGCTTTCTCTGATGAACCCCCGCTTGAGGTTCTTGTCGATGAAAGCGCGCAGATCCTCCAGTTCCTGGTCTGACATGGCATACAGCTTGGCTGGGGGTATAGTTGCCCCTGGCACCAGGTTGATCTGGCAGTCAAAAGGCCTGTGTGGGGGTAGGTGGTCGGACTCCGCTTCGCTGAAGACCTCCTGCAGGTCCCAGTACGGCTTGGGTATCGCCTCACCCCCTTTGACGTGCATGGTGGCCACCGTGGCTATCGGAGGCCCCTCCCCTGGTTGGTGCTGCATGCAATGTTCCAGGCAAAAGTCCGATCCAAAAGTGATGCATCTCTGGTGCCAACTGATGGAGGGGTCGTGGCGCGCCAGCCAGCTCATGCCCAAGACGATGGGGGGGTCTGAGATGGTGGTGACGTTGAATGCCAGTGTCTCTGAGTGCCTTCCCACCGTCATTTTCATGGGGGGGGGGTTTGATGAGTGATGGCCCCTCCCAGCAGCTCTCTGCCGTCAATGGTCGCCACGTGCAGAGGAAAATCCAGCTGCAGAAGCTGGATCTGGTGCTCTTCTGCAAAGTTTCTCGAGAAGAAGTTCGCTGACGCCCCACTGTCAATTAGGGCGAGGACCGTCAGGGGATAGCCATTTGGGAGCGTGAGCGTCACTTCTAGAACCACTCCTGCTCTGGGAGGGGTGGGCTGGCTCTGCTCCTCTCTGTGCGGGTGGGTGGGCTGGGGCTGTTGTCTGCTGACTGTGCCTGGCTGCTGCCCCTTGTCTCCTGCAGCCAGGCTTTCCCGTTTCCCTGCTGTGGTGCTGCGTCAGTGGGGGAGGGCACAACCGTTCCCGCCTTTCCTTGCCACTCCCTGCGATGTGGGCAGTCTCTGACGAGATGCTGGGGGGAGTTGCAGAGAAAGCAATTCCCACCCCTTCCCTCCTTGCGTCTTGGCGCCGCTGGGGCTTGAAAAGCCCGCGCGCGCGCGCGCTATCAATCTACATGGGTTCCTGGTCCTGGCTGGCCCCAGGCGTGGCTTGAAAGGGTTGTTGGGGGAGTGGCTTCTCCTGCGACCGTGGGAACCAAGCCCGCTTTGCGCGCGTTGCTTGCTTGTCGCTCCACCGGGATTCCTGTCTCACCCCCACCGCCAGAGCCGCTTTGCTCAGCTGATCCATATTACTGGGCTTTGGACCTCTCGAGAGCTCATCCTTCACCTCCTCATGCAACCCCAAGTAGAACGCCGCTTGCATTGGGGGTGACTCCAGTTCCCACCCCAATCTGTGCACCAGCATGGTGAATTTCGCCCAATACGCGCGAACTGTCATATTTCCTTGGCGTAAATTATGAAGTTCCTCCTTAGTCTGGTCCATATGACTATCGGACGAATACATCGTTTTCAAACCTTCTAGAAATAGTTTGACATTCTTCATGCAAGGATTCTTTGTTGTGATTAACGGTCTTAGCCACTCCCTGGCTGCCCCGGTAAGGTGCTCCACAATAAACGCTACCCTGTGCTCATCATCAGGGAACTCATCGTGGTGCAGCTCAAGAGCATACACAATCTCAGTCTCAAAGCCATGATATTCCCTCGGGTCTCCATTGAACTTGCTTACTAGGGTCCCGGCTCTCCTTCCTGGCAGCACTTGGACTTGGGGTGCCCCTCCCGCCTTGTTTTTCTCTGCATCCAGCTTGTTTTGGAGGTCTACCGCCACCGCCCTTAATTCCTGCTCTCTTTCCTGTAGCGCTCTCACCTGTTCCGCAAGTTGTAGCCGGTCGTCCTGGACCTTCTTAGTCTCTTCTTTAGCTGCCTTCAATTCCCCCTGCGCCTGCAGCGACAGCTGCTGCAGTTCTTGCTGGGCTTGCTCCGCGATCTGCCGCCATCTCTCCGCCTCTGACACGCTCATCCCGGCAACTCCAAAGTAGCCCAAAAAAGGATTCGGAGGTTGCTGTCACAGTGGCCGGAGTGGGCTACTTCAGAGTAACGACGCTACGCAGCTCTGCATTTTATTCTTTTATTGGTGCTGCGTATTTACAGTGCTGAAGTCATTGTTATTTACACGGAGTGATGTGGTCAGTCGGTTCCAGTACCTCCGAATGGCTTTTGGCGCGTCTTTCTCCAACACAAAAGCTTTGGCAGACCCATCCTCTTTCCCCTCCTCTTTCTGCGTAATTCCGGAGTTGGGGGGATGGGTCTCCCCCCCTTATTCGCCCCTTCCTGTCCCACCTGGGACCCTGGCTCCTCTACCTTGCCTGAGCCTCGGACACGACTTCCTGCTTCCCCATTGGAATCGGAACTCTCTCTGCTTTCCCCTGTGCTCGGGGATGGGCTTGAACTCAGGAGGGGAGGGACTTCGCGATATCCCCTGTCCCTCACAGTGAAGTTGACTCGTTATTCAAAGGCCTAGTGATCCCAGCCATTCTTCCCATTAGGTCTTATTCCAATGAGGCAGTTGCGAGAAATCGTGTCCTCTCTTAAAGAGGCACGTATTGCAGTGCGACCTGGCAACCAAACCCTAGTGTTGTGGGTGGGTACGATTGGATAGCCACAACCAGGGCCAGCTCTAGGGGTAGTCTGGGTGGCGCGGGGTGCCAGGGCGCCGGCCCAGTAGGGGGGAGCCATGCGGAAACCGTGCTGCACGCTGCGCCCGCCCACCAGCCGCGGCAAGAAACAGGGTGGGGGCACTGGGGCGATCTCCGCACCACGGCGCCCGACATACTTGAGACAGCCTGGCCACAACACCCTATTGGTAAGTCCCTTGATTCTGGGTTTAATCAGGCCAATGGGGCCCTAGCCAAACCGATCAAGGGACCTATATACGCCCAGGCACATGACTCAGAGCTTCCTCTTTTGGTCAGTGCATTGGAACACCCGCCCACCTCTCCCTATTTTTAGGTATTGCGTGCTTGACCTTGCTATTCCGTCGTGTGTCGTCTGTCATTGGGACAGGGGCAGGAATTTTCCCCACTTGGCTGATTGGCTGGTGCCACTTGGGTTTCGCCTACCGCTTAGCAAATCGTCACCACTTGTAAGGTTGCAGATAGGCACTGGTTCAGGTGATAGGGATGGGAGAACGCTCTCACCATCCCTATGTGAAGGGTATTCCGTTAAAGGAATCCAGGGACTCAATGGTTTGGTCAACCCTGAGAGGGGTTGTGCCCGTGTCTGAGTCCAGGGGGACATCTGGGTGGTGGACATAGCTTGTCCCCAGCTTTCCGCCATTCCTGGTTCAGCACTACCTGCAATGGTGCAGGGAGCTAGTCAAACCAGAGCCTATGCAACCACTCACCTGATGTAATCAATAAAGTTGTGGCCTAAATTCTGCCAAAAACCAAACCAAAATTTGAGTCTTGTCTAAATTTATTTATAGGTGTCACGGTCCAGTTGGCGGGTGATTGAAGCCCTGGCTGAGGACATCAGGACCAGAGGCAAGATGGTGGTGTAGAAGCAGGAATAGGTGCAGGACTGAGGGTCCAGCAGCAGGCAGTCGCAGGGTCAAGGAACAAGGCAGAGGCGAAGGTCTGGGAGTCAAGGAGCAAGGCGTCGGCAAGGCAGAGGTCCAAGGGTTGAGGATCAAGGCGTCGGCAAGGCAAGGCAAGGGTCACATATACACGTTACCCTTGGAACCAAACACCCACCTAAGATGCAGGCCAGCTATACATGCATTTATATGCACATTTTACCCTATTATATGCATTTTACCCTATTATGTACATTTTTGTACACATTACTTGGCTGGAGAACTGCATTGTCAAATTCAGAGAAGTATAAATTTCAATGAATGGCTGTGTTTCGGTTCTCACAATGTTTTGGGAAAGTGCAAATTAACTTTGAATGCAAACTGATCTAGATTTCTCTATATATGACTGCTGCATGTAATTTTAAACTGTGTTTATTTTTCTAGATACATTTAATTTATTTATTTGGTTTGTGAACACTGTGAAACTGAAAATGTACAGTGTGCTTCTTACCTCCATTAAATTTGTCCATTAAGTTGTAACTGCTGCATCCCAATAAAGATATGAGCTGATTTAGAGAGAGAGAGAGAGAGAGAGAGGAATGACTGACATTTCAAAATACAAATAATCCAGTAATAGAATTATTAAGGAAAACCTTTTTAAAGGCCAAGAAAAGAACAGCAAGACAGCATTGGCTACACTGAATTATTATTAATCATATCTAAATCACCAGTGATTTTCAAAATAATTCACCGATTCCGGTAATGAACCAAGACAGCTGAACTGCATTTAAGCCTCATTAATTTTAAAAGGGCAGATCTGAGTACATGCTGCTCTTCTTGACCCTAAGAACAATCAGATGAGATAAAAGAGTTCTAATTTTACAGATTAAAAACTTAGGCAGAAAGAGGTGGCACCTAGCTCAAGATCCCCCCACTAAAAACAAGGCACATACATGCCTACATTTTATTTAATTAAATATTATGACATTTATACCCTGCCTTTCCTCCAGGAAACTGAAGGTGGTGTACACAGTTCTCCCCTGTCCCGATTTTATCCTCTCAGCAACCCTGTGAGGTGGGCTAGGTTGAGAGGCAGTGACTAGCCCAAGCTCACCCAGGGAGTGTGTGAATTCGAACCTTGTTCTCCCAGGTCCTAGCCCAACTCTCTAACAACCACACCACATTGGTTCTCTGCACAGAGCTACATACCAAAATATATATCACAACAGGGATATTAGACACGGAAAAGATCTACAAGATAATTGAAAGCAGCCTCCCTTTCATTAATGCCATGTTTTCATCTACTTCTTATTTTAATGTCTGACTTCTTCTGACATTAGTAATAAAGAGAACCTCATTTTTGCTATTGTGAAATGCAGCCATCCCCAAGCTTATACTGCTGAACAAAGGTAGCTCAGTGGCCCGTTTTCCTACATTGGATATATTTCCCCACCACCACCTCCTTGTACAATTCAGAAGCCGACAACCTTTCTTTTCCCCCGGCAAATAATTTTTTTCTGCTTGCAGATTATTTCCATTTCAATGTTCTGTTCCACACAGCTGCGAGCTGACTATAATTTGCCATGGCCGTAGTCATCATGATACGCAAAGAAAAGTGCAGTTGTTCTAACAAAGGCTCAGCAGAGGAACCGTTGGAGTCTTTTAAGCAATATCATGGCTATGAAAAAGTAATTGACCTCCTTCCTCCAACAGCTGCAGACTAAAATAGGCTGTCTTTACCCCTGTGCACAGGTCAGAAACAAGGAGCTATTGCACCATTTCTGTAGTCCATATCAGAAACCAGGCCCAAGTTAAAAGATGCTGCAGCCATACTTGGATATGTAAATTTGTATTTATTTATATTTAATCCCAGGGCTTCGGACGTCATGCATTCAAATCAGGTATTCTACCCAACTGGGTTACCAAATGTCCCCTAATATTCAGTCTGTATATCAGTCACCTAAATATCCAACATGCTTGGGTTATGACATTCCTACATCCATTTGGCTAGGCTTCTCCAGAATACCTAAACCCCAGTCTGGGTAATGTGTGTGCGGGTGTTTGAAACCTACTGAAATCAAGAGCAGGAGCTCAGGCTTGCGGTCAGGTGAAAGCACAGGTTAAGGCTGCAGTCCAGCAGCTACATCAATGCACCCTTTTTGCACTTGGCATTACCTACGCAGCTGTGTTGACTTGTGGTTCCCAAGCATGTTTTAAGTGCCGTTGATAACAATAGAAGAGGAAAGCCCATGGTTTGTTCTCTCTCCCAACGAAATGAATGGGACTTGGAAGCACTTCATTGTGCCTCGATTGTGCCCCTTATTTGCTGGCTTACACTTAGAAGATACTCACCCACCTCTGCAAACTGAAAATAACTCTTCTTTAATGTTCTCCATTGGTTCATTTCCTGTTTTACTCTAGCAAATCCTTCATGTTGTTTGAGGATGGCGAGAGCTTAATGCAAACAGGGGGGGTTGGGGGGAGAAGTTTGCTTCTTCATAAGCATCTTATCCTTCTGGTGGGTGCTCTAAGGCCCTCTTCAAACCTCCATGGTTGCAGCTTATGCAGGCTTCTGTTGTAATGGAAGACTAGCACATAACACGAAGCATCTTATCAGCTCTTTCCAACACCCCTCCCCTTCAACGGGGTGCTACCAACTCTCTTTTTGGGTGTTGCAATGAAAAGGTCTAACTTGATTTCTGGAGATACTTGATTTCTAAATCAACTACTGTTCTCGGCAACTTTGACACTATTCACTGGGAGAATTTGTGACGGTTTGATTTTCAGTGTTACTGATTATTTTTTCATTATTTAACTATGTTTTTTAATTGAATTGTTGAACTACTTTATTGTTTGCTGCCCTGGGTTCCTATGAAAGGAAGGGCTGTAATAATAATAATAATAATAATAATAATAATAATAATAATAATTGTTCTTTACTTCATAAAATTTATACAGCACTTAAAAAAAATCCCTCAAAGTAGTTTTATAACAATAATATGCAGGATTTTATATAAGGTAGCAGATCTGCTTCCTTGACTCCAGCTCTATTCTGCTTCAGGGGTTGGAGAACCTGTGGCCAGGGGTGGACCTTGATAATATGACGACTTGTGTGTAGCCAAAAATTGACACCCTGACCCACCCGCAGCCCTTGCACCACCTCCCCAAAGATAGGTAAGTGAGGCACTAGGTTTGGGGAAAGAGGAATAAAGCTCTGGCAGCATCCTAGAGCAGTGTTTCCCAACCTTGTGCCTCCAGCTGTTTTCGGACTACAATTCCCATCATTCCTGACCACTGGTCTTGCTAGCTAGGGATGATGGGAATTGTAGTCTCAAAACATCTGGAGGCACAAGGTTGGGAAACACTGTCCTAGAGCCCTCATTTCTAAAGCTGGGCAAGCACTAACTAGACTTTGAGGAAAAAGGCCTGAAGGTGCCCCCTTGGGCCCCCGTGCTCTTGGGGGAAGACCTCCTCTGCTGTGGACCTTCAGACATCTTCTGTTTGGGGATGTGCAGGAGCCCATAGTATGCTATAGCCCCCGCTGCCAGTGGTAACTAAACCTTTCAGCATTTAGCACTGACCATGTTGTAACATCACATGAGATTATGCATTGAATTCCATGGACGGTCTTGTGGTTTTTGACATCTGTGTCAAGAGACAATGGAGGGCTCCTCCGGGGGTGAAGTCAAACTACTGTGTCAGCAGCACCAACCTCCCTGGGATGCAAGCCTGGGCAGTGTGTAGGGAGGTCCTGGTCTACCCAGATGACAAGACTCACCCCCCTCAGCCTCGGTGATGTGGTCCAAAGGAAAGCAGAGCAATACATTGGGCATCAACTTGGCTGCAGGAGTTGCCAGGAGGAGGGGTACAAAGCGCCATCCAACCATCTTAGGGACTGCACTCCAGATTTGTGTAGGGTTTCCTCCTTAGCTTTTTCTTCTCCCAAAGGCATCCCACAAGGTAGCTGAGGTTTAGGACAAGGAGCTTTCCTCCTAAATGGGCTGCCTTCCCAGGTTGACAAGCCCTATCTGCCCCTCACTTCCCTCTACAGCACATGCAGAAGTTGCCACCTTGACCATTGGACCCACTATTGGTCTTGTCTGCTCAACCTGCCACAGCCTGTTTTCGCACACAAGTGAAGTCGTTGACTCACCAAGCATTTGAGACCTATTAGCTACCTTCACCTGGTTTAGCCTGCCAGTCAAAACCCTTCCCGGGATGTGGTCACTGTCACTTGCTGACAGCTTCTAGGAGCCACAGGTGATAGCTGAGTGCATGATGGGGACCAAGGATGGACAAACGACCCCAGAAGGAGCACGACATGTCCCTCACCCAATGTGCTCAGCCTTGGGACTGTACCATGTGTGCCCTTTATAAAACAGTGAATTCATGGGCTCCTGGTCAGGGTAGTGGAGGTAGAGAATAAAGAAAATCTATCCTCACATGCTCCAACAGAGCACAAAAGACTGAAGCATGGAAACCGAAGGCCATGTTTTCAGTGTGCTTCTTTCCCTTGCCCAGAATACAGGAAGGCCGATGTGTTACGGACATTATGATTTGTACAAACAAATCCCTCACGTCTTCTCCTGTTCATATTTACATATCTTTTTCATCTAACGGTTTACAGCAGTAGGCAGTAGATGTCCCCCAACCCTCCTCAATTTTGGCTTCTGTACCCAGAATAGTTTAAAGCCGGAAATTCTATCATTTTTTATAAGGCACTTTCCACATCCCTCGCTTGAAGGTCACGCTGATGATTATCTCCAGTATAACTGAAGAACCGTGTAATTACAGCAAAATGTCACCTAGAAGAATAATCGCTTCTAGTCAAACGCCTCAGCTAGAAATATGCTGCTGCCATTCTCCACTCCTAGAATAAAGTTGGAAGCAACAGGGAGAGGATGTGGGGAGAGATTGGACCTTTCCCTTCACAGCAGTTTTGTTTTCTTCCAAACAGCATAATCTGTTTTGGTTTCGAAATTGAATTGCTTTAGTAGCTTGTCCCAAGATCCCTTATTTGTACAATGTTCCATCTCCTTGTGGTTGCTATAAAGTTACGTTCCGGCCCTCTCTGATTAGATTTCATAGCGAGCAAATTACAGCTTCTCCTTTCGAGAAAGCACTTTTGCATTAGTCACGAGGATTAGTAAGAGTCGGATCAAAGGATATCTTTACAGAGATCCTCTAGACACGCAGAGAGCTAGCAACTTGGTGAGGAGATGCAGAATTAATCTGGGACATGAGGACTATAATCTTTATCTGCCCCACCAGGCGCTGACTCTTAAGTCCTTTTGTTTTCAAGCTGTCTTAAGCACATGCATCTGTGGGCTGGTTTGTAGCCCAGGGTTATCAGCGGTAGCAGAACTTTTTATCTGAAACAGATCTCATATTATCTTTAATCCTTCTAGGACCCCAGAGATTTATTTAAATTTGCTGTAGGAGAAGACAGCAGCGTTTATACCAAAGGAAGCTTGTTGTGGTCTTTGGGCAGTATGCACCTAGCACGTCCCATCCATACAAGAGTTTCTGATTCTTCAAAGGGACTTTCCCCCCCTCCTTCCAGCTTGCATGCCCTGCATCCTCACCAAATTTGTTCTGAAGACACCAGCCAGAGCACCAAGGAGGCTCCACCCGCTACCTTACAGGGAGAACATTGTGGGAAGTAGGAGGCCAATCTGGCCCCATTAATTGGCCAGCGAAGGGGCGGCTCTGTTGCTGCTTGCTTTCCTCTGGGTCCCCAGCTTGAACTACAACTCCCTTTACCTCTGACAACTGGTTGTGGTAGCAGGGGATGATGGGAGTTGAGAAGGCTGCTCTAAATGTTGTTGGATTGTAATTCTCATCATGCCTTGTGACTGGCAGTGTTGGTTGGGAATGATGGGATTTGGAGTCCAATGACATCTCAGGGGCCCAGCCCTGATTTAGATCACACATAACAGAGTTTTGCCTTTCTACAGGCAGTTTGCTCCTTATGTTTAGCAGGCTATTGGAATTCCCTCCAGCCTTGGCAGGATTATAATTACTTCTCTGATCTTAATGGGCACTGAGACAGAGAAATAAAAGAATCACGCATGAACAACACTGTACTTGAAAAGCTACCATGTTATGATATAGTGATGAGACAGGATCTTGTTCTTTCTTTTTCCTGTTTCCTCTTTCTTTCATAGGAGAAGCTCCCATCCCTGGTTTGTGACTTCTCCTACTTCTTCTAGATGGGACCCAGGTGGCGCTGTGGGTTAAACCACTGAGCCTAGGGCTTGCTGATCAGAAGGTCAGCGGTTCGAATCCCTGTGGCAGGGTGAGCTCCCGTTACTCGGTCCCAGCTCCTGCCAACCTAGCAGTTCGAAAGCACGTCAAAATGCAAGTAGATAAATAGGAACCACTACAGCGGGAAGGTAAACGGCGTTTCCGTGTGCTGCTCTGGTTCGCCAGAAGTGGCTTTGTCATGCTGGCCACATGATCTGGAAGCTATACGCCGGCTCCCTCAGCCAATAATGCGAGATAAGCGCGCAACCCCAGAGTTGGTCACGGTTGGACCTAATGGTCAGGGGTCCCTTTACCTTTACCTTTACCTTTACCTACTTCTTCTGGTCATGGGTGAAAGGTTCCAAAAAGGCAATTCAAACCTCTTAACTTTTTTTGTGCATTGTGTGGAGCAGAATTTTCCAATGTGCTGCTGGTCGCAGGATGTCCTGTTTTACGGGTTTGGCGCACATCAGCCTTTCCACATGATAAGCCAATCCCTGCCCCGATCCTGCCTTTTCCCCTTTCCTTCACTTGCAAGCTGCTTGAGCCTTCCAACGTTGAAACTCCATCCTGAAGTGGAGGAGGGCTAGAAGAAATGCATCCTCAACAACGGCTCTGCGAGACCAGAAGGAAATTTGAGAGCACACACTATAATTTGCTGGAGGAATCGTGCTATTTGCACATGGCTATAATAAAAGCCTGCCAGTTTATTTATTTATTTTGCAAGTGGCTCGCCGGCAGCAACAGGAGCGTTAAAAGCAAAAAGTGCCTCCCACAAATTCCTTGGATGACCATGGAAATCGCTGGGTGTAAAGGCTCTCACGATGTATAATAAAGGGGGCGGGACAGAACTGGAGTACTTGATGTGCAGAAGAAGCTGCCCGTGCTGTCAGAGCCACCGCTGGGAAGCTACAGAATAGATATAATTACAACCATTTGTTAGCTCTTTGGGCAATAACCTGTACTTGCATAACAGCCCCAGCAACTCGTCTGTAAAGTTATGGCAACAAACAAAGCTTGCTAAGGAAGTGCTAACATTTCCTTTTCCCAAAGAGTGGAGCAAGTTGAAGTCAAGTTTCTTTTTCATCCAACCTGAGGCCCTTCAAATGCATTTGGAATACACCTCTCAACATCCAGCATAGTCAAAAAATCTGGGAGACATCAGGCTGGAATATTATTATTATTATTATTATTATTATTATTATTATTATTATTACAGTGGTGCCTCGCAAGACAAATTTAATTCGTTCCACGAGTCAATTCGTTTTGCGAAAAAATCGTCTTGCGAATCACGGTTTGCCATAGGAATGCATTGAAATTTCTTTTTTTGCCCATAGGAACACATTAATTAAATTTCAATGCATTCCTATGGGAAACCGCGATTTGCAAGATGAATTTTTTGCAAAATGAATTCGTCTTGCGAGTCACCATCAGATCGCAAGATGCATTTGTCTTGCGAAAAATTCATCTTGCAGGGCATTCGTCTTGTGAGGTACCACTGTATTATTATTCCACCCATCTGACTGGGTTTCCCCAGCCGCTCTGGGCAGCTTATACCACATAAAAATGGTAAAACACCAGACATTAAAAATTTCCCTATACAGGGCTGCCTTCAGATGTCTTCTAAAAGTCAGATAGTTGTTTATTTCCTTGACATCTGATGGGAGGGCATTCCACAGGGCGGGGGCCATTACCAAGAAGGCCCTCTGCCCGGTTCCCTGTAACTTCACTTCTCGCAGTGAGGGAACCACCAGAAAGCCCTCAGAGCTGGACCTCAGTGTCCAGGCTGAACAATGGGGGTGGCTACTTCAGGTATAAGAAGCTATAAAAACTAAGATCTTTGGTCAGATATAGGTCCATGTTTTGATTTCCTTCCAAACACCAGCAGGTTGCTTATGCCTTGTCTGCTTGGAATGAGCTCAGACTCTTTAAGAAAAGTTTGAGGCATGTGCAAACAATGTGTCCCAGTGAATTCTATTGTTTGTTTGTTTATTAATTTATACTCCACTTATATCAGAACCAGTGAAGGTGGTGAATGTCCTGTGTGAGTGTCTGGAATGTGTGAATGAGGGTGAAACCAGATGCAATGTTGAATGTGTATTTGAATTTAACATGCATATTTTAAAAATGCAAATAGCATCCACTTGCATATCTCCATAGTGCCTGCAATGCCTCACAAACACCACACATCACTGAGACAACAGAAAGTGAATATTGCATCCCTATGGAAAAGAACGGCGGACAGCATATTGATTGTCTCCAATTGATACAAAATTGTATTACTGTGGCATGATTTTTATGATCATCTCGCACATATACTTGTTTCCAGGGCAGGGGGAGAATGTGCTGTGGAACTTCACGGCAACAATCCTCTTCTGCAAAGAGCTGCCTTAAAACATTTCCACACACAATTTCTGCTCAAGCATGTAAAGTCCAAACCCTTTTCGAAATTGTTTTTCTGCTTTAATGCAACAGGAGAGACGGTGTCAGATTCCCTCTCCCCTTCAGCCTTTAGAACTCACATGATTATTTGCTGCTATCGCACGCACAGAAATGGCATCAGATGCTCTTTTTCATGAGTTTTCATGTCGAGCCCGTGTGCAGCAGCTGTGAAAAAAGGCAAATTCCACGTTAAGGATCATTAGGAAAGAGATTGCAAATAGAACTGCCAATATCACAATGCCGCTGTACAAATCTACGGTGCCACCGTGCTTGGAATACTGTGTGGGCAGCTTTGGTAGCCTGATATGAAAAATAATATCGCAGAGCTAGGAAACCACGGCCAAAAGGATCAGCTGAAGCAATTGAGGCCGGAGCAACTCCCCTTTGAGGGAAGGTTACAACATTTGGGGCTGTTTGGTTGGGGGGGTGAATAAGGGGTGGCATGAAGTATAATGGTGTTATAGTTTGGGAGGACCCTCCTAAACCCTAGAAATTAATAAATGGTAGGATTTTGATTATTTGGAGTATTGAAGGGAAGACTGCAGGCCAGTGGAAAAATACAAGCTAAGCTTCCTTTCCAAGCCAGGACGTCACCTGGGATAGATGTATTAACATGACAAAAAGTGTTGATGGCCCGTCTTGGATCTGGGGAGACAGAAGGTTACCAGGGTAACTGAGTGTGAAGTCACAGGAAAAGATGGTCTTTAGCAAGGTGTGTTGGGAGGGAGGGAGAACATGGGGAGATCCATCTTGGGCAGGCTGGCTGAAGGCTGGCTGGGAGAGATGCCGTCAATTCCAGTGCTGCCCTGCTACGGGAACTAGCTCTTCTTGAGGTGACAATGCTGTGAGATCGGGACTCCCTCCATGCAAACTGAAGGTCTAAATATGTGAATAAATCATATTTCTTAAAACTACGACAGTCTCTGCTGCGTCTTCAATTCTCCGAAGGAGCACAAACCCTAGGTGAGCACCTGAAACCCCCTAAAATGTTGCTACCCCTCAACAGAGACTGGGGGTGGCACCCAGCTTCTGTAACAATATTACATATGGTGTGACTTAAGTGGGCAGAGGTTCTTTTTTCACCCTCTCCATAATACTAGAACCTGGGACCATCTGGTGAAGCTTAACAGTGGAAGATTCAAGACACAAAAGACAGTGCATGTAGTCTACTGTACGGAAGTAAGAGTTGTCACATCCATTGCTTCACCCACTTTCCCCCATGTGGCCCCCAGCCAGTTCTCCATGCTGGAATGCGGCCCTCAGGCTGCAAAAGCTTTTCCCTTCCAGGTTAAGCAGACATTTTGCACTGTTTGTTGTGGATTACCTCGCATCACCTCCACCACTTAAATGACACATCAGTGGAGATGCAGTTCATCACTTCTAATACAACATGAGGTTCTGCCTACGCTAGGTCCTTATTTGATTGTGGAATGCTTTGAGTGCCATTTATTTTTAAAACAATGCGCCAATATTTTCAGTGCAGCTTATATGGGAAGAACCAGTAGGCAGAACTCCTACGTACAGCTTCATTTCAGAACTTCGCACCAGCTATGCCAGCCAGCAAAAGAATCTGCTTCTCACAAAATTGCCACTCTGCATTCATTAAGCTGTCAATTGCTCACCAAACTCTTGGATGTCCATAACATTATTGCAAGGAGCAGAAAAAGGAGAAAGCAAAGCTAATATTATTCTTAATAAGAAAATTTAACTTGTTAGTTGCTTAACACAGAAGAAAAAAATTCTCTAAATGACTTACAAAAATCTCTTTATCGTTACTTACAACTTTTTTTTGTATCTGCCAGATGTGGAAGTGAACTTAGGAGGAACTGACTTGCCCAAGGCTACCCATAAGATCTAGAACCAAGGTGAGATTGGCAGAAGAGGCCAACATTTATCCACACTGTTTTAATGATCAAGGCACTTTTCGGCTCAAGGTTTTGCTCAGCAGAGCAAAAGTGACTGTTTATTGTTCATCACCCTTAAGTCAGCTGAGGTCTGCTGCTCTGAACTCTAAATAAAAGATGGATGGGAATTAGATTAAACATCAAAGGCGCAAGAGAGTGCCCTGTGTGTGGCTTAAAGCAATAAAAAAAGTCCTGTAATTGCATGCGCTTTTGAATTAACCAGGCCACGTCTTGCAGCAAAGCAAGCCTGCGTGACTTGTAGCCCGTCAAGCCAAACACAGTTTATGTATCATGGCTGAGATGCTGCTGGATGAGGTGAGTGTTGCCAAGCATCTAGAAAACCTCAATATATGGGTGGTAGGCTGTACTCAGTTTAGCGGATTATAAATTGTGCCGCTCCGGTGTAAAGCACAGACTGGCCCTCTCTCAGCTGCCCTACAGAACACAAGGAGAGAGCTCTGTTGGATCACCCCAGTGGCCCATCGAGTCCAGACTGCTGCTCTCAGTACCCAACCAGATGCATGCAAGCTGGATCGGAACGCAACAGCGTTCTCCCCTCCTGCGGTTTCAGCAGCTGGTAATCAGAGGCATAGTGTTTGTGACTGTGGAAGCAGAACATAAAAGACTCTGGAGGTACATTAGTAGCCACTGATTTATCCTCCACGAATTTGTCTAATCCTCTTTTAAACCCATCCAAGTTGGTGGCCATCACTGCCTCTTAGGGAGCAAATCCCATAGCTTAACTATCTGCAGTGTGAAGAAGGACTTTCTTTTGCCTGTCTCAAATCCTCCAACATTCAGCTTCATTGCATGCCCACAAGTTCCCACATTATAAGAAAAGGAGAAAAACATTTCTCCAGCTGCTTTCTCCGCACTGTGCATAATCTTATAAACTTCTATCGTGTCTCTTTTTACTCACCTTTCCTCTAAACCAGGGTTTCCCAAACTACAGTTCCCATCATCCCTGACCACTGGTCCTGCTAGCTAGGGATGATGGGAGTTGTAGTCCAAAAACAGCGGGAGACCCAAGTTTGGGAAACCCTGCTCTAAACTGAAAAGCTCCAAGTGCGGCAACCTTCCCTCACAGGGGAGCTGTTCTTTCATTTTGGTTGCCCTTTTCTGCAAATTCTCCAAAACCCTTTCTTAAGGGGAGCTGACGAGAACTGTACGCAGTCTTCTGAGATTTGTACAACGGCATTGCGGTATGGGCAGTTTTATCTCCAATCCCTTTCCTAATGATTCCTAGCATGGGAGCCACCTTTTTCAGAGTTGCCACATGCTGGGTCAACACCTTCCATGAGGAACCTCAGACCTCACAAATGCCCCACAGGGGTATTTGTGGTCCTCCAAGCTTTTCTATCTAACCTTTGGGAATCTCCCAAGGCCAGGCCACAATCCCTTCTGCTTCTTATCTTCCTCGAGAATCTTTGCCTGGCTGGAAAGTGTCCTTGAACTTTGATAATGGAGGGGGGAATAGAAAGGCGGGTGGGAGTGTCTGTAGAAACTCGTGGACTGTCCAAAAGTAAAATTAGCATTCACGGCTCCACCCATTTTTCCTCTGGCCCCACTCAGCACTGGCATTTTGTACCCCATAAAGCAATTTGCCCCTTAGACTGAAAAAGGTCCCCCAGCTACAGACTAATGAGCTTAAGGAAATAGATTTCTCAATAAAAGCTTTTCGTACCGTATTACTGTGCCATGTCTCAGAGCAGAACTGTAATCCGCAATGTACAGAGCCAACACTAACTGCCTTCTGCATGGTACTTGCCAGCAAAAAAATATAATTAGCTGTAAACTCTGAAAGGCCCAATGAGCCTATAAAAGTGAAAGAGCTGTCCTCGCCCTCAACACTTGTAGTAGCTCTTTAATTGCCGTCCATCCCTAATGCAACAAGGTTTCTCACACAGCATGTTCCCTTACTTGTTAATTTCACCCTAAAAAAAAGCCCAAAGCCCACCAAGATCTAATAATATTTCCATCGCATTGTCCTTTTGTCCCCAAAGATGTGTTTTGAAGGAGATGGGGCTGGGTGCTACAAACAAAGTATCAGGTGCCTTTTGCGGGAAAATTAACTTAAGCGCTTCAATGTTAATTGTTTTAGCTACACCAGATTGACTAGGCAATAAATGGTTCCCCAATTTTCTTCTTCAGCAGAGCAAGAAATTAGACAAGTTGAAGCAAGATAATAATCAGCAGGGGAAATTATTATTTTCAGAAAAGATGCCTGGAACCAAGAGAATTAAATCTCCATGACAGCCAAGACGTGAATATTAATTGAATCTCAAATTATTCATTTTTTTCAATTTACGCCTGACAAACAACAATCAGGTGGCGGCTTCAAATCGTTTGTTTGATTCCTTCTCTCCCCTGTTTGCTCTTTCAGATGGCTGTAGGGCGGAGGTGGAGAGACCTTAGGTTTTTGCACTTTGTTTTCGTACTGGATCACTGCAGCCCATCAGCTACAGTGAAGTGCAAAATAGTGGTTCGGGATGTGTGGATGTACATGCAAAGGATCGTGTCCTCGTGAATATACCAGCCTAGATCTTCCTTAGAGGCCCTTTGTCACAGGGCATTGTTAATGGGAAGTCAACAAATGTCCAAATAAATAAAATCAATAGGTTGCAAGCCGATGCACAACACTGGGGAGTAGGTCCCATTAAATTAAATAGCACTTACTTTCGACTAGACATGCATTAGGATTGCACTGTTAAGGTTAAACAACAGCATGCCTCTCAAACACATGGTCATCTTAGGAATTTATTTCCCGAGTTCACTGCCCTTTCACAGAAAAAAGCTACTCCTGGCTCTCACAAGCAATGGGGAAGAAATTTGATTCAGTTTGTATTTAAAGGCAACCTTGCTTAATTTGCACTTTCTGAAACAACACACAAACCGAAACACAGACGTCCCTCGAAATTCACATTGCAATACAGTTCTCCAGCCAAATGTGGTGTGCAAAGGAAAAAGGATTGTGCTATGCTACCATGAGTATGTAAGTGGCATATGTTAGTGAAAACAGCATAGAAAAATGCATTACATTAGGCCCAAAATGCATATGTGTACACTAGGGAAAATTTGCACACACAAAAAAAAGCTTCTGAATTTTCACGAGAAAAGATCACAAACTGATGTGGAGAACTGAACTTAAGATTGGAACAATGAGAAACTGAAAATGATATATTTGCCCACCCCTAATCCAGAAGCGGCTTTGTCATGCTGGCCACATGACCTGGAAGCTATACGCCGGCTCCCTCGGCCAATAATGCGAGATGAGTGCGCAACCCCAGAGTCAGTCACGACTGGACCTAATGGTCAGGGGTCCCTTTACCTTTACCTTTAATCCTCACACACACATCCCCACACTTTTTTCATTTCAGCAAACTAATTTAGGGAAGCGGGTTGCTGCTTTGAATCAGAAAGCCTTGCTACTCTACATTTGGTCTAGCCCTGCTGCAGAGCAGGTGATCAGCCTCTCTGCCAAGCCCAATCAATGGCAAAGCAAACATTTCCACTTCTCTGAGCTTGCCTTCTTAGCACCGACCTGTCCTACGGTGGATGATGTTGTATTTTTGTGGGCTTGTGTTATTTGTTTGTGACACAAGATCTGAGCCAGAATGCTTTGATGGTGTTTCCTGCTTGGCAGGGGGTTGGACTGGGTGGCCCTTGTGGTCTCTTCCAGCTCTATGATTCTATGATTCTATGATTCTATGCCTGTTGTCTTTGTCCATGGAGTTTTCTTGGCAGGGATACTGGAGTGGCTTGCCAGTTCCTTCTCCAGGTGGATCACGTTTAGTCAAAACTCTCCACTATGACCTGTCCATCTTGGGTGGCCCTGCATGGCATAGCTCATAGCTTCTCTGAGTTATTCAAGCCCCTTCGCCACGACAAGGCATTGATCCATGAAGGGGATCAATGGTGCTGGAGGAGACTCTTGAAGGGATCAATGGTGCTTGAAGGGATCAATGGTGCTGGAGGAGACTCTTGAAGGGGATCAAATGGTGCTGGAGGAGACTCTTGAGAGTCCCATGGACTGCTAGAAGATCAAACCTATCAATTCTTAAGGAAATCAGCCCTGAGTGCTCCCTGGAAGGACAGATCGTGAAGCTGAGGCTCCAATACTTTGGCCACCTCATGAGAAGAGAAGAATCCTTGGAAAAGACCCTGATGTTGGGAAAGATTGAGGGCACTAGGAGAAGGGGACGACAGAGGACAAGATGGTTGGACAGTGTTCTCGAAGCTACGAACATGAGTTTGACCAAACTACGGGAGGCAGTGCAAGACAGGAGTGCCTGGCGTGCTATGGTCCATGGGGTCACGAAGAGTCGGACACGACTAAACGACTAAACAACAACAACAACAACATGATTCTATGACAGCAGTGAACCTCACGACACGACGCATCTGCTATACATGTAACATCCAACAACAAGGGATTGAGGAGATGGTACCTCGTGTCATTTCTCCTTGTTCAGCTGCTCTCAAGGAAACAGAGTTCGCTATAACAGCACAGTCAGAGCAGCAGACAGTGGCAACCATTAGCTGTCAGTTGAATAGTTCTTTTCAGCACTGCCTGCAGAGAGATGCATGGCAACTTCTATCACACTTTTGAATTAGCTGAAGGGTCGGGGGACAGAGGCCAGCAAGAGCAAATAGCTCTGCAATAGGTATGATCCTCTGGAGTGATTCCTCCTCTGGAGTGGAGATCTTCTCAAACAGATCTGCACAAGATATGACCCACCCAGACAACTTCAGTCTTTCAGTCATGCATGACAGTCCATTTAAGGTTCAATAGCAGGCATCTTCTTACCTCTACTATGAAATGCCCTTCCTTCTGCCATACGTACAGCAGCAGCCATCAGTTGTCGTGGTGTGTGTGTGTGTGTGTGTGTGTGTGTGTGTGTGTGTGTTTGCCCAGGCTTTTCAGACTCAAAATAGCAGACTCGGGCTCCAGTCACATGGCAGTTTTTTCTGTTTTCCCGACTTCCCCCTAACTGTAAAGTTCCACATTATGTTTGAGCTTTCATGTAATCTAAAAACCACTTCTGGAATTATAGTGGGACACTGCACAATTAGACCACTCTTTTCCATGTTATTTGCTTCCAGGGCAAAATCCATTTGCAAATAATGTTTTATATTCCACAATGGTTCCACGATATGCCACTATAGTTCCAGAGCTGGCTTTTACATTGTTTGAAAGTTCATTTGTAATGCAGAGATTAAGAGCTAGGGAAATGTAATGAAAATGGAATAAACTGCCATGTTGTCATATAATATAACTGTAGAATTGTAAGGGACCCAAAGAGTCATCTAGTCCAATTGTCTTCAGTTGCCTTCAATGCAGGAACCACAACTAAACAATCCCTGAGCTGATCCTATGCATGCTTCCTAGGGAATAATTGCCCCTGAAATCAATGGGATGTTTTCTGAATAAGCAGGGGCACCATCTTGCTCTCAGGATTGTGGGTGCCCACCACCGCAACACGGACTGTGACATGTGTGATGTCACACACACTAAGTGACATCACACGTCCGCATTGTGGGAGCCGGCAGCGGCATCAGATCCTCTTCCTCCTCCTCTCTGCACCCAGCGAGGCACCCTTTTCTGTGGGGAGGGGCTCAGGCTCAGAGACAGAGAGACTCTGCCTCTGTGTCTGAGTCCTACCCCCACCCCCGAAAAGTGTGCCTTGCTCGCTGGCTGTGGAGGGCGGAGATGAACTGCTTCTCTCTCGGACGCAGCACCGCTATCGCCTGCCGGCTTTTCTCATTGAGTTTGTGGGTTCCCAGCCCCCACAATTATATTATTGTGGGTGCCCAAGCACACATGGCCCCCTGAGTTGGCTCCTATTTGAGCACCCTGCACCAGGCTGTGAGTCCAACAATGATTCATATCATGTTCAGCTGTGTTTAAACCTACTAAGGTGGATTACATCTTTTTTTCAAGTTAGGTTGCCAACTGGCCAGGAAAAACAACAACAACAACAAAGCAGCCCTGGGTTGCTCCTCTGCCTTTTAACAGACATGATGGGCAGAGGAGGAGACATATTTGGGCGTTTTCCATAGCATGAAACCAAACATTGTCACCTGCTAATTGCTGTAGATCAAGCAGCTGTTAAGGGGCAGCTACAGGAACCTGGTCAGGATGCAGGTGGCGCTGTGGGTTAAACCACAGAGCCTAGGGCTTGCCGATCAGAAGGTCGGCGGTTCGAATCCCCGCAGTGGGGTGAGCTCCTGTTGCTCGGTCCCAGCGCCTGCCAACCTAGCAGTTCGAAAGCACATCAAAGTGCAAGTAGATAAATAGGTACCGCTACAGCGGGAAGGTAAACAGCGTTTCCGTGTGCTGCTCTGGTTCGCCAGAAGCAGCTTTGTCATGCTGGCCACATGACCTGGAAGCTGTACGCCAGCTCGCTCGGCCAATAACGCGAGATGAGTCAGTCACAACTAGACCTAATGGTCAGGGGTACCTTTACCTTTGCAGGAACCTGGTCAGGAGCACTCAACCCTCTTCAAAGGGATCAGAAGAATAGATTGGGTCTGTTGAAATAAATGTCATGTCTCAAATGCAAGCAAAGGGACTGCAGAAAGACACAGCAATGCAGCAAGGCCCCAAAGCCTCTACCGTCACCCCCAAACAGTTTGCTCCAAATTTACACTGCTTTTTCATTCGTAGGTACATATTGCAGAGCGCGTGTTGCGTGGCGCCACTAAGCCTGCTTTCATTCAGTTCAGCGGCAGAATGCTCTCCGACCATTAAAACGATGCCACACTGTGTCAGGCAGGCAGGCTCTTGGGGGTGATAATACTGTGCTGCTCAAAAGCAGCATGCAGCGAAAGGAAGGGAAGAAGACAATTACATCAAAAAGCTGGGGGACCCCTCTGGTTCACAAAGCCCATCTAAAACAAGAGTGAGAGAAAGAGATAAATATTTTACTCCTAGGTTGTGAAATGCCTAATGCAGAAGAAGAAGCATTTCTGTGAAACAGTCAGGTAATTGGAAAGTTACTTCATGGCAAATGGAGCATTTTGGACTGAGCTCCTGTAGCAAAGGGAATAATTTGCTTGCCTGTCGCCAGCTAGCTAACAAGCTCACTGTGTTAGGGGCATGGCCCAGCGGTAGAACAAACCCCCTGCATGCAGAAGGCTCCAAGTTCAAACTCTCCCATCATCTCTAGTCTTAAAAGGATCCCAAGTAGCAAGTGCGAAAGACCCCTGCCTGATACCCCAGGAAGCCCCACTTAGCCAGAGAGCACCAGACACTGCCATCTTGATAGCTTGACACAATTTAGGTAGGTCACCTCACCTCATTTATTTTTTTCCTGTAGACCGCTTGAAAATTGCTGGCTTCTCACTGGACATCTGAAAAATAAATTATATTCAGAGTAGTACTGGTATATTGCCACAGCATGTCTGACAAGACCGTCTGAAGGTAGGCAGAAGTTCCGTTAAACTGTCCTTTGACTGGAGTGCTTGCTGGCCTTGAATTCAAGTGGTTTTTATTAGAGGCTAGTTGAAACCTTCCAGTTACCACAAGACCAAATGATACTCTTCATCGGTGTTTTTTTCTGGGGGGACGCAGGGGTATGCATACCCCTAAACATTTTGTGAATCTAAGTTTGGCCACATTGAGGGGCACTATTTCAATATGAGTAGGAAAATGAGAGTACCCCTAAATATTATTATTATTATTATTATTATTATTATTATGAAAAAAGCACTGCTCTTCATTTTGTTTTTTGTTTCTTTTTTTAAAGAAGAAGAAGATCCCTTTCAAGAACGGTCTTCATTTATCTGCATTACTGCATTCTGGAACTAGTGCAATCTTAGATAGCCAAATCAAATAGATGAGGCACAATCTAAACAAAACCAAAAAAAACCCCACAAATGAACTAGAGTAACTTACATTCAGGCTGTTACGGACAAAGGGGAGGTACTCAACCAACACATCAGAAGCGTTGACCTCCTGAGCTTGCGTTCTACGCTGTAAGGACTTGACAACAGCATAGCTCCAGAGCATTATATGCATACACTACCACTGATTTCTATACATCCCCCCATTATACAGGGCTCCCAGCGCCATAATAAGGCAAGAAAACCCTATTTTCTGAAACATAGAAATTTACAAAAAAAAAGCCAAATAGATGGCTTTATTTTGTTCCAAAGGGTAATAGAAAATTGTGATTCAGGGATGGAGGGGAGGGGACCTGACTGAATAGGAACATGGATGCCATAATCCTCAAGATATATCATCATGTACTCAGGATACCCCTCCCAACTGCCAAACCAGGCATTAACAGCCCTGACAAAGGGACCAGACCAGCTGCTGTCAGAGGGAAATGAGACCCAGGAAGAACAAATAAAGGTGCCAAGGGATGCCTTTCTGGCAAAAGGATATGGAGATATTTCCATTAACTTACCTGAAGTGGGTACTTGAGCCATGCATAACTGACAGGGTCATGTCTGGATCTCAGATTTCTGCCTGACACCACACCTTTTCTGTGACATACATATGATATTTTGATGATGCTATGTGAAATGTATTGTGGGAAATTGTGGAAACTCTTGAGAACCCATGTGCCCTTTGTTCTGGGCTTAGCCTACTCTTCCTTGTTTTGCTTGGGAGTTGGAACCTTGTTGCAACAATAAACAACCAGGATTTCTAGCTGCTGTTTTGCTTCAAAGAGCAAAGAGGCTTGACCACAAGGCTCAGCCTACTTTCTTTGGCCTTAACTCCACCACCACCCATCCTTTGTCCTACCTGGCCAGGTGGCGGGTCATAGGCCAACCAGAGCAGGTGGGTGGCACCCGTTCCAGGTAAGCCTAACACAATGTCGCAAACCCCGCCCACCTGAGGGGAAGGGTGAGAGCGGAAATTGCTTCAGATCTGCCTGGCTGGGGTCTCTTGTTTGAAGCTGACTGATTCTGAACCAGCACGGCTAGATCCTAGCGAAGTTGGAAAACGGTTTAAGTACCGTGCCCCAAGATTTTGTCCTTATCAAGGCCTTTCAGTGAACTGGAGAGTTCTCAGTCTAAATTAAAGCTGATTCCTAAACCATATATTATCTATTCTTAAAAGCTTTCGGGTTTTGTTTTGTGAACAGGGGTAGCAAATTCTGGCAGATGTTGTGTGTGTGTGTGTGTGTGTGCGTGTGCGTATACATACATTCATGCATACATACATACAGGTGTAGGTCAGGTGAGCATAGTTTTTGGGCAATGACCTCATAGACCAAATATGTGCCAGCCCGAAATATCCCTATGTACCAGAGGCTCCCCACCTCTCTTATAGCACTTCATAATATAGCCAGAAAATAGTGGTAGTAGCAGTAGCACAAACCAGCTTAATATAGACTCTAAAATCAAGTTTAACACCAGATTGTTAAGCTAGAATTGTTTCGAATGTTTCTACATTCTCGAGCTTAGGGTAGAGAAGAGTTTCTGAATGTCCATGTTAATTCAACCCAACATTGGAGTGTTATGCTGGTACGTTTTGTCCCAAGACTAACATCTAGACATCTAAACTGCAAAACATTCTGCTAGAGCTATTAATATTAAATCTTTCAGGAAAAGGTGGGATATTTTGGCAGCGTATGTTTGTTTCCAGGGGACAACCATCCATAGAGGAAGTCGAAGATCCGGTCTCCAAATACAAACAAGGAAATCTTATAAACTGTTCAGCACAGTATTCTTATTTGAAGAAGAAAGTACCTGGATTGTTTCGTTTTTAACAACCACAATTCATTTTTTAAAAAAAGTTTTGCCTTTTTAGAAAACACAATATTTTAAAAATGTTTTCTCAGTTAACAATAGGCAAGGATCTGCCCACCTGGCTGTGTGTGTGGAGTATCTTTCAGAATAATCAAAATCTTTAGGCCATTTTATACAGAAGCAAAGCCAGGTTAGCCACCAAATTACACTTAGGATTGCCACCTGTCCCTAGAAAAATGGGACCGCCAGGTTTTTGCACTAAAGTGTTCCATGTCCCATTTTCCCATTTTAACTTCAAACAGGACACTTTTTTCCTGTATTCAAGCTCAGCCAGCCCCAAATGGCAGTTGTATTGCTGTTGGTGTAGCTGATGAGGAGCAGAGTCCAACGTGAGCGACAACAGAGAGAAGGGGAAAGAAGCAACCTCCTCTCTCTCCCTTCTTCCTTCTCTCTTGCTGGTGCTCCTGCTCAGCATGGAGCAGGTCCATTGCCACTTGCCCCCCTCCACCACCCTGACCTGACCTCTTCTCCCCCTCCTCTTCCTCTACACTCGAGTCTCTTCCAAGAGGTTGGAGCTGCTGCTCAAGTCGACTGTGGGAGCCAGCCTTCTACCCCTGGCCCCTGCCCGTCTACGTGAGTTGAGGGGAAGAGTGGGGCCAGGGAGGCAGGAGGCCAAATGTGGGTAAACCCTCCCACACACAGATGGGGGGAATATTTGGTGCCATGAGTGTGGAGGCCCCCAATCCCCACGCCCAACCTGTCCTTTATTTTGCATGGCTTGTCCTGTATTTTGCCTGACCAAAGGTGGCAACCCTAGGAACACTGACCAATGAGATGAAGCCAGTTGTCGCTCTTTGGTGAGTCTACCTGTATGGATACATGTGCTAGCAAAACCATGCTTGTCACAGTCAAACTTTATGTCGATAGGTGTACACTTCAAAATATATATAAAGGGTGCATCTATGGCTGGAGGAACAAGCCCCATATCTCCTGTGCTCCTCTGACAGGTTGTACGTTAGACGAATCATACCCTACTCTCATCTTACACATAGATATAGGCTTGCCAGTTAAGAATTTGGGGGCATTAAGAAGCCTATCTCAGTGGAACGGACATCCCCTATGAACAGAGTATTAGAATTCCAAGATACTCAGTGTTGTGTGTGGTCCAACACTGTTTCCATATAGCGTAGCTTACACTTAAAGTTCTCCACAACTTCTTTATGCAGTTTGTTCCATGGCTATCTTTGTTATAGCAGAAAATCTTTTCTAATCTTTAGCCAAGATCAGCACGTCCTGTTTTATATAGCCATTGCTTCATATTGACCTATTCACAGAGGATAGGATGAACAGCTGCTGCCAATCTTATAAGGAACCAGGTTGTAGTATGATAGCAACTACTACTACTATAACTACTACTACAACAACATTCTACTTAACTACCGTTATCTCTAAATGGTGTACTGATAATACAATACAAAAGAGTTAAAATCAATTAAATTATAAAATTAGATTTCAACTAAAATGACTGCTGTAATAATAATAAAAACAGTATTCAATAGGCGCTGAACGTTCAGCAGGGAGGGAGTTTAGCAGACCTCAACCAGAAGGGAGTTCCATGAAATTGGGCCCACAATACTGAATGTGCAACTCCTGGTGGTTATGAGCCATGCATCCAAGCCATGCAGGGTCAGTAACAGCGACTCCCCCCGAGACCTCAGTGATTGGGCAGGGATAGAAGGGATCAGGCAGCTGGGTATCTTGGAGCCCAGTTTTTAAGGACCTTGTACACTAACACAAGAATCTTGAAGCTAATCCGATAGCATGTGGTCAGCTAGTGCAAGCTTTTGAGCACTGGAGGTCTGCATTGGTAATAGTCTGTCCTCCCATCCAGTGTCTAGCTTCAGTGTTTTGTACCAGCCAGAACCTCCAGCCCAAATCAAAGTGTGATGGACTCATGTTGGTGGAAACATACTAGGTTGTTGAAACAAGCGAGCCACGCCACAGAGCACAGAGGACTATATTTATTATTGATGTAAAATAGTGGGTAAGAAGGATGAAGACACAGCTCTCAAAACAACCAGCTCTTTATTCTAGCTCTGAGTCCAGACTGAACAGCAGCTTAGCCAACTGGCTTATATAGTACTCAGTAACTTGCAACAGTAACAAACTTCCCCTAGCTACCCAATCTGTGAACAGCACTCTCAATCCTTCATCTGCATGTCGTGGACCTGAGTGAGAACTGCAGCCACAGTGGGCAGGGTAAGAACTGCAGCCATGGTGGCCAGAAGGAATACTGCAGTTAACTTAATACATAACACCCACTGTGGACCTGAGTGAGAACTGCAGCCACAGTGAGCAGGGTAAGAACTGCAGCCAGAACGGTGGCCAGAAAGGAATACTGCTGTTAACTTAATACATAACACCTGAGATGGAAGTTAAGACTCGAGAAAATGAAAGCAAAACCACTCCAGCTAGGAAAAGAAACAGATTTTGCGTTGGACATAAATAATCTAATTGATCTTGATGCAGTTAGATCTAAGAACATAAGATGAGTCCTGCTGGTTCTCACCGATTTAGTCCATCGTTCTGTTCCCACAGTGGCCTTTACCTTTGTGAATTTCTCTAATCTCCTTTTAAAGTCATCCACGATTGGTGGCCATCATTGCAGCTTCTTGGAGTGAATGCCTGTAGTTAAGCCATCTGCTTAATAATTGCATTTTGGGACACAAGGTTTAGCGCCCCCCCCCCAAAAAAAATGCACCCAAAGACTCCAACGTCAAAATGTGAAGCCAGTTTCCAGCTTTCTTACTTCACTTTTCTATATTAACATGCAAAATCTTTACACTTCCTTAGTACAAAGAAAGGAAGAGGAGTTGTGTTTAGAACCAGGGAAGGATTTCCTTCCCCCGTAACATCCCTCTGCACTAAATCACTTTTCCATATCACAAACAAAGCACAGGAAGGGAAAAGATCAAACCGTTTCCAAGAATTTTTTCTCTGGCTCGGTTTAGATAGTGCACCAAACCATGGTCAAAGAAGCTTAGCCACTTTCAGCTAGCAAGGCAGAATCAGAGACCATGACATAAAGAGGTTAGCAGACTTACTTTTGGGGATCACGAGGCCTGAATTGCATTAACAACCATGGTGCAATAGCATAACCCATATTTCCCGCTAAGCAGATGTTTCCCCCTACTGCGATGTATGACATGATGCACATTCTACCCTTTCGAAGTGGCTTCCCTCTTTGACAAGTCCTTCCTTCTAGAGCTCTTCTGGGGACATGGTTCATGTTCCAGAAGTCTGTAAACACCTTCCAATTAGTGTGGCTTTCCATCCTGAAGGGCAGGACCTGGGAAATGTCATAAATATTTCCAGTTCAGGGCAGTACAACCTCCTAAAAATAGGCCAGGGGCGTGGAATCTGTGGCTCTACAGATGTTGTTGGACTGCCATCATTCCTGGTCACTGGCTATGACCAACTGGGTTGATGGGTGTTGGAATTCAACAACTTCTGAGAAGCTTTTAGAGATTTCCCCCCACCCACCCTCACCCGACTAGAAAAAAGATGTCCACTTTGTAGAATTTACTCAGAATACTCTCCACCATTTTTCTGTTAATATTTTGCGGTGGTTGCTATTTCACCCACATACAATGCCACAGTGCAACTCTAAGTCTGGGGCATTGTGGAGGGTGCAAAATCATAGCAAAAGCTAATGGTGAACCCCCCTGCCGCCCCCCTTGAGAAACTGCTGGAAAAATTCTCTCTGCGGAAAATTTTGGTGCAATGGTCCCCCACGTGTATCTGCCCACAGTCAGGCTTGAAAATTGCAAGAAGCCATTCACGCACAACCCCAGGTTAAACCTTGATTCCACATTGATCAGCATTTGCTTTATGCTTAAAGAACTGCTCTGTAACTGCCATGCTATTTTGCGAAATAAAAGACAGTTATTGCTAATGAAATTTTACTCACAGCAGGCTGCAGAGATCAAACTGTTCAATTTGTTTTGGGAGAGCCATAGAGTTTATGCTTGCAAACGGCTTGCGTAATAAGATTAACTGGAATGCTTTTCGATTAAATTCCATTATTTATACGGAAAATCTATACTACCACTGTTGAAATAGGACATAGGTTGTTTCTAATGTTCTGAAAGTCAAAATGTCTGACTTGCAAGGTGTTCGACTTCTGAGGTATGACTGTAATTTCAAATAATCTAATCATAAAAGGTAAAGGGACCCCTGACCATTAGGTCCAGTCGCGGAAGACTCTGGGGTTGCAGCGCTCATCTCGCTTTACTGGCCGAGGGAGCCGGCGTACAGCTTCCAGGTCATGTGGCCAGCATGACTAAGCCGCTTCTGGTGAACCAGAGCAGCACACGGAAACGCCGTTTACCTTCCCACTTGTAGCGGTACCTATTTATCTACTTGCACTTTGAGGTGCTTTCGAACTGCTAGGTTGGCAGGAGCTGGGACCGAACAATGGGAGCTCACCCCGTCTGCAGGGATTCGAACCGCCGACCTTCTGATCGGCAAGCTCTAGGCTCTGTGGTTTAACCCACAGCGCCACCATACAGATTAGGTAGTTTCTCGTTAAAATGATAACAAAATCAATTTTATCTTCCATCCCTACCTGTATAAGGTTTTATTATTATTTTTTGCATGTCATAACCAGTATGAATTAGGAACAATGTACTGAATATATTACAACACAAACATGTTGAATAGTGCTATCATATTTTATTAACATTTAATAATAATAATAATTTAAAAATTGTAAAGTCAAAACCAGACATTTGAGTTAAATTAGCAGAATCAAACTGGCAGCAAATGAAGTTGGCAGAATGCCAGGGTGCAGATCACTCTGCCAACTTTGCCCTGACTCTGTTGTTGTCTTCAACAACATCTGGAGAATTTGCTGTCTTAATACTCCTTTCCAATTCCTTGTAATGTCACCTTCATCCTTTCCTGTTTTTCATCTCTGTCTTCTCTTCTCCCTTTTAAGGGCCATCTCCTCTTGTTTCATGGTTTTTCAGATTGTTGGATTTATAGCAGTGGCCGAACCTTTCTTTCCTTTTCTTTTTGTACAGCACCTAGCGTATTTTAAGTGCCTTTATCCACTGTTCTGGGTGTTTCAGCCATTCACACAGACAACACTTCCAGACTGTTGCCCTTGCCAGGTAGGATTCAGCTACATATCATCAAATTCCGGTTGTTGCAATTAAGATAGGTTCTTGCACAACAAACCTCTTCCCCGTCCTGCAAAAACAGAAACAAAACCCCCTGACTTTTGGACTAGATAACCCTTCGGGTCCATTCCAACTCTGCCATCCTATAACTGCACTGGAAAATGTGGGATAACCTCTAACCTCCCACAAACAAATGAAAACAGATGCTCATTAAATAGCCAGTGCCTTTGAACTACAGTACCTTGCAACAAAATCAGGATGAATGCTTAGGGAACAGCCAATGTCATCTGGAAGCAACCTTAGACTGGAACAAAACTTTCAGTGGACATTGGTTTCAGATCACAGTGCACAGGTGACCAGTGGTGTTTGCGATCTTGCTGATGGCCTGCCAAAACCAATCCCATTTATCTTCCTTGCAAAAAGAGTGTGCTCATTTACTTTGTTATGCTAAATATTTTCTGTAATAATGCAATGTTTTTAAAATATTATGCATCTCGCCATAGGCTGTTTTTAAGAAGAGAGATAGGACGGGGGGGGGGAATTGTAATGTTAAATTAAAATTAATTATGTTTCCAGTTGATGCAGCTCATCACTAGAAAGAGCTAAAATTACATTAAACCCTTTCCTGATGCATTCCTTCTCAGTTGCCGTACAGCAGTTGCCATAGAGATGTTGAGTGCTTGCTAAATGACAAAGCAGCCTGTCTACAGCACTGTGAAAAGGAAGAGGAAGGTGTTGACAAGATAACTTCTCCAGGAAGGTGGGGACTTAGGCTTTCAAGTCCCTTGGCAAATGTTGCTGCAGGCAGAGGAGATCCCATTTTAGACCTAGTGAAGTTTGTAGTCAATTATGTATTTCTTTTTTCATTATTAACTGTGAAGGGCTACAGCACAACAAAATGCATTACAGTAAGTGGGTCCTGAGGAAAGACAGTGGCAATAAGATAAACTAATGTTAAATATTAAATGGGGTGAGCTCCCGTTCCTCGGTCCCAGCTCCTGCCCACCTAGCAGTTTGAAAGCACATCAAAGTGCAAGTAGATAAATAGGGACCGCTCCGGCGGGAAGGTAAATAGCATTTCCGTGCGCTGCTCTGGTTCGCCAGAAGCTTTGTCATGCTGGCCACATGACCCGGAAGCTGTCTGCGGACAAACGCTGGCTCCCTCGGCCTATAGAGCGAGATGAGCACCGCAACCCCAGAGTCAGACACGACTGGACCTGATGGTCAGGGGCCCCTTTATCTTTTTAATGTTAAATATAGGCACCAAACACCACCCGTCTAAGATGCTGCTGTTATTTAATTATGTTGTCATTCAGTCATGTTGTTTTACATCTCCAGGCTTTTTACAACCTTGAATTACAACAGTCCAGTATTAGTCCATTTATAAGAACTGGTAATGTTGGTCGTATTATGTCCATTTCACATCAAGATGACAGACTGGACTGTTCCATACTCCATTGATTTTAACCATATTTGGCAGGAAACTAACAAGCGACATTATCCATTTACAACCCAGTGTTTTCTGTTCCTCAGAATTCTTGAGCAATGCTGAGTACCGTCCACTAGTCTGCTATATGCAGTCTTTTTGAAAGCGGTTTGTCTGCTAGCTATGCATACAGACACTTCTTAAGTTATCATAACCAAATTTTGCGTGATGGGTCCTGAAATCAAACAGCAGGTTTCCACCTATGTTTAGATACCATTGGGTGCCATTTTGAATCAAGATAGATGGTGGGCTGAACCTTTCAAAACTGCAGTGATTTCAAAACTATGCTGATTGGGGGGGGGGCGTTCTTATAATCCCTGGGCAAAGGCTGCTAATTGCAATATAAAGAGAAATGCACCATTAATCACTCCCCCAGTCATGAATGATTTCACAGTATAGCAACTCGTCAATTATATTTAGACCCTTTCATGACATTTGCTTTAGCCTCTCCATCATCCCAACTACATCTTTATTCAGAGCAGGGAAACAGCAGATATAAAACAAAACCAGAGAGGCAAAACAAAATGTAGTGTGCTGCAGCTCTGCAAAATTCACCCACTATAAAATTAGCCATGGCCCAGGGAGCAGCATCTCACTGCTGGAATGCGCGTAGCTGCCTAGCAACAACAAAGAGCATCCACTGTTAAACGGGAACTGCTTATAAAGAGTCTGTCAAATATGGTAATCTCTTGTCAGCGAAGTGGAGGTGGTTTCAATTAACAAACAATCCCAGGCTTGTTGGAAACACAGCAGAGCCAAAAATAGCATTCACAGACAGGATCAAAAGTACTGTAAATAATTACCGCTGGTGCTCATTTGCAACGCAGGCCCCTTTTCGACAGCCTCTGTGACCTGACTGCTTATAGTTCTAGTATTCCTTTGAGATACCTCGGCCAATTCTGACCTGAGCCTCTACCCCCACCTGTGCTCTGCAAGGAGCTTTGATCAGATGCCCCAATTGACAGCGTTCATCAGTTACTTGCAAAAGGCTCTGCCACAGTGACCCTTGGGGGGGGGGTGCTAAGTGATTATAGCAGCAGGATGGTGGGAGGATGTAAACAACTGTTTACCAAAGGATCCTGCCTTGGGAGCTGTCATTCGCGGAAGTTGATTCTGTTACTTGCAAATGTGGAATGCCCTCCCAGGACAGGTCTGCCATGTTGGTTTTGTCTAATTAGCAAATAGTTAAATTTGTGAGGGCTGCTTAGGGATGGGGAGAAATTCAATTCCATTTGCGTTCGAAGGTGAATTTGACATAAACACAAGCATCTCCCCCAGCTCTGGATTTAGGGCAGTGTGGGCAATTCCCCCTGCACAGGTCACTGAGCCAAAGGAGCTGAAAAAAGTGCCCTTGAGAGCATGCACCAAATGGAAGGCAATAGGCAGGAAGGCATTTTAACAAGCTCTATTCCAAAGGGAATCATTGTGAAAATAAGAACTATTGTTGGGGGGGGGGTTGGGTTTGCACCAAATGTTTTCCTCGCTCAGTGCACCATATTACCAAAGTTCATTGTTTCCCCTCCAGCGGTAGCGTGATCAAGTACAAAATTTTATCTTGCCCCCAAATGATTACACAGAGGACTCATCTACACAGTTGCAAATAAAACGTTTTAAATGTGTTGTAGTGTGCAATATACAAATGTGACACTAGGTGGTGACAGTGGGCTATGCAAAATTCAATGTATTTTTCAAGACTTTTTTTTTTAAAAAAAAGCATTTCCACAGCATTTTTTATATGTTTGTAGATTCCACCAGGGACACAGGAAGCTGTCCTATGCTGAGTCAGACCATTGGTCCATCTTGCTCATTATTGTCTGTACAAGTTTCGTTAGATCTGTGGTTCCCAAAGTGGGGCAATTTTATTTTAAGGGGGAGCAATTTGAGAATGAGTTATTAACTGTGAACGCACTTTTAGGCTTCCTCCATGTGAATAAGAGTTCACTTTTTGAATTATAAGAATAATATGTCACGGGGGGGGGGCATCAGGGTTTTAGAGATGCTTAGGTGGGCCATGGCAAAAAAAGCTTGGGAACCACTGCATTAGATCATCCCCACATTATAGGCTGGGCTTTTTTTCATCCCAAACTCACTGGAACTCAGTTCTGACACTTCTCAGGTGGGCGTCACTGCCATTATAAGAGAATAAGGGAGGCTTTTGTGGTGAGTTCCAGCACTTCTTTTTCTAGAAAAATAACATGGATTATTGAACTTAGTTATTGATTTTTTTTCTTATTTATTAATGATTGGAAACTTCTTATGGACTTTTTGCATGAAAGAAAGAATGAACTTTTAATATCTGGATTTGAAGACTGAAAGAATTTTGGCTTATAGAAAATAGAGCAAATAGATGTTAATGAGTGTATTTAGCTGGACAGAGAACCAGAAGCGTTATCACCTTTTTAAAAATCTTTTCTCGTTTTCTTTTCTTGCTGTCTCTTTTTCTTTTTCTTTTTTTCTTCTTATTGCTTCTGTTCTCTTTTTGATTAGATTTTAAAAGTATTTCTTTTTTTCTGGTGATTTATAAAAATATAATTTGTATTGGGTATGAACTTTTGTACATCTTTGGATAACTATAAATAAAAATAGGAGAGAGAGAGAGAGAGAGAGAGAGAGAGAGAGAGAGAGAGAGAGAGAGAGAGAAGAAGAAGAAGAAGAAGAAGAAGAAGAAGAAGAAGAAGAAGAAGAAGAAGAAGAAGAAGAAGAAGAAGAAGAAGAAGAAGAAGAAGAATAGAAACTTTGTATCCAGCTCAATGAAATAGATGGGCTTCTGTGCATTAAAAAAAAGGTTATTCATTTGTTCTTGTGTGAAACCCATACTTCTTTCCTTAAGGCTGCCCACCCTTTAAGCTGGTATCACAATTCTTTCCATGATCCATACCACACTATTTCAGTGGTAGGGATATAATATTTTTGCCCAAATGGTGAACCGATAGTTATATTGTGAGCATTTTATGGAGTACACTTGCACGGAACCCTATTGAACAGTGTCTATGGCACCAATATGGACAAACCCACCCCCAACCTATATTGACACAATTTGGGTGGCTTTAAAAATCTTTCCAGTTATTCTGGGTGGTTTTTTTAAAAAATGCTTAATGGGTCTCTCTTCTTTTCAGGCAGCCGCTGGCGGCAGTGTCAACATTTGCTTAATTATATTTTATTAAAATAAATGCACCCACTGGCTCAGGCAACAATCGTGTTCTTTCGCAAATCAAGTTACCGTGGAGATAAATGCAATAAATCCAAACCGCAAAACAGATTATCAATTTTCACTTGTTTGCTTTGGGGGATTAAGGCAACCCACAGCTATTGCTCTGTACGAAACAGACTGAGCTACAATCCGATTGGTTTCAGATCGCCACTGAGCAATTTTCATGCTCGGGAGAGAAGTGGGAATGTGTTTTGAAGTACAGCCTGGTGGTGAACATCAGGCCAAGCTACCAGCTCTCTACTTTCTGCTGTGACATAGCTATCTTGTTTTCGCTCGTCGGCTTCCCCAGTTAATTTTCTTTGTTTAACAATATTTACATACCGCTTGGTTGTGTGTGGGGGAAATCTATACACTGTGTACAAAAAGAATAAGAGAGCAATTCTAGGCACAAGAATGCAAGCTGGTGTAAAGTATGCCAACATAAAGTTACGCCAGATCCAAACTTCATTAAAAAAAACCACTGGGGGCGGGGCAAAGGTGCCTCGGCTCCTAGGATTCAGCTCCTGTGGCAGGGAGGGTAGAGCTAACACATTCTCGCTGTGTGTTAAAGGCAACACCTTTGTAGCACAAGTCTGAAGCCGAGCCCTGATCTCACCATGTGCATAGAGGTGAGACAGGAATCATATATTTGCAGCCTAGGACCCTCGTACACACAGGACCGCCTCTCCTGGTATGTCCTGCAGAGGACCCTAAGGTCCATGAATAATAATAGCTTAAGGGACCCGGGCCCAAAAGAAGCCAGATTATCCTCCACCAGGACCAGGGCTTTTTCAGTGATGGCTCCGACCTGGTGGAATGCTCTGTCCCACGAGACTAGGGCCCTGCAGGATTTGATCCCCTATTCCGCCTGGCCTTCAATTTGAATTTAGCATGATCCTCCCTTCCCTTTTCCCTTTCCTTTTTCTATGAAGAAACCCTTCTGGGACCCCACATTTAAACTCTTCCCTGGTCTCCTTGCTGGCCCTAGCAGGACCAACTGGGCCAGTTAGCCCTGGTGATTACTTGACGTTTACTGAACTGGGTTTCCCCCCCCAAAAAAAAATGACCTTGAATTTTTTGAATTTTATTGACATGGATGCTACATTTATGTTGTATTTTATGCTGTTTTTAGGTCAATTTTAATTAATGTTTCATATTTGCTGTTAGCCATCCTGAGCCCGGTTTTCAAATCGGGAAGGGCAGGGTATAAATAAAATATTATTATTATTATTATTATTATTATTATTATTATTATTATTATTATTTTCTTACCGACATCCCCAGAGACTTAAACTGGGAAGCTTACAGATAATTTTGTGACAATTTAGTTCACCACATAAATGTATTGTCCTCATGTGGATTTTTGAAATTTAATTTAAGCATCCCCTATATAAATAACCGGGACCCAGGTGGTGCTGTGGGCTAAACCACTGAGCCTAGGGCTTGCTGATCAGAAGGTTGGCGGTTCGAATCCCTGTGACGGGGTGAGCTCCCGTTGCTTGGTCCCAGCTCCTGCCAACCTAGCAGTTCAAAAGCACATCAAAATGCAAGTAGATAAATAGGAACCGTTATAGCGGGAAGGTAAACGGCGTTTCCATGTGCTGCTCTGGTTTGCCAGAAGCGGCTTTGTCATGCTGGCCACATGACCTGGAAGCTATACGCCGGCTCCCTCGGCCAATAATGCGAGATAAGCGCGCAACCCCAGAGTCGGTCATGACTGGACCTAATGGTCAGGGGTCCCTTTACCTTTTACCTATATAAATAACCAGGGAGTCCCTCTTTGAAAAGCAACATTAAGTTAATGAAGAAAGCAGCAGCAACACTATCCACTATTTTTGCAAATCTCTTGGGATAAGAAACCTCTTACTTCAAGCATAATTCCTGGATGGCTTGCTATAGAATAGATGGATCTCCTTGACAACATATAGCATTAGACTTTAATGATCTGCCAGTTGCTCCTGCAAAGTGAGCTGTTATTGACTTGGAATTGTCATTTAATAAGAACTTGGTTTTCTACCTGTCAATCTATCAACAGTTCTAGTTGGAATCTAAACCAGAGGTTTTTCCAAGGACTTTTGTTGGGGTTGGTGGGGAAGGGGAGTGGCTAATAATACAGATGATGACCAGGGATGATGGGAGTCTAGTTTAGAAACATCTGGAGGACCAAAAGTTCCCCACACCTGTTTAAGGTCATCTACTACAATCCTCGGTCAATGCAGGAATCTTGCAGCAGACAGCATTCTTGAAAGAAAGCCATCCAACATCTGCTTGAATACTTCCAGAAAAGCGCTTTGTATTCTTGAAAAGCCTCTTTTAGTCCAGGCAGTGCCCAAATGACTATTTTAAAGCTTAAACCGAATCAGTGTTGTTGGGTTTGTTTCTTTGTTTCTTTGTTTAAATAAAGTTTCCAAAATGAGCCTCAAGCTTTCCCTTCTCAGAGGGAAAATTTGTCATGATCTGCTGTACAAACTCCCTCCACTAATATTGCTTAAGGACTTAACACATTACACAGAAAGCATATACAAAAGGAAATATGTAGGGTTTACAAGCTAAGGGCAAAAAACCCAAAAGGATTTTAACATATGTTAAGGAAGATGTTAACAGCTGTGACTGACAAAAGAAGAACTAATGAGTCAAGCAACACAGCTTTCAGCATTAATTTCCTAATTAAATTAGCAGAAGAGTTGTTAATGAATTTGTTCCAGCTTCCCAGGAATTTACAGCTTCAGCTGTCAGCCCCATCAAGACTTACCACAGTTTCTTAGCCCTGCAAGACTTTCCTACTTGTTGAGCTGCAAGGATCTTTCTGCACAAAGCGCATCTTAACTATTCTCTACCTTTGCAGATACTTCTGAATGTCTCATCCACAGCCACAGAAGTGCAAAAGCTTGCCTGTGTGTTCTGGATAGCTGTGCTATGGGAAAGATTTGTGTGCTATCATTTACCACCTGAAAAGAAAGCTTGTGTGCAGTTGAGGGGAAAGAAAGCACATTCCCTTCCAATTAAAAACCAAACATAAAAGAAACCAACACCAAAAGGGTTGCAAAATGGGGGTTTAGGAAGGAGAAGTAAGGTTGCTAGATCATAACTCAGAGATCATATCTGCTTTTAAAATACAGTACAACGGTGCCTCAGTTTTCAAACGTCTCAATTGGCGAACATTTCGGTTTTCAAATGCCGTAAACCCAGAAGTAAAAGCTTCGGTTTTTGAACATGCCTCGGAAGTCAAACATGCCACGTGGCTTCTGCAAGATCCTGAAGCCTAGCTGTCAGCTATTGAGTTTTCAGTTTTCGAATGTTTTCGAATGTTTCAGAACTTGAACCATCTTCCGGAATGGATTATGTTTGAAAGCCAAGGTACCACTGTAAATAAATTCTAAGGCAACAAAAGAATACACAGCAACAGCAGCTCTCATTTCCCCCCCCCCCACGTAAAACAAAATTGCTAAGTTGTCATGAGACAGTTGTTCTCCTATAGCTCTATACTTGGATGTTGAGAAGATTTTGAGAGGATTGGTAGTTCAGCAACATCTGGAGGACCAAACTTTCTGCACACCTGGTCTAGGAGGGGACATGGGTGATGCTGTGGTCTAAACCACTGAGCCTCTTGGGCTTGCCAATAGGAAGGTTGGCAGTTCAAATCTGCGTGACGAGGTGAGCTCCTGTTGCTCTGTCCCAGCTTCTGCCAACCTAGCCATTCGAAAGCATACCAGTGCAAGTAGATAAATAGGTACTGCTGTGGCGGGAAGGTAAACGGCATTTCCGTGCACCTGTCACGATCCTCTGTGCGCCAGTAGTGGTTTAGTCATGCTGGCCACATGACCCGGAAAACTGTCACGTGGACAAACACTGGCTCCCTTGGCCTGAAAAGTGAGATGAGTGCCGCACCCCGTAGTCGCCTTTGACTTGACTTAACAGTCCAGGGGTCCTTTACCTTTTTAATGGTCCAGCAGTCCTTTAAGTAATTTGATCCCAAACCATTTACAGCTGTAACAGCTAAAACCAGTATTTTGAATTGGGCTGGAATTTCACCCATCAATCGTAACCCTGCGGCTTGTGCATCCATAGATTTCCCCAGTTATCTGGAGGACAAAAAAGGATTATTTCTGTCCCCATAAGCAGACAATATGCTGTATGATCCTTTTCCCCCTATTTTTAGATGTTATCAAAAGATTATAGCATTTGTGCTTATATCAATGTCATTCTAACACAGAAGATGAAAGCTCTGAATGGAATAAAACATATACTAGTCTACCAGTTAACGGTATTTCTTGGAATATCAGTCAGTCAAACCGGGAGCATAAAAATGAAGCATCAGCATTTCTGGATCAGTCAAGTATTGCACAGAAGATTCATTTAATGTCAGATCTAAGGTTTTTAAAAAAGAAGGGAAGAAAGCCTGCATATACTTGCTAATACTTCTAGTTTGATCTTAAATTATTCATAAGTTGGTGAAGGGGGTGTAGAGGCTGAAAGTTGACATACAGAAGCTTGAAAGATGGAGGCAGGGGGGAAGCCATGCCCAGTTTCCTTTAAATGTCTTTCATCAATCCACACTGAATATTCAGAACCTTATAACCCAAAGGGCTGGTGAAGTGGAAATGCTACAAGAGAAATTCCCTCACATACAGCCCTAAAGATATCTGCACTTTGAAGGCTGACACAGACAGGGTATTAATTCAAATTTCTAGCTCCAGAGCATCAAGGGGATGAGATGACAGGACTTGTTATTAACTAGCTACATTAAGAGCAGCTGGGAAAGTGATCTGAGCATGCTCATTCGCTCATATTTTTAGTAGCTCCTAATGAAGGCCATTTCCTTTGTGGTATCACAAAGCATATTCTCCTTATCTTCTCACTGTAAAATGTTGTTGGTGACCGACAGCAGCGAGTGGGACAGTTTGCTTAGGGGAGATTGGTGGATGGCTCATTAATGCACAGAGTCCGTGCAATTATGCAGATAAAACGGCCTCATTAAAAGAAAAGAATTCAAAGGCACTCAGCAAAGGAGTCACTGATTTTGACATTTAACTCGTGTTGCCTCACACTTTCCTAAGAACGGTGGTATGACATGGAGAATGGCTTGAAAAGCATATACAGTGGTACCTCTGGTTAAGAACTTAATTCGTTCCGGAGGTCCGTTCTTAACCTGAAACTGTTCTTAACTTGAGACACCACTTTAGTTAATGGGGCCTCCTGCTGCCACCACGCCGCCATAGCACGATTTCTGTTCTCATCCTGAAGCAAAGTTCTTAACCCGAGGTACTATTTCAGGGTTAGCGCAGTCTGTAACCTGAAGCGTTTGTAACCTGAAGTGTTTGTAACCCGAGGTACCACTGTAATGTAGTTCTATTCCTCAAGCAAAGAAGACTTTGACCTGTTTCAAAGAGGACCAGGATGCTCATAGGCAAGGGGTGGGGAAATAGTAAATACAGAAATTGTGAAATTGACAGCAGCCTTTTCCAATGACCCTGCTGCCTGGGGCCTGGCTGGGGCTGATGGGGGTTGTAGTGCAAAACATCTAGAGGGCATCAGGTCCAGTCGTGTGCGACTCTGGGGTTGCGGTGCTCATCTCGCTCTATAGGCCGAGGGAGCCAGCGTTTGTCCGCAGACAGCTTCCGGGTCATGTGGCCAGCATGACAAAGCTGCTTCTGGCGAACCAGAGCAGCACACGGAAACGCTGTTTACCTTCTCGCCGGAGCGGTCCCTATTTATCTACTTGCACTTTGATGTGCTTTCGAACTGCTAGGTGGGCAGGAGCTGGGACCGAGCAACGGGAGCTCACCCCGTTGCAGGGATTCGAACCTGCCAACCTTCTGATCAGCAAGCCCTAGACTCTGTGGTTTAACCCACAGCGCCACCTGGGTCAGAGGGCATCTAGTTGTAGATAAGAGCTGTACAGTATTTCAAAATATCTGTCCATGTAAATGAATGGGCCACAAAAACAATTTTAAATGGGGTCTAACTAGGAATGGAGGAGAAATAGGATTCACTTCACATTTAAAGGCAAGCATACATAATTTGCCTGTCCCAGAACAATACACGAACCAAAATGCACCCATCCTTCAAAATTCACATTTCCCCAAATTTTGCAGTGCCGTTCTCTAGCCAGTTATACAAAAATGTATATAGCAGGGGGAAAGTTCACATAAAAATTGCATGTATTAGTGAAAATAGCATGCCAAAAATATTTTATTAAGGGAAAGTGCTTACAAAAATGTGTATGACAAGACAAAATTGCTTACAAAAATGTGCTACATTAAGAAAGATGGGCACTGAAATGCACTACCATTGATTTTCATTTTTTAAATAATCGCAAATTGATTTTCATAAGGACTTTAAGAAGGTGTGGAAATATGAAGAATTGAACTTTAAGATTGGAAAAGGGATAAAAAGAGAAACCAAAATTGACAGATTCCCCCATCTCTAAGATTTGGGCTTCCACAACGAAGAGAGATTTTTAGAATAAGCATCACCCACCTCTTCGGGATGTATTTTCTAGTAGAGTACCTTTCAAATGGTGCTTCAATTTATTGGCTTGTCATGCCAGGATTTGCTTGTCTCTTGGCTCATCCACACAGGGATCCACTCTAAGATGATGAAGTTAATGGATTGGGGGGGATCTAGTAAAAAGAAAGTAGATCTCATAAGCCCGAATTTTGCCTGCTCCTGGGCTAGAGCTTTTCCCTCTGCCACCTATTTTCTATGCCCGTGGGTGGGGGGGAAATTACCCATGGAGGAACATTCATTCATATGTTCCCTCACCTTCTAGACACACCAACTTACAACATCACCTGCTGTGTTTGAGAACTAGATCCTTGGATTTCTATCGCCCTGCCCCAATTTTATTTTATTTTGCTTTCTGTTTGTCCTCAGAACAAACCTCTTGGTTGCTAACCTATGACAATGCCTAGTTCCTGACTTGGGTGACTCGTTTGGTCTCAATCCTGTGACGTCAAAACTGTACAAATAAAGATTGCCTGTGAACCAACTAGCAGCTCATGTGTGTCATGAAAAAGTAGTCAATTAACTGCAATTCCTGCAGAGTAAAATACAGCAGAGGATAAATCACTGGCAGGGCATTTGTGTAGCTTCCTTTAAACATGGGAAGAAGTATTGGAATGAGATGTTAACTGTCAAATCTGATTATTATGTAGGCTTTTCCCTACCATTATGGCCACTATTATTCTAGCTGCAGATTTTTTCTTTCTGTTACGTTTTCCAGTGAAATTTGCTGCAATTTGCAATTTTAGTCTTATTGCCTTGCTTCTCCGGTAAGCTGCTTAGAGACGACTTTAATTAAGCAGTATACAGATTGTTCAGTTTGCCTTATATCCGCTTACGTTTGCTTATTTATTTATTTATTTATTTATGAAGCTTGCATGGAAATTTGAACACATTTTCATGTGTATTCCTCCTAATTCATTTATTTGTGTATGCAATATTGCCAAGTATAGACATGTTTGCAAACAGTCCCCTGACAGAATGCATTTCACAGATACACACACTTATTTTCCTGCACTTTTCACCAATATGTACATTTTTGTATGCATTGTTTGTTTGGGGAACCGCATCACAAAAAAAATCTGGAGAAGTATGAATTCCAAGAGCTGTGTTTTGCAGGTGTGTTGTGCAGGTCCAGGAAGTGAGGATTTTGGAGGTTCACATTAAAATGTGAACTGAACTCATTCCGCACCCACCCCCATCCCTAGTTAAAACAGACACAGCATTATGTATTCATCTAAAACAATTAGAGGAGGAGGAACTTTCCAGTCTATTTTGTCTAGAGCTCAGCAAGATCCACATCTCTTAAGAACACATGCTGGGGGAAAGCATTTTACATTTTTATAGGACTCTTAGCCAAAAATAGGAATCCCGACATGCTCCACAACACTAATGAGACTACGGTTATGAACTGAAACTTTGGAAAGCATCAGGTCTACCATGGTCCCAACTGCAATGCATTCAAAAAGGATTATGGCAAAAGTGGTTTTGAAGCACTAAGTCTGAAACCATAGAGATGGAAGCCATCAAATTCAAATTCCCTGCTGGAGCAATAATGTGCATCAGGATTGCCAGTGCTAGACAGCACTCTTTGTCATGAATGACACGATGTCTGGATAGGAATCATTCACCCTGGGCAACACATTACAGTGGTTTAAGTGATTATTAGTGTCCAATATTAGTCATATTAGTCATACACAAGTCTATCGATTTCAGTGGGTCGCCTCTGAGCATGATTTAGTTGGCTATCATCCTAAATCTCCACAGCTAAAACTCTGCCTTGAGGTGGGGAGGGAATCTGAATCCCTACAACAGATGAATAAAAACTGCACAATCATTCTGCAGGAAAACAATTTTCTGCAGATAAAGACTCCAGATCTTTTCGCGTTCTAAATAAATTTGAAGTCTCACAGGTGCCTTTCTTCATTAACAGCTTCAACTGTTCCATGGAGACCTAAACTTTCCGTTTTGAAGAAATCCCATTTTTTTGTAACAGCACAGTTATGGTTTGACTCACAAGACTGATGGATTGTAGGAAACATTTCTTGATGTAAGGCTTGAGATCCTCAGATCTTTCTGTTTGTTTGCTGTTGTTGTTTTAAAAAAAATCAATCTAAAGGCAAAATTGCTTCTACTGCAACCCTTGATGTCACCGGTACAAACCACAGCTCTTCCTTCTGATGGTAATGACTGGGTCTGGAAGAATTTAGGCATGTCTACCTAAATGATGTGGGCTAGCCATCTAAATTAAACCAAGGTGAGGGATCAGGATTCTAATAAAAGGCCACAGGTAATGAGGAAAATGATATTTACCAGACTTCCACCTCTTGATCCAACTTCCATAACCAACCAGATCCTCTCGCCTCTATATCCAGCTTTTGAAAACAAGAGCTTCTGCCTCATGTCTGAGTACCACTTGCTAAGTACGGTATGTGTGGGACAAGGTCTTCTGGATTGTAGCACCCAAGTCTCAGAACTCCTTTCTTTGAGAGGCCCATCTAACCCTTTCCCTGCTAAATTTTCACAAGAGAATTTTCTTGTTGAACAGAACCTTTAATGTGCAGTAATTCATTCCCACTGATTCAGCTGGGGTTGTTTGTTTGTTTTTGTTTGTTTGTTTAGGTTTCTTGCTTGTCAACCTCAGCCAGCATGGCCAGGAAACAGCAATGATGGGAGTTGTAATCCAACAACATCTGGAGGGACACAGGTCAGCATCCATCCTTTTGTTACATCGCTGCCCACAGGACATATTCACATTCTTACAAATTGCAGAACACAGGTCTGGATTCAACTAAACAGTTGCACTAGTAGGAGCTGGAGCAATGAGACCCACCATGGGGCCTTGCTCCTCTCTCCACCCACCTGCCAATTTTTCCCCCTCTGGTGGCAGTGGGAGAGTAATCAGAGCGGCATGTGGGAGGAGGAAGGGACACAAGGTTGCGTCTGCCAAGCAGAAATGCTTGTGATGGTGGAATGATCGTAATAGCACACCATTGAATTCAACCCTTCATGTAAGCTATGGATTGCTGGTTTCCTTCCTTCGTCCTAAAAAAAGAGGTTATCAGTGCGGAGAAAAAATAAGATCTTGCAGCTGAAAAATATCTCTTGAAGGCAAACATGTGAGAACAATATACTGACCATCTTTTCCAGCTGCAAGGCAGACCTGATGATTGCCTGCAGCCATTGACCTGCTGAACTTCCTTGACTGACACAAGCAAGACACATCCTGCTTGGCAGCCATCTAAAAATAACCTGAAACACTTTTCCTAAACAATTCCCCCCTGTCACCTAACCCCTTTCTGTTTGCTCACTGGGAAAGCAGCTGAGAACCAGCCTTGTATCCTCTGAAGCTGAATCAAGCTGAATTGTTTCCTTCCTTCTTTCCTCTTCCCACTGCAGAGGTGAGCCTGGTAGTCCTTCTTTACGCACAGTACATCATCCATGAAATGTGTCACAGCCAGAGTGAGGCTGGACCATGCACTTTCATAATATGGCACTTTCATAATATGGCACTCTGCAAGGCCAACATTTGGCGCTCCCAAATGGATCTTCTCAATTCTGTGCCCTCTTGGCTTGGTACCCTGGGGGGGGGGCCAACAATCTGCACTGCCCTAAATGCACCGACAGGACTTGGACCTGGGAGACCAGTTTTCAAATCTCCATTCAGCCATGAAGCTCACTGGGTAACTTTGGACTGTCTCTCAGCTTGATCCAGCTCACAGGATTTTTGTTTGGATTCAGCTCATTGGGTCGAATGTGGAGTGTCAATGTAATAATAAATACAAGGATTTCTCCCTGTTGTATATGTTGTTGTTGTTTAGTCATTTAGTCGTGACCCCATGGACCAGAGCACGGCAGGCACTCCTGTCTTCCACTGCCTCCCACAGTTTGGTCAAACTCATGTTCGTAGCTTCGAGAACACTGCCCAACCATCTCGTCCTCTGTCGTCCCCTCCTCCTTGTGCCCTCCATCTTTCCCAACATTAGGGTCTTTTCCAGGGAGTCTTCTCTTCTCATGAGGTGGCCAAAGTATTGGAGCCTCAGCTTCAGGATCTGTTCTTCCAGTGAGCATTCAGGGCTGATTTCCTTAAGAATGGTTAGGTTTGATCTTAAACTCTCCACTATGACCTGTCCATCTTGGGTGGCCCTGCATGGCATAGCTCACAGCTTCTCTGAGTTATTCTAGCCCCTTCGCCACGACAAGGCAGTGATCCATGAAGGAGTTGTATATAGTGGTAGAGAACTGATTTTCCAAGCAAAACACCACCATCTACCATGCAGAAGAGGGTTGTTTCAGCAGGCTTGGGTAAACCCCAAGGTTTGCAGAAGTACAAAAAAGATAGGCGGGGACTCGAACCTCAAACAGGAATGAGCATGCTCAGTGGGCATGGAATGTCTGAACAGGAATGAGCATGCTCAGTGGACATAGAATGCTGAAATGAGTGGTGGAAGAATGGGGCTTGCAGTGGAACAGAATATCCTGAAAAGGGCCTGGCTGGCAAGACCCTGAATAGCACTCCAGTCCACATTCTCCAGTTGCAACATTCTACTGCAAGTCCACTTGTTTTTGCTAATGCCCAATCTCTTCTTTGTCACAGGTTTACTACTTGTCTTCTTTAATACATGCCACACCTTAAAAACAGTACAATCATCCTTGTGCAGGGAAGGAGCTGACAGGGTCCTGCCACCCTTGACAATATTCTAAGCTCCTTCCTGAATTATTATTCTTCTTCTTCTTCTTCTTCTTCTTCTTCTTCTTCTTCTTCTTCTTCTTCTTCTTCTTCTTCTTCTTAATGCCCAGTCCTTTTTATTTGGAAGGAGGTAGGAGAAACCTGCATGAAGTTGGTCCAGCCTAGGACTGTGACTAGATGAAGCCATGGAATCTGAATAATTTCTTCTTTCACCCAGCTCTTCTCCTGCTTTACCATCCAGCCCAACTTTTCTCAACCTTGGGTCTTTTAGATGTTGTTGGACTACAACTCCCATCATTCCTAGCTAGCATGGCCCGTGGTCAGGGGTGATGAGAGTTGCACTGCAAGAACATCTGGGGACCCAAGGTTGAGAATGGGGAACCTGTGGCTCTCCAGCTGTTGTTAGACTATTGTTCTCATCAGCCCAAGCTGGCATAGCCAATGGTCAGAGGTGATGGGATCTGGAGTCCAGCGACATCTGGGGGACCACAGGTTCCCCACCTCTGATCTAGCCTAATTAAAAGTTCTGGAGAACTCAAAAGCTTGTGACTTTTTGGGTGGCTCCGTACAGGTATTGTTCTCATACAGAGTTTGGATTTGTTCCTGTGGATCATCACGGCTACCTTTCACTTTCTCTGAAAGAAAAAATGGCAGTGCTTTCTTTGTCTCAAAGAATCTCTGAACCACTGACCTGCCTAAAGTTAATTGGCCTCCTCTGTCTATCTTTGGCAAACTTTAAAAACCGGGGGGGGGGGGGAGTGACTAAAACTAACCTGTGAATCAGCGGTTTCATTAACGTCCAGCTGTACCATCTCAATTCTGCCACTTTAATTAAATGACTCTATTTCCTCCCATTTCCAAATGAAAAATTGTGAATTCATTTTCCAATGGAAAATGCCATCCCATAGCATTCCTATTAAATCTGTCTCACACATCAAATTGGGGTGGTTTTTTGGTTTTTTTTTTGCCAAAATCAAAATCCAAAGCTGAACTCTCACAGCTCCTGGTACATCAAGGCAAAGATGTAAGTAGAGAACACAGATTTACATTTTGTTTCCACAGAGCAATATTTTCTCACATAGCATTTTGCAAATAGTTTAAACCCCTCTTGACAACAAATATTAGGTGTGATAATAGTAATCTCAGCTGATATCAGTAAGGAAAGGAGGAAAGGACTGTTCTTCATTAACTACCACAGTTACAGCCTGATTCCCATTCCATGGCATTTCTTAGCTCACAGCATCCATGCAAAATTGTTAGTCATTATCTTCTCACATATTGCGTCATAGGGTCAGCCCTTATAGTACCTTCTGATCTTAGCCTGCTTCTTCACTGTGAGCACATCCTTGTTTGTAAGAATTGCAGTCTTTGTTGGAGTTTCCTAGTCCCCAACATTAAGAACATGCATCAGAAGAACAGTCGTGCTGGGTCAAACCAAAGGTCCATCAAAGTCGGGGGTCAGCAACCCAAGGCCCATGGGCCACAAGCGGCCCATGGGGGTCGTTTAACTGGCCCATGGACCCCCCACCGCCCACTCAGTTGGCTCCCATGCGCTGCGCTAAACTGGCGCGGAGCAGAGCAGGGACTGCCTTCCATGATGCTGGCCGGCTTCCCATTGGCTGCAGGAAGCTCTGAAGCCAATGGGAAGCTGCACACACCTCCTCTGCGCCAGAAGGAGCACCAAAAATAGCGTTTGTGCTTGTGTGTGCACGCACACACACACCCCGGCCCACTGCAGCATCTGTGGGACCATGAACCGGCCCAAGCCTCAAAAACTTTGCCGACCCCTGATCAAAATTCTAGTATTATGTGAGAAGGAGGGGAAAGTATGGTTTGTTTTCTTCACACATATGCTTCCTGCTAATTGCATTCTTCAGGAGGGTCATTGTTGGGAAGCGGGGGCAGCAAAATTCCTCGGGTGTGCAAAGAAACCACCTTGCAGTTCTTTGTATCCCAGCCTTACAGAAGAGAATGAGAATAAGCTATCATGGTGATCATTGATCATTATATTGCACTAAAAATTAACATACATGAATGCAGTGCAATTCAGAAAGGTCATAGCTCAGTGGTAGAGCACCCACTTTCAATGCAGAAAGTCCATGTTTCAATCCCTGGCATCTCCAGGTAGGGCTGGAGAAACCCCTACTTGAAACCTTGGAAAGCCACTACTACCGTAGTTAGTGAAAACCAGTGTTTCCCAAACTTGGGTCTCCTGCTGTTTTCAGACTACAATTCCCACCATCCCTGGCCACTGGCTATCTGGGAATGATGGGAGCTGTAGTCCAACAAATAGCCGGAGACCCAAGTTTGGGAAACACTGGTGTAAAGTGGTGTAAACAATACTGAGCTAGATGGAGCAATGGCCTGACTCAGTATACATGTTCAATTAAAGGTTTTTTAATTTTAATTTATTACTTTTTAACTGAGGAAAGGTAGAAGGATTCTTTTAATGTTTTATGTGAGTTGGTTTTTTGGGGGAGGGGATGAGTTTAGAGAAAGAGAACTTTGGCTTGGCTAAGTCAGGCAACAATTTTTTAACAGCCTTTGCTGAGCAGTCAAGACTTCTGGTTGTCATCTTGAGTTATATAAGCACGCTTGCCATATACTGGTGGGCTGTTAGCATACATATAATCATTTTTACAGTGTCAAAAGAGTAAATCTGAAGAGTGTGTAGGATGAAGTGCTATAGAAAGAACCTGTACTGAATTTGATGGAACAGCTAACACAGCTGTGAGGGTGCAAATCTATGGGAGTGTTAACAAAGCAAGAAGGCTTTGTGCATTTCTGAGAATGCTAATGAAGTAGCCTGTAATTTCCTGCAGCGCATTAATGAAGAGAATTTGAAAATGACACTTTCCCCCTTAATGTCTTGGGTCTGCATTAATAACAGCTGGCGCTGTTTGGTTACCACCAGGAACTGAGGACTGAGGAAAAAGCCACTTGCCAAGTTATCTCCCTCAACAAAATAAGCTTATGAAGTTACCAAGAAGTATTATGCAAGAGCTGAAGGGTTTGCCCAACCCAAGATGAAATAAAATGATTTATATAGGTGCAACTGTTATTTAGAAGAGCATTTACAACAACTTCTTTTAGAATGACTCAGAGCGTTTGGCCAATCCCCAAACGGAACATCTATTCCTCGCTTCGCTTTCTCCTGGCCTGGCAAATTATGGAGATTAGCTGCATTTTAAGGCCATGTTTGCTTGATTAGTACTAATTAGAAACTCAGACTTTGTCGGTGTTGCTCAAATATGCTGTCCTTGCTTATTTTAGATGCTGGTGTTTGTGGGTGCACAATGGCTGCCTGTTGACCTAGTATATTGCTACCCCACGCACAACAGCCAGATACACTGGTGTTCCTATTCATGGTTCAGTGCATAGCTGCCAAGCCTCCCTTTTTTTTGCGGGGAAACCCCCGTATTTAGACCCGTTTCCCGCTGTTATCCTGAATAGAGAAAAATCCCGTAAATCCCCCAGATATCCTACCTGCCAGGGAGGCTCCTTCTGCGCATGTCTGGACATGCACAGAACCGATTTCAGGTGCCGCTCTGCCCATGGCTGGGCACTGGATATCAGGGAGTGCCGGCACCGGAAGTTGCTTCTACGCATGTCCGGACATGCGTAGAAGCGACTTCCGGTGCCGCGCCGCTGCTGATCCTGGATTTTTCTTACCAGGAGTTGAAGGGTATGGTTCAGTGTGACTTGCAGGCTGGCGCTGCCACCACCATGACGGGCCCTCCAACTGCCCCTAAATATTCAAAGAACAATTTCCATTCTTTTATTGAAAGTATGCTATCTTGTTATCTTGATTTCTTATTCTTCCAGTAAGTTTCGCCATTTGGGACAAATCCTCCTCAAGATCTTGTGGAGCCGCAACCTCTCATGCAACACAGCAAGATCCCAGATGGAACAGCAAGCCCTTTAAAAGTGTGGGGGTGTGTCAATACAAATGAATGCAGATGAATCCCTACATCCAAATGTGGGGCAGAATACTGTTTGGTCAGAGAGAGCCCCAGCAGGGATTTTAAATCACAAAACATGCAGCAGAGTGAAGCATTGGAATATAGACCTTTTAAATATTTTGTTGTAAGTCCCTTACAGTGACTTCCCCTTTTTACCCCCTTTAACGGTGAATAGTCTACAGAGCTTGTTAAGTTTAAAAGAAGTTTACTTACAAACTTATCAAAGGTCGGATCCATGCATTTTTTCCCCATGCAGCACCAAGAAAAACTCAGGTAGAAAACTAAAAGTTTTTAGAACTTGGAAAAATATGGTAAAAATTTCTGAAGACCTGGCCTAACCTTGAACAGCCAATTGCTGCAGCCGCTGGTTGCCTGATGTGGCTACATACATACATCTTGTGGATCAGGATCAAAAACAGAGGAAAACCTGTTAAGTAAAAAAGAAGAGGTCTTCTCCTATGACAGAATCCATCTTGTTCAATCTCCCATCATTACTCAAGAAGCACGACCCTTTGGCTTAGCTTAGAAATGACACAGCAAATTCTTATTAGGAAAAGGAAAGAGATGTATGGGTTGCAAAACAAAGCACTTAATTAAGACATAGTGTTTCCAATTATGTATGCCAGGGTGAGCTCATTATAGTTAATGTCATTTCTAATAGTGCCCCTAAAAATGGCAAAACAAAGTCAGCAGCAGCAGCAACAGGTTCTTGTCACACGGCTGCTCAAAGCACTGATAACTGCTTCCATTAGAAACATCTGTGCAGGCTGCTAGCTGATGTAATATGAGTCGCATGATAAGCTGGTGTTTCTCATCATCTGAGTTGGAACCATAATGTGACAGTGTTGATATACTGTAGGCAATCAGTTGCAGCGCTCAAGAGAATAAGATTGGGACTCACCCAACTCCGCGAAAACTTGCTAGAAAAGGTTCTGTGGATAATTCTACATAACCCCTCAAAACGTTCTATAAAAGGGGCATGGCTCAGTGGTAAAGTACTTGCACGCAGAAGGGCCTTCACTAGCATCATAGGTTCGAACTCTATGCAGCTGAGGACTGTTCAGCCTCCACCCAAAGTTTGTGGGGATGGGACTGAGCTCCCCCAATCTTGTGGGTCAGGGCCTCACTGGGCCCCACTGTGGCAGAGGGTCTCCTCGGGCCTTGTGGCCTTCTCCCGAAGCACATGACATCACACATGTGTGACACATATGTGATGTCATTCACACACAACAAGCCCCCCCCCACCATGTCACACAGAACCGGCATCTCTTAACTGGAGACTAGGAAACTCAGTGTAGACTATACGGAGCCAAGGTACATTGACTAATGCTCTGATATGGTATAAGGCAGCTTTAAGGACTGCCACTATTTTTATTCTCTTTTTGTCTGTTTAGGCTGGGTTTTAGCATGTCGGAGTTTAGGTAAAGGAATTCAAAAGCATACGGATCTGGGGGGAAAGAACACCTTCAGCTGCAAGTCAGTAGCATATTTGCTGTCGGTGAAGTGTTGGCGAAAATCTCACTGGTTCACAGTGCGATTGTATGAATGCTAATCCTCATTGAAGTGTGTTTCGCATCTGCACTTCAGGTGATGATGGCGCTTTTCAGAAGAAGAAAAAAACAGAGGGAAAGTATCACCAGAAGGAAAATTCCTGATGAGTTAGTTAAATATTAGGGCTGTTGTGTTTTTTCTGTTTTCTGATTGCTAGCTAGGTATTGCACTGTGAGCTAATTTATTTGCTACAACAAACTCCAAGGTTTGCTTCTCATGCCTTCTCCTGTCCCTGGAAAGTCTACTTCATTGTACATCTGTCATTTGTATTCTATTTTCAACACTTTTCTAGAACATTTGAAGTTGGCATCTATGAAAACCAGCGAGGGCAGTATTGTCTGCAATGTCTATGTAATTTCTGCGGGGGGGGGGCTTCTTAAGGAGGTGCAGGAATTAAGGGGAAATCTCAGTGACAGCTGAAATTGTAAATAAAAACAAGTAGCTATTTTGTGTAGAGACTAAAATCCTGAAAGCAGGGCTAGTCAGACAACTGAAACTGCTGTAGGCAGAACATCATGAAATGTTGGTCCCAATGGACTTCTCAATATTGTATGTCCAAAAGTGGTGATGTGGCCGTAAGTGTTTTATGCAATGCTTGCGCACTCTGGAGATGATGCCATCTCACAGCATCCTGACTATAAGGGGCATTTCAAACATGAACATCAGACAGAACAGCTATTGCACCCCAGACACCATGACTCAGATTGGTGCATTCATGCTCCGCAGCTACTGTTACTTTCTTTTCTTTATTGAAGAAACAAGCAACAGAAGAGAATTTGGCTCATTCTGCCCTGGTATTTAGCTTTCTGCTACAAAGTCCCCCTTTTTATGGATAGTAGCATTCCCACAAGCAGCAGTGTTGTTAGGTATTTAAAAGACTCAGGGTGCAAGTGCAGGGCACACATTTACACACACACACACACACACACACACACACACACACACACACCTCTGAGCAAATTAAGATAACTGGTGGCTGCTGTCTGCACTTTGCAACATGCCCAGCATTCCTGTAAGCAATTTTGTTTTAATTCTAGAAAAAGAAGTGCTTGAACTCACAATGAGCACTCCCCTTGTTCTCTTATAATGGCAATGGCGCCCACCTGAGAGGTGCCAACATTGGCAATATTCAGGCCTTGAAAGATTCTTGTCAAGTCTTGTCAAGTCCTGTCGGCTAAGCTCTTCCCCTGACTAGAGTTGAATTTATCCCAGTTATACATTATTCAGGGCAATGGCTATTTATCTAAAAGGTGTTAAGACAGCCCAAGCCAGGCTGCACATCTGCCGAGGGGGGGGGGAGATGAGTCATTAAAAAAACCCAGATGCTCACCATTTTCTCAGGAAGGTAAGAATAAACATTCTCACAACCAAACACCCTTTCTTTTGACATCACTGAAACCCTTCATTTGAGCTGAGGAGGGGGAAGTGTGTGTCCTGGGCCTCCAAGTAGAAACATATTTAAACACTGAGTTTTAAAATGTTCATATTTTGCAGTCTGTGCTCACAAGGACAGCACTGGTTGAATTGCAGGCCATGGAGAGGGTTTTCTGAGTCTTCGGGTTTGAAGTGGGGGTGGGAGAGAGGTTTGCAGGCCTGAGGCACCCCACTCCTGTGTCTAGCTGCTTCTGGATAAGAGCTCTTCCCAACATTTGCATCCCTCCATTAGTAAAGAGTTCCTCAATCTGAGCCAGAAAAAGGTAGAAGTTAACAATATATCTCTCGAAATTTGTATGGCAAACTATTGTACTCTCAACACTTCCTTTCCCTTCTCCTAGCATGGGGTATCTGAAATCCTTTAGCTTAAGAGTTATGAATGTGTCGGGACTATAATCATATGCACCCGCAATTCTATACATGCTTGTGCTGCCACACACAACGAACACTGCAATAACACTAAAGTGTGATTTATAAGCTTTTGTTCTGTCGGTTCTGCGAATGAAGGTTTCCTTTCCCAGATCTCGGTTTGCACGTTTTAGCTTGGTTCACATCTCATGCAGACACACCTAGAACAATGCCTGCAGAGCCTTTTTCTGCAAAGATCCCACCCCCCTCTGGGAGGTGGGTGTTTGAGGGGTGCAGTGAGCAGCAGATACAAATGGGATCCATTCATGTGTTTGTAATTTTTTTTAAAAAGCCCCAACTTAAACTTGTTGCTAACAGAATATCAGGAAGATTTAGATTGGTACTTAATCAGTGTCTCTTGTACTGCATCTCATTAGGTCTATAGTTTTGCGTTCTCAATTGCAGAAGCAGACGGATATTTATTTGTAAAGGACGAGGGACGACAGTTTACACTCATCCGTAAGTTAACACACGGGCATATTCGTTTTGGAATCATTGTTTCATACTTACAAGCAAGTTTGCAGTCCTGTCACCTTCATTTCCTAGCAAGCACCTATGGTAGGTGCATTCTTGACGTCATGGTGGGGAAGCTGTCATGGTTCCAGTGGATTCCGAAGGAACAGGGTGTCCCTATTTTCATCTAAGAAATGTTGGCAGTTATGTGGTTGAGTTTTGAAACAGGTGGCAACTACCAGTCTTTGTCAGTCACCTGAATAGTTCAGAAGCCTAAGAAATTGCTCCACCTCCTCTGCTTACCGGTTGGTACCCCTTCAGGTGGCCCCTTTTATCTCATGGTTTATCCAATGGTTTCAGAGGAAGTTGGCTGTTGCTTGGGATGTAGAACTGACTTCAATGAGTGTACAGTGGCGCCCTCTGTCGAGGCTTCCAGTCATCACATGCTTCACTAATGAGAAAAGAAAATGAAATTCAGCTACCGTAGAAATACATGGTTTGTGATGTCTGCATGATGCCAGGCTAATGATCTGGTAACATGAAGCCAATCGCTTTGTCCATTCGTGTTTTATAACATTCACAGCCCTTGAACTCCGCCACTCGTCATCCTCAGCTCCAGCACCAGCCTAACTCATAAGGGAGAACATTAGGGTTCCTGCTATAAAAAATGAATGCTTCCCCCAAGTTCAACAAATATTTCCTGATGGGGGCAAAAATAATTGTCCTATCATGTATGTTATCCGGCCTAACCCTCTGCCTTCAGAGGCTGCTCACAATATATTAACGGGGGTCTGCAATAAGGCAGCCAAAGCAACCATCTCTCATAATTTTTAATGGCCTGTGTGTTTAAAATTGAGTTGCAATGACTTAAAGCAAAGGAACGGGCTGCTGGGATTTGTGGTTTCTTTAGCGGTGCAACACAGTATTTTGAATGAGAGAGACGGTGTGGGCTTGTGGTTAAGAGTACTGGTTCAAATCTCCATTCAACCATTAGCCATTGATACAATTCTTTGCCAGTAAAGTGACACATGCAACTTTTACAGTAGCACTGATCGTAAGTACCTTCCCTGCATCCTTTCCTCCCATTTTTCATTGATGCGTTTTTTCGCAAGAAAATAAATGGCATACAATCCTGCTTGTGCTAATATCAGTCAAAGAATATTTAAAGTGCCATATTATCACTGCCCTCTGTATTCCAGATCATATTCTGCTGTGATAGATGGAAGGGACAATTTCTTCACAGCAGGCGTGGAATGCAAACTTGGAGTCACTTAACCTTTTTTTAGATAGTAGCTCGGTGGAGTAAAGATCATTTCCTATTTTAAAAAGTCACGCCAAAGCATGCCATTATGAAAAGGAGTTGCAGATGGTGTGACAGAGTAGCGGCTCTCACCTGACCTCCAGTTGGTCACATCACTGCTGGGATGCAGAGCGGAAAGAGGGAGGTGAGAAGGTCAGCATGATTCAAACACACCAGCAGAGCCAACCGTGCCATGCCAAGCTCATGCCTCCCTCTCCCAATAAAAAATATATATACGAACTGGTCTTAAAATGGAGTGCACATAGTTTCTCAGTAAAATGATGTGAGCAACCCAGAGGAGATGTGGAGATTAAAATCTGGAACAATTCATAGAAAGGGAGGTGATCAATGCACATTGTCATCCATTGGGTTGAGAAGTTCCATTGTTGGGTGGATAGGAGGGTCATCTATTTCCTACCCCAAATAGTAACCCCGAGCTAAGAATGTGTGGCAACGTAAGCAATGCAATGATGAGGCTTTGCACAGTCGCACCACATTTTATTTGTGCAAAGCACTGGAAAGGACGCAAGAGTGGGGAGAACGAGAAACATCTGTGGCATCTACTGGCTGAAATTACAGATTGTCTTCCGTAAGGTAAGATGCTCAATGGCCAGGCACACCTTAACAACTATTTCACAAATAGTTGCTTTGCATCGTGACGAACTCTTCCAAGGGACATGTTCCTAGCAGACCTAGGACAAATACTGATTCTTACATAGATATTGAGAAATAACCTGACCTTGAAGTTAATGGAGTTCTGCTTCAGGTAGCTCTGACCTTTCTTTCTGTCCAACAATTAAGGCCATTGTACTGAATGCTCCAAAGCCACTTGAAAAAAAATCTATTGAACTATTGAAATGTTTCTTATCTGTTTATCTAATCCCTTGAGCAATTTATGAATGGTGGGAAAGCTCTTTCCACCTGACCTTTTTGCAAAAGCAAATCCATTATGTATATTAAGTGACTCAATTTTTCGCAAAGGCCTGACAATAAGTTTCAAGGGGAATGAATTACAAAAAGCATTGCACTTAAACACAGATATAACAGACAAGTGCTAAAAATTGGGTATCGACAAACTGAATATTCCACGCTTACTTTCACGATAATTTCATGATACAGGAACATAAACTTGGCATGACACTGAATGAAGATGGAGGGATGAGAATAGTTAATAACAGTTTTGCCCCCTATTTGGGGGAACATTTATAACTGGGGGTGGTGAGAATGGTGTTTAGTGAGCCTGACTTCTACTGGTCTGACTCTTTGCTGGTCTAAAAAAATGACCTAAGGTTTACAAAACATTTGACAATTTTAGATTTGAACATTTCTGCAAACGAAGTCCTATTGGATCTGGAGGTAATTTTCCATGAAGGGCAAGTGGTTCCTATACTTCAGACTATGTAGATTGAAGGAAAGGTTGAAGGGACTGAAAATGTTTAGCCTGAGGAAGTGAAGCTGGGGTGGCATGAGGTTGATGCCATGTTCTCTGCTGCCTGAGAAGACAAGAGTAGAGGAGCTTTAGTTACAGGAAGGTAGAGTTCAGTAGAACATTCGTAGAAATTTATTGATGGTTGAGAGCAGTGGAACCAATTGCCTAGAGCAGTGATGGGGAACCTCAAACCCAGGAGCCAAATCTGGTTCTCCAACCACTCTCTATTTCTGGTTCTCAAGGCTCTCCCTCCTGAGCCACACCCCTACCGGTACTTTGCATTTCAGGAGATGGAGCACTTAAGTAGCCTCCATCTGTAGCCAGTGTAGCCTTCCATAACTTCCAATATTTTTGACTTTTCCACATCACCCATGTCTGCAAAATGCAGGGGAGCAGGAAATAAATATATAGTGAAATGAAACTGTGTGAAAATTAGCAAAATTGATTCAAGTGTAAGATCATTAGTTTAATACTCACCTTAGAGATTTCAAGGCGATCCATTTTCTTGAATTTTCTCTACTTATCCAGTTACTATTTACTTTTGGAAGAAAGACACTAACTGATAAACTTCACTTGTAGCTAACAGTGAAATGCATCTCTTCCAGCACTGACCTGCTGGAACCAATGTCTGAGTTGTGACTGGTCCAATTCTACTTAGCAGATGCGCCAAGCAAACAAATCAAGGAATGCCAGGTTTATGATAAGTACTGAAACTTCAAGTCCAGCATATCCAGGAGCTAATCACTGAACTGGAGTTTAACAGTCCATTTGCATCCTCATATAGGATCTCCAGAGATGCACAAAATAGCATGCTTCGAGTTCTTCAATGCTAGCAGCTTGCACACATCACAAGACGTCTCCTTGATAAATATTCATATGCCAGCCAACATCGTAGCATTCATTAGACTATGCTTGCTGATGAGCCTGCTTTTCCTCAGGCAACGTTTCCCTTTTGGTTTATTAGTGTAAGATACAGATATGTGCCAAAATAACTGAGAGTAATGAAGCTGGCTGGCTAATACGACTGGCACACATTCTGTGATGGTGCAGACCTCAGGAGTGACCTTACTGGATATTAAAGGTTGGCATGTTTAATCAAATTATTGGTTAGCTTAATCAATTAAAAAATGTTGATCACCAATGTTTTGGGACCAATGGCCGCATTTCAGATTTTGGGAGAGCGCTGGAGGCACCAGTCACAAAATATCTGCTATGGGGAGCAGGGAGTAGGGCATCACACACACACACACACACACACACACAGGCGCAGCCACTTTTGTGCATAGTGTGAAAAGGGTCAGCTGCAAAAATGGCTTCCAACTCCTCTCACACACTGAGGATTTTCAAGAGAATTATAAAAGAAGACCCTGCAACCTTAAAGGAAGCACACTGGCTTTTTGTGGTAGAGAAATAAAACCTGTTAGAAAGTGGTTGCTATTTCAGCTCCACAAGTCATGTTTTCAGAGGGAGAGGGGCCAGCTGATCTGAACCTCGCGGCTCAACCCTGAGTGGAGGAAGGAAGGTGGCATTTAATGACATTTATTCCTGCACCTGCTGCTCATTTTGAGAGAATGGGACTGATCGCTCATATCCTATAAGTGGAGGAGGCAGAAATGTTCAGCTATGATTTATTAAATCTCCGGATAAAAGGCAATATAATTGGAGATGATCTGGTGATTAAAACTGCCCAAAATAGCAAAACAAAACAAAAATCACTGCAAAGGCGTGATATTTGACAGGGTGCCATAAGGCACCTTTACTTTTGCAAAGCCAAGTTTATGGTATGTTTTAGAGCCACCTACTGGGTGCAGCTGGAATATCGGAACTGCATATAGCACTCTGGATTTTGTCCTTGGTGCTTCTAGTTTTGGCATAGTTTTGGTTTAGCTTGCTTTCAGACAGAGGCTTTGGGAGTGTCGTGCACGGTGTCACCAACAAGCTACGCGGGAATTGTGATAATTCCTGTGCTTATCCTGCTAGTCCAAAGAACAGGCTGGTGACAAGCAGGATTAGTGCAAGTTTCAAAGTTCATTACAGGTGTGGGAGAAACTAGCAAGTCCTTGGTATATCCCAGGGGTAGCCAACATGGTGCTGCTATCCAATGTTGATAGCCTACAAATCTCATCAGCCTCAGTCAGGATGGCCAATGGGCAGGGATGATGGGAGTTGGTCCAAAAACACCTAGAGGTAACTAGCTCTGGTATATTCACAGCATTTAAGAATTTAAAGCTGTCTGTAGATTGAGCAGTAATACCTTGCTCCACTTCAGAAGCCAAACATGTATCTTGGATTTCAGGAAAGGTCATTTTAATAAACTCAGAGAATTGCTAGGTAGGGTTCTGTGGCTTGATAAAATAACAGGGAAAGGAGCTCAAGATGTGTGGACATTCCTGGAGGTGGTTACTAAAAGCAAAGTCACAAAGAATTCCAGTGGGAAAGAAAAAAAACAAGCTTGATCCTGTTTTGCAGGGCTCGCTTAAACTTGTTGTTGTTTAGTCGTTTAGTTGTGTCCGACTCTTCGTGACCCCATGGACCAGAGCACGCCAGGCACTCCTGTCTTGCACTGCCTCCTGCAGTTTGGTCAAACTCATGTTGGTAGCTTTGAGAACACTGTCCAACCATCTCGTCCTCTGTTGTCCCCTTCTCCTTGTGCCCTCAATCTTTCCCAGCATCAGGGTCTTTTCCAGGGCAGGGAGTCTTTTCATGAGGTGGCCAAAGTATTGGAGCCTCAGCTTCAGGATCTGTCCTTACAGTGAGCACTCAGGACTGATTTCCTTAAGAATGGATAGGTTTGATCTTCTTGCAGTCCATGGGACTCTCAAGAGTCTCCTCCAGCACCATAATTCGCTCAAACTACAGTTTGCCAATTTGTACATCACAGCAAACCATGGTTTGACAAATGAGGAAATATTCTATTAAGGTGGACATATGAAAGAAGGAGACAGACAACTGTACACCAGAGTTTTCCCCTATTTCTCCAAGCTATGGTTTGGACTGGTTAGAAAATAAGTCTGTTCGAAAACATCTAAACATTTTATAGGCACCTTGGTGTTTTGGGGTTGTTGTTTTTTAAAACCAAACAAGTGAAAGAGTGTAACAACTGCTCAGAGGGTGAGGAATGAGTCAGCCAAACAGCATGATATCTAACTATCTCTGCCTCCAATTGTAGATGTTAACACCAACACCAATTCAATCCAGATACCAAATAAGTATCAGCACATAAGAATTCATATACAGTACAGGCTTGCCCATCTGCATAGCAGAAAAGTACAGATTTAATATTGGGATTTAAATGTTTGCCATCCTTCAGAAAAGGGTTGTCAAAGCAATTGTTAGCTCAGGTGTTTATTTACCTCTTAATTTATCTATTAACGTAACTCCTATGTTATTAGGTTCTATGTAGCTGAAAGTCTACCATAGCTGCCAAGTTTTCCCTTTTCTCGCGAGGAAGCCTATTCAGCATAAGGGAAAATCCCTTTAAAAAAGGGATAACTTGGCAGCTATGAAGTCTACCCGTGGCTACTCAACAGAATCAGGTCCTTGCAACAAACTGATATGTGTATGTCTGAGAGGGAGCCTTCAAAGCTCACCTGTCTTGGGAAGGAGCAGGCCAAGATGAGGATGATGAGGATGATGATGGTTTCCCCAGTTGATGAGGGAACAGGTGGCAACCAGCAGCCGTCCAGACCACAAGGGAATGGGCAAATTATATGTAGGTATCTGTTCCTCCTACCTTCTTGTCTTTCCATTCAATTCTCCTTCCCACCTAGCTTTCAGTTGTTTCCCTCCCAACAGTTCACAAGTACACATTCCCAGCATGTTCTCACTCCTGTCTCAGGGATATCTAATGCTGGCTTGGTCATGTACACAGAGTGGAAGATGGCAGGATCCCCAAGGATGTGCTCTAGTGAGAGATGGCTTCAGGCACCAGCCCCGTTGAGAGACCAACTCTGTGTTGCAAAGATGTCTGCCAACGTGGCATGAAGGTTGGCAGCATCAACCCCACCATGTGGGAATCCCTTACAGACGACTGCAATGCCTAGGGACAGTCCTGTCGTGCAGCCACAGCAGTGACCAGAGGAGGAATGACTGCTGGGAGGAGCATGGAGAGAAGAAATACCATGGTGCGTCTGCAACAGCACAACCAGGCGCCTTCATCTGTCTCAGCTGCAACAAAACATGTCTCTCCTGTATCGGAGAGGGTGCTGTAAGCTTCCAACCAGGGGCGTACCCAGGATCAAAACTAGGGGGGGGGGCAAGAGAAGGGAAGAGAGAGGGAAGGAAGGAGGAAAGGAGGGAGAGAGAAAAAGGAAGAAAGAAAGAGGGGGGAAGGAAGGATGGTAAGAAGGATGGAGCTCCCATCTGCCCTCCTCCCCTAGCTCAGGCTGCTTCTTCCCCCCCCCCCACGTTCCTGTCGCTGGCTGCAGCCGCAGAGGGGGCAGAAACAGCCCGATTTCCATAACCCGCAGCGACTTTTCCCCTTGAGTTTTCGGAGGGCAAAAGTGTGGGTTATGGTCCGTAAAATACGGTAATTTATTATTATTATTATTATTATTATTATTCCCCTTCATGGATCAATGCCTTGTCATGGCGAAGGGGCTTGAATAACTCAGAGAAGCTATGAGCTATGCCATGCAGGGCCACCCAAGATGGACAGGTCATAGTGGAGAGTTGTGACTAAACGTGATCCACCTGGAGAAGGAACTGGCAAGCCACTCCAGTATCCCTGCCAAGAAAACTCCATGGACAAAGACAACAGGCATATAAAAGTTATGACGCTGGAAGATGAGCCCCTCAGGTCGGAAGGCGTCCAACATGCTACTGAGGAAGAGCGGAGGACAAGTACAAGTAGATTCAGAGCTGATGAAGCGGCTGGGCCAAAGCCGAAAGGACGCTCAGTTGCGGATATGCCTGGAAGCGAAAGGAAAGTCCGATGCTGTAAAGAAAAATATTGCATAGGAACCTGGAATGTAAGAACCATGAATAGAGGTAAGCTGGATGTGGTCAAAAATGAGATGACAAGAATAAATATCGACATCCTGGGCATCAGTGAACTAAAATGGAAGGGAATGGGTGAATTCAGTTCGGGTGACTATCATATCTACTACTGTGGGCAAGAATCCTGTAGAAGAAATGGAGTGGCCCTCATAGTCAACAAAAGAGTGGCAAAAGCTGTAATGGCATGCAATCTCAAAAATGACAGAATGATCTCGATACGAATCCAAGGCAGACCTTTTAACATCACAGTAATCCAAGTTTATGCACCAACTACCGGTGCTGAAGAAAGTGAAATTGACCAATTCTATGAAGACCTACAACACCTTCTAGAAATGACACCAAAGAAGGATGTTCTTCTCATTACAGGGGATTGGAATGCTAAAGTAGGGAATCAAGAGATAAAAGGAACAACTGGCAAGTTTGGCCTTGGAGTTCAAAATGAAGCAGGGCAAAGGCTAATAGAGTTCTGTCGAGAGAACAAGCTGGTCATCACAAACACTCTCTTCCAACAACACAAGAGACGACTCTACACATGGATATCACCAAATGGGCAGCATCGAAATCAGATTGATTATATTCTCTGCAGCCAAAGATGGAGAAGCTCTATACAGTCAGCAAAAACAAGACCTGGAGCTGACTGTAACTCAGATCATCAGCTTCTTATAGCAAAATTCCAGCTTAAACTGAAGAAAGTAGGAAAAACCACTGGGCCAGTAAGATACAATCTGAATCAAATCCCTTATGAATACACAGTGGAAGTGAGGAACAGGTTTAAGGATTTAGATTTGGTGGACAGAGTGCCTGAAGAACTATGGATTGAGGCTCGTAACATTATACAGGAGGCAGCAACGAAAACCATCCCAAGGAAAAGGAAATGCAAGAAGGCAAAATGGCTGTCCAACGAGGCCTTACAAATAGCGGAGGAGAGGAGGCAAGCAAAATGCAAGGGAGATAGGGAAAGATACAGGAAACTGAATGCAGATTTCCAAAAAACAGCAAGGAGAGATAAGAGGGTCTTCTTAAATGAGCAATGCAAAGAAATAGAGGAAAACAATAGAATGGGGAAAACCAGAGATCTGTTCAAGAAAATTGGAGATATGAAAGGAACATTTCGTACAAAGATTACCATAATCAAGGACAAAAGTGGTAAGGACCTAACAGAAGCAGAAGACATCAAGAAGAGGTGGCAAGAATACACAGAGGAATTATACCAGAAAGATATGGAGGTCTCGTACACCCCAGGTAGTGTGGTTGCTGACCTTGAGCCAGACATCTTGGAGAGTGAAGTCAAATGGGCCTTAGAAAGCACTGCTAATAACAAAGCCAGTGGAAGTGATGATATTCCAGCTGAACTATTTAAAATTTTAAAAGATGATGCTGTTAAGGTGCTACACCCAATATGCCAGCAAGTTTGGAAAACTCAGCAATGGCCAGAGGATTGGAGAAGATCAGTCTACATCCCAATTCCAAAGAAGGGCAGTGCCAAAGAATGCTCCAACTACCGCACAATTGCGCTCATTTCACACGCTAGCAAGGTTATGCTTAAAATTCTACAAGGCAGGCTTAGGCAGTATGTGGACCGAGAACTCCCAGAAGTGCAAGCTGGATTTCGAAAGGGCAGAGGAACCAGAGACCAAATAGCAAACATGCGCTGGATTATGGAGAAAGCTAGAGAGTTCCAGAAAAACGTCTACTTCTGCTTCATTGACTATGCAAAAGCCTTTGACTGTGTCGACCACAGCAAACTATGGCAAGTTCTTAAAGAAATGGGAGTGCCTGATCACCTCATCTGTCTCCTGAGAAATCTCTATGTGGGACAAGAAGCTACAGTTAGAACTGGATATGGAACAACTGATTGGTTCAAAATTGGGAAAGGAGTACGACAAGGTTGTATATTGTCTCCCTGCTTATTTAACTTATATGCAGAATTCATCATGCGAAAGGCTGGACTAGATGAATCCCAAGCAGGAATTAAGATTGCCGGAAGAAATATCAACAACCTCAGATATGCAGATGACACAACCTTGATGGCAGAAAGTGAGGAGGAATTAAAGAACCTTTTAATGAGGGTGAAAGAGGAGAGCGCAAAATATGGTCTGAAGCTCAACATCAAAAAAACCAAGATCATGGCCACTGGTCCCATCACCTCCTGGCAAATAGAAGGGGAAGAAATGGAGGCAGTGAGAGATTTTACTTTCTTGGGCTCCTTGATCACTGCAGATGGTGACAGCAGTCACGAAATTAAAAGACGCCTGCTTCTTGGGAGAAAAGCAATGACAAACCTAGACAGCATCTTAAAAAGCAGAGACATCACCTTGCCGACAAAGGTCCGTATAGTTAAAGCTATGGTTTTCCCAGTAGTGATGTATGGAAGTGAGAGCTGGACCATAAAGAAGGCTGATCGCCGAAGAATTGATGCTTTTGAATTATGGTGCTGGAGGAGACTCTTGAGAGTCCCATGGACTGCTAGAAGATCAAACCTATCAATTCTTAAGGAAATCAGCCCTGAGTGCTCCCTGGAAGGACAGATCGTGAAGCTGAGGCTCCAATACTTTGGCCACCTCATGAGAAGAGAAGAATCCTTGGAAAAGACTCTGATGTTGGGAAAGATTGAGGGCACTAGGAGAAGGGGACGACAGAGGACGAGATGGTTGGACAGTGTTCTCGAAGCTACGAACATGAGTTTGACCAAACTACGGGAGGCAGTGCAAGACAGGAGTGCCTGGCGTGCTATGGTCCATGGGGTCACGAAGAGTCGGACACGACTAAACGACTAAACAACAACAACAAATTATTATTATTATTATTATTATTATTGCTTCTGTGGGAGCAGCTCCCCCCTGCCCCTCGCTGGGTACGCCCATCCTTCCAACAGTTTGACTTCTCCTCCATTGTCTCCTGAGGCAAACGAATGCCAACCCTCCCAACAGCCAATAAGCATTCTGGGGTTACTGGGCATGCTCAGTCCTCATTGGACAACTTTGGGGGTTTCCCACCACTGTTGAGGAATTTTATTTCTGAAGATTTCTTGTACTTCTCCAAGCTTCTGGAATTACCTCAGGTCTACATAACCAATAGGACTCAGCAGAGCCAGCCCACCAATGAGGCGGGATGAAGCACTCGCCTCAAGGTGTGGAAGCCCTGCCTGCCCCACCTCTTCCACCACTGCTGGAATGCCCACCTCTCACCAGCGAGTGGCCTTGCGCCTGGAACAGAGAAAAGGAGCAGCAGTGCCTCGAGGAGCACCCCAGCTCTCCCCAAGTTTTTTTTTGGGGGGGGGGCATAGATTCTGGCAACGGCAGAAGTGAGGGGGCAGTGGGAGGATAATTCCAACTTCAGTACAGGTGACGAAATGGGCCACCCCTGGGACTCAAGATAACTGAATCAGAATTACCGTAGAGCAGGTGTGGGAAATGTGTGACCCCCTAGATATTGATGGACTACAACTTCCATCATCCCTGACCATTGCCATGCTGCCTAAGGCTTATGGGCTTTGGAGTCTATCATCATCTGAAGGGCAACAGGTACCCCATGCTTGGAATAAAAAAATAAGCAAGATTCTTCTGGAAGTTCCTCCTCAACCTGTCTCTAGTCTAAGGGTAGGATAGATGCAACTACCACGAGACTCACCAAATGCCATCATTATATATCTTTGGTGCTGGGCAAAAACTTTCCTCTATAACCAGGCCTTTGGCCTTTTTAATGTATATTTTTTTAGGGGGGGGGGGTGCTCCTTTGTCTGTATGCTTGTAAGTTGCTTTGGGTTGCTCTGGGCAAGAAAAAGCAAGCAACCAATTTAATTACTGATGATAATAATGCAGATGCCACATGTCCTTTTGTATACAGGTTAAGCTCAGTGTGCACATGAAGTGTTTGTAATACTAGGCATTAAAATATTGCATTAATGAATTTCTGTTCTCTGAAAGAATTTTATTTGTAGCACACTCCCAGCTAACTCAGAACATTAAATGGCTCAAGCGCTCCATCACATGGACAACCTGGGGTTTCATTTTGCAATTAAGATGCATCACAACAACTGCCTAGAAATTCCCACCAGCGTCAACAAGCATTAAGGGCTAAAGAGTGGGAAGATTTTAGCCAGGTATCTTAAAAAACCAGGAGCCCTTTGAGCACAGAAGAGAAAGCCGGAGGTGCTGGAAATTGCTCAGGGCAGTAGTGTCCAAAGTTCTGAACAGGGACAGCCAAAATACTTTTCATACGGATGCAGGACATGTTGTAGGGCAGGCATACATAGGCAAACTCGGCCCTCCAGATGTTTTGGGACTACAACTCCCATCATCCCTGACCTGTTAGCTAGGGATGATGGGAGTTGTAGTCCCAAAACATCTGGAGGGCCGAGTTTGGGGGTGCCTGTTGTAGGGAGTCCCATTGTGCAAGCTGAGATCCTTGCCTTGAGGGGACACGGTGGTTGAATCCTGCACCATTTGTACATCCAGTCAAGCACTGTATACTTTGATTGGCAGTGGCTTTGCAGAATCTCACACCTTTTCCACCACCTGCTGTTATCTGGAAATGCCAGGGATTGGACCTCAGATTGTCTGCGTGCCATGAATGTAGTGCCACTGGGCTGCGTGCCACTTGGCTATGGTACCTTCAAACAGTACATCAGAGCTTACACAAAAGTAATATGCACTATTATTTGTGAAATAAGGGAAAACTTGCAAAATGAAAACCACAGGCAGTAGAGGCTGTTCCAGCAAATTTTATTTGTGCCGCTGTATATTTTTCTAAACAAAAGGAAGACCAAACCAGGAAGCTTTTTCTTCTGTCCCCCTTTAGTACATCTGTCCTCCTCACAGACTGAGGGCCCTTATTAATTTCTTTGGTCGCAGGACACTCTCCAACACCTGCAAACGTGTTGTGAGAATACACCTGGCTCACAGGAATGAGCAGGTGAAGCTGCTTGCAGGCATTTCAAAAATGACAGGCTCTGTCCTGAAGTGGAAGTTTCTATATAATCCATCTTGTGTTATGTTTTATTCATTTGCTGTAGGCCCTGGAAGACCAAAGGAATAACTAGCTCTCACACAGGTCTGTTCTAAGATGCGTTGTGAATGCCTGGATCCAGCAACGTAATTGATTTGCATCCTTGTGAAGACCTCTGAACATTTGGCCATTCGCACTGCAATTATGACCTGGGATCCATTGAACCATCCGGAAGTGCTTATTCAAATAGGAATACCCATCCTTATGTACAGTCACTAGATTGACTAAAACTGAATTGGGGACAAAGACTGCAATGCCCTTGGCAACGGCAAAAGGGCTAAGAAATATTAAAAGCAAAATGGACTCGATTATTCATCAAGTAGAGTTGGCTTTATAGAAACCTTTTCAGATATTCAACCTCAACTTTTCTCTCTTTCCATTCGCTACTGTGGCCAGCCAGTTTCTGGCTTTGATGCTTACATGCTGTATAAGGAAGATAAGTTGCATAAAAAAAACAAACCAATTCTGATACTGTATTGTGAAGTCTACTCAAGAGATATTATAGGACACATAGTCAACTACACAGCACTCATGCAGTCAGAAGTTACAGTAAACAGATGGCCAAAGTTTCTGGCCAGAAGTCTTTAGGTTCTAGAATTAATCCTCCTGAAATATGCTATGGTATGGCAGAGACTGGACTTGCTTTGAGTAAGCAGAATTGTGGTTTCTGAAGAAAATAAAGTGCCAATGAACTGTTAAAACAGCCAGTCGTCATACTCCTTTTCTGAAGTACACCCAAACGTTCTTTATAAGTTCTTTATAAGTTACATGAATTCAAACCATGTTTCGTTGCAAAAATAGTTGAATTGACACAAACCTCTATTGAGGTTAAAATGAAATAATCTTAAACCAGGGAAGGAAACCCACCCTTCCCTGACCTGTAGAAGTAATTGCTTATTTTTCTTATTTACTCCTTCCGTGTCCTCTCTTCAAGGAACTCAAAGCTACAAGCATGACACCCACTGCCCAAAATTATCACAAGAACCCTGCAAGGTAGGTGCAGCGGAAAGTTTTGTGTGTGTGACTGTCCCAAGGTCACCTAGTGAGTTTCACTGCTGAAATGTGATTTGACCCCAGACCTCCACGGTTTCTATCCAAAACACTACCCACTAGGGCCTTCTGCCTCTCCAAGGGCAATTTAGTCTAACTGTCCACACTGGTATAGCCCCACTACTGTATTTTGAAATGTGATGACAACAGTTAATGCAGTCACCAGTGCTACAACTATAGCTCTGCCATGGTCTGCAAATCTTTATGTCATAGGAGAATTGTAGTTGGAAGGAACCACAAGGATCATCTAGTCCAACCCCCTGCAATGCAGGAATCTTTTTGCCCAACATGGGGCTCGAACCCACAAGACAGGAATTAAGACTCTCATGTTCTACCAACTAAGCCAGCCCAGGGGTATGTTGACATACGACATGAATTCACCTCCAACTGAACTGAGCACTCGTTAATTGTATGCTCTACTTGCACCCTTTTCCATTTCATACCACTACTTCTGTATAGCTGCTGTTCTTAGTCAGGGGAGCTGCTTGTATGCCTGCACCCCTTTAAAGGCACAGGCAAAATGGCAAAACAACATGCCAAGGTTACAGGCACCCTGATTTCAACTGAGCACTAAGAACATCTATTGCCTTTGGCTCTTGGTGTTATTTAGGTTCCCCACTTTTCCTTCCAAGAGCAAAATGTGACATACATGAAGTATCCAAGTGGTTGCTTATCCATGCCCTGGACAAGACCCACACCTATTTATTATTACTTTTTTCTTAGCTTCAAAAAGCTAACTGCCTTACATGCCTTCAGTCCATATCCTGGCTAACTGCAGAAGGAAAGTCATAAGACTTTGACTTTGCAAAATACCAGCTGGCTTTGGATACAGATCAGAAGACAATCTTCAAGCTTGCTTTCTGTCCCATTTGATACAGGGAGGAATGATCCTGGAGCAATCTCTGCTGGCTCCTCTGAAGGACTGGTCTAGTTCAGATGATCACAGCTATGAGCCTTCTGCTTGCACATGAAACCTGTCTGCTGGAGCCACAATTAACCCAAGAAAGCCACATCTTCCTGTCTCATTGAAACCGAGAAACTTCAGTTACCTGCCTTGAAACAAGACGGGTTATCAAACCAACTTCAGTATATGGTTTAATACCCTGGCTTATTCAGAAGCAAGGTAGTTCTAGCTTCCCATTCAAACCAAACAGGGAACCATGGTTAATTAGAGCTGACCTGCTTTAATCATAGCTCAGGAACGAGGGAAGGAACTGCTTGTATATGTAAAAGGCTTGTGCATATCTTGGCTTAGTAAGGTTATATTTCTGTGCGGCCATTTGATCCTGCAGATCCGAAGGCCTGCTGCAATCTACCCCGTTTCAAGCCCTACCGCAACACATCTTCAACGCTACGTGTACACTAACAGAGAATTTTAGGGGTGCACCGGGAGTGCAAGAACTGTTCTGCCAGTGGAACTCCTCTCCACCCACTGAGCAGCACTTACACAGCATCCTAAGGTGGCATGGGCCATTTTGAGGACTGCAGCCTTACTGCTCTACACAAAACAGCAAATTGAGGCGTACACAAATGCCACAATTGTATTACTCAAAGACTGTTAAGTAGAAAAGGTGCATGAATTATCAAAGGAACTTTTGGTAAAGAGGACCCACACACGCACACAACCATTTACATCACCACCTGCAATAAATATGTCCTATAAAAAACTTCATCATGTGTGGAAACATGAAAAAATGTTCCCAGAACCCTCTACTTCCAGTAGAAGAAATAGCAGCTTTTCAATCAGGTAAGTGGCACGTGAACATTTTTTGCAACACTCGTCTTCTGAAGAAGGCAGTCCTAGAAGTCAGCATCCAGAGTAAAAACGTTATCGTTGGTGTCAGCCATAACTGCGAAACGCTGATACTCCGATACCCTCTTTTCAAAGAAATTGGTTTTTCCTTCCAGTGAGATGTTCTCCATGAAGTCAAAAGGGTTTTCTGCTTGAAAGACCTGAGAAAAAGCAAAGTTATTATTAAATCAGTTACTGGCCTAAGCAGTACAATATTCCTACAAATCTCTGGTAGCTAACTGCTGGAGGCCTTTTCCACTGAGATAGTACTCCTTTTTCTTTCTCGGTACATCGCGGGTGAAGCAGCCACCGCTCCAGAGTCATAATTTCTTAGACAAGGTATTAATTTGACTTATTGGGCCCTAATGTCTGATACTCACATTTCAGTGAGTGTTCTATTGTCTCTTTTCTTGTTTTATTTTACTTATGTTCTTTTTTTAACAATACAGTGGTACCTTGGTTCTCGAACTTAATCTGTTCCACGAGTTCATTCAACTCCCAAAACCATTCAGAAACCAAGGCGTGGCTTTGCAGGAGCTTCCTGCACTCAAGTGGAAGCCACGGAGGATGTTCGGCTTCTGAAAAACTTTCGCAAACCGGAGACTTACGCTGGTTTGTGGTGTTTGGGAGCCGATTTGTTGGACAACTAAGCCGTTCGGGAACCAAGGTACCACTGTACGTTATTTGTTAACAATATGTTACTTGTAACAATGTGTTGCAAGTCACCCTGCACACTATTTATTTTGTTGCAGAAAGGTGGAATACAAATTTTCTTAAATAAATAGATACAAAACGATAGAAATAAATAACACAATTATTAAATAAGATGTACAGTATTTTGCAAAGCAACTTGACCATAGAAAGACTAGTCAAAAGATTGCTTGTTTTTTTTATGCTTCATATATTTTATTTGCAAGTGCTTACAGAGCTCAGACAGAACCCTGAAATAAATGACTACGGCAAATCTTACCAAAGCCCAACGCCACTTACCTGGGAGTAAGCCCCATTGAATTCAATAGGACTTATTTCTTAGAATACATGGTTAGGATTGTATTGTAAGGAGACTGGTGTTAAATGTTTATATCTTCCTGAGCTATCTTACCTTGGAGAAGCCCAGTTCCAGAAGTAACCGATCTGCTACAAACTCAATATATTGTTTCATCAGAGTGCAATTCATTCCAATTAAGCCAACTGGCAAGGCCTCTGTCAAAAACTCCTATAAATTAGAAAAAAGGTAAAATATTTTAGGAGGAGCACAGTTCCAGCTACTTAGGAATAACCCATTAGAGTCTGATTACCATGTTAACAGAGGCCACTTTAAATAGAGCCAAAGCTACAACACATTGAGATCTGGAGATATATGTCAAGGTGTTCTATCCTGAAGCAACTGCAGTGACAAACAGTGACTGACGCAAAAGTGTAGTAGTAGACCAGGCACCTGACTTTTTAAGGGGAATAGTATTTTGGCTGCAGAAAAAGAAACCCAGAGACTCGTCTGCTCACCTGTTCAATTTCAACTGCATTGACAACAATCTCTCTGACTCTTTCTTCCGAAGGTTTATTCACTAAATACTGAAACATTAGGCAAGCAAAATTACAATGGAGTCCCTGAAAAATAAGAATGAAATGGAAAATAAGGGACACTTGCCTTGCTTCTACAAACCAACTCTCTTTTTCCACTTTTATTTATGTATTTAAGGTGCATATATATATACAGTATGCACCTTAAATAGATACATAAAAAATATCCATCCATCCTAAATTAAATGTTAAAAGGGCCAAGCTTTTTACAGCATCACACACCCACAATTTAAAAACCTGAATAGAACTATCCAGAAGATATTGATAAGACAGCAATATAAAGCAGCAAAGAAGAGGACACATTGACAAACAATGGTCCCCAATATTCTTTGGGGGAAGCCATGGCTGTTTAAAGTGGTGTGATACTGCTTTAAATGTATAGTGCAGACAAGGCCAAGTTGGCTTCCAATCCACCCACCCTGATTTTTCATATTTTAAAAATTTCAAGACAGAAACATGCATTATTAGTTGGGGAAAACACATCATTCTTATTAAAATGAGTTGTGCTTAATCTAAAGTGATACATTTACACTACAGTGGTACCTCTACTTACGAATTTAATGCGTTCCGAACACACATTTGTAAGTCAAAAAAAATTGTAAGTCGAATCCCATAGGAATGCATTGGGAGAAAAAATTCGTAAGTAGAAGCAACCCTATCTAAAAATTCGTAAGTAGAAAAAATCCTATCTAAACCGCATCCAAGATGGCAGACGGAGCTCCATTCGTAAGTAGAAACATTCGTAAGTAGAGTTATTCGTTAAGTAGAGGTACCACTGTATTTTATTTCAACAATTCAAATACTACTGGTTGTTTTTTTAAAAAAAATATCAAGTGTGGGGGGATTTCTAGTATCTGTGGCTCTTTTAATTGGACAGTTTTGCTTTCAGAGAACAAGACTGGACGCCATTTTGAACATCAGCCCCCCACCACATTACTTCATCTCGGCTAATGAGTTCATTGGAGAAAGTGAGCCCCGGCATAAGTCCTCTTTTCTTCAGCCAAAATATAGCCGCAAAAGAACCAGAGAAGAAGATCCCTTCGACGGCAGCAAAAGCAACCACTCTCTCGCCTGTTTCAGAGGAGATAAAAACACACACACACACATTATGGTCACAAAGTTCAGACACCAACCCCTCAAATTGTAAAATAGAATGTTGCAACATATAAAAGGAGAGGAAATTCCAGTACAAATACAATAACAATCTGCGCTGAAAGCAACATAATTAACAAGAAAATAAATTATTTTTTAGAGAACATAATACAAAACTGCAGTATGAACTCCAGTGACCCTCCTCTCCACAAAGGCCCCAACCCTGGTGGTCTTAAGCATAATTTATAACTAGCTCATTCAACCACCTTCATCCACAGGATACCGGTAATACAAACCAACACCATAGCCCCTCCTTCCTTGTACAGAGCCTTACTGTATACCAGTTCAGTTTCTTACACTTGAGTGGTATTAAACAACTTTAGAACACTCAAAAACATTATTTCAACTAAGGCACGTATAGTGGAAATGCATTACTCAGAAGCAACCTACCAAAAGTGGCTTCCCTGTCTCTTATCCACCTCAGCGCCCAGTCAGCTTTCCTCTTAACGCACGGCATTGTTTCAATAGCGTTAAATAAGAAGTCCCTGGGGGAAAACAAACCAAAAGATAGCAAGAATCTGAGGCGCCAGTATCACATCCGTGCATCGGACAATATGGGTGGATCAGCTATCTTTTACCCAAAGCGGACCACCGAAATTAATGAGCATGACTAAGCTAGGGCTATTAATTTCAACAGGTCTACTCAAGAGTAAAACGTGGTTGAATGCCACATTAGGGCTGTGCAAGGCACCCCAATACAGTTTGGCACCCAATTTGGTAATCCTGATCAGGTCCTATTCCAGCCAGATCACTCCGGGGCCCAGCCTGATCTGGGCCAAACTCAGATTCCAAACAGGATCATGGCCTTGTGCAGCCCTAAGTAGCAAGAGGTGTGAGGAAAATGAGATGATACAAGCAGCCTCCTTCCATCCCCTCCCTGACCGCAAGTTTAATCAGGGTTTCACACAGCCGTATCTGAAGTAGGGGGGTCACCCACAGATGGCTGAATCCTCTCGTAACAGATACATGATTAAATGATCTTCTGAATGTGTGCACGTTATGCCAAAACAAGAAGTTTCTGCATCTTGAAGAATGTTAAGGCACAAACATTTTTCAGAACCTGCTTTCAAACTAGAAGGAAATATTAACTCGTTTCACCACTGAGTAATTTACATTTTGGACTCACAGCTGTCTATGGAGGCGCAGGTCAATTCTGTGTCCAGGGCAGCTGTTTATCAGCTTCATCTGGTACGCAGGGTGAGACCCTACCTGCCCACGGACTGTCTCGCCAGAGTGGTGCATGCTCTAGTTATCTCTTGCTTGGACTACTGCAATGCGCTCTATGTGGGGCTACCTTTGAAGGTGACCCGGAAACTACAACTAACCCAGAATGTGGCAGCTAGACTGGTGACTGGGAGCGGCCGCCGAGACCACATAACACTGGTCCTGAAAGACCTACATTGGCTCCCAGTACGTTTCCGAGCACAATTCAAAGTGTTGGTGCTGACCTTTAAAGCCTTAAATGGCCTCGGTCCAGTATACCTGAAGGAGCGTCTCCACCCCCATCGTTCTGCCCGGACACTGAGGTCCAGCTCCGAGGGCCTTCTGGCGGTTCCCTCGCTACAAGAAGCCAAGTTACAGGGAACCAGGCAGAGGGCCTTCTCGGTAGTGGCACCCACCCTGTGGAATGCCCTCCCACCAGAGATCAAAGAGAACAACAATTACCAGACCTTTAGAAGGCATCTCAAGACAGCCCTGTTTAGGGAAGCTTTTAATGTTTGATGGATTTCTGTATTTTAATATTTTGTTGGAAGCCGCCCAGAGTGGCTGGGTGAACCCGGCCAGATGGGCGGGGTATAAATAATAAATTATTATTATTATTATTATTATTATTATTATTATTATTATTACTACTACAGCGTGAGTGGCAAGGCTACTTCATTTCAGCACATTAACTCTGAAGAAAAAGTCGCCCTTTGGTCAACAGCAACTGGTGTGGTAAAACAGAGGCACCCTTCCGATGCCAATACTTGCCCAGGTAAGCCACTACTGACCTTAGTGACTGCTCTGTCTTTAAATAAATAAATAAAAACCATATGAACTGGCCAGGGCAGAGAGACAAAACCAGTATTCAGCTAATTTCTACCGGTCTACCTCATTTCTCACATCCAGCCCCTTCATGAAAGAGGTTATTCGCCATTCTATTCTGGCTACACACATTTTCCATCTCTGTAATTTTGCACAATTTTTCAGGGCTGCGTGTCTTCTGTGATTTCATGAAAGTGCTGTGTGAAGCCTTCTGGTTGGTGCAGAATTCTCAGCATTTCAAAAGTCACAGTTTTAAAATCATGTATCTAGTCCATGAGCCTTGACGGTGCTTCGTAGAATCTCAGAGGTTAAAAGATACGGCTGGGCCAGAGTACATTTCTAGAAGTCAAAGAGCAGGGCCTCAATACCATGCAGTTCCTTGCTCTTTCTCATACTTACTTGAAGCTGAATTATTATTCAAATTAAACAAAGTCCTACTGTGGCTTATTGCTGTAGTGATCTCTTCTGTTATGCCTGAACCAGAGTCATTCAATATGGAAAGAACACAAGACAGAAATCCTCTATATTGTAGCAATACTTACGGTGATTACCTTTTCTCAGGATCCTTGATATAAGTGTCTATTAATAAACTGTACATCTCTGAGTGAACATTTTCTATTAGTATTTGGAAGCCATAGAAACAGCGAGCTTCTGGGATCTGCACTTCCTGACTAAAACGTTCCACCTGACAACAAAAGGTTAGAGATAATTCACACATACACATTCTTAACAACTCATAGAAGGGTGCATGATTTTACCACCACTGGAAAGCACTACATTTGATGTAGTTATCAGACAACAGGAAACTTGGGCCAAGGGAATGGGTGTTTCATATCGACACATGGAGCTGCAATCCTCAAGTGCCAAATATGGAATGTGCAAACTCATCTAAGGACCTTAAATATTTGAACTGCTTGCTCAAAACACTAATGGCAAATAAGCCTTGAGGTCATATGCCAAATTTCTAAGTGCTTCATCGGCTTGACTGCAGGTGCTGAAATAGCAAATAAGGCAGGCAGCCCAGGGTTAGAAAAGCAGCCCATAAAGTCTCTTACCAGGTTTTCGTTCACAATTCCATCGCTGGCTGCAAAAAAAGCCAAGATATGTGAAATAAAGTATTTTTCTTCATTTTTCAGTTTGTTCCAGTGAGGAAGATCCTTTGATAAGTCAACCTTTGTGAGGAAAAAGAAAAATTCATTGCAAATTTATACTGTAATGCTTCATTAATAACTCTGGAAGACAAAAGAAACTGTTGAGGGAAATAAAATGGCAATTTATTTATTTATTAAATTTGTATACTGTTTTTCATCTGTAGATCTCAAGGCAGCTGACAACATAAAGTTACAAGACAAGAACACAAAATACAAAAGAACAAGAGCAATAATGAAACCAAAACACACCAATACCCACCAACCCACCACATTCATATAGCTCCTACAAAGCTTCTCTCCACGATGTCTTGTGTTTCATTTAAAGACATTTGCAAGAAGATGCCCATAACTTGTTAAAAGATTTGTTATTAATTTTCTTATTATCACCACTATCCATTCACTCCTCCAAAAGTCCCAAAATGGCTAACAGCAATAACAAATAATAAACACAAAACCAATATAATTAAAAATAAATTAATTTAAGAAACAGTACACTAAATATGCCAGGATATCTGCACTATCTATGATCATTTCTTGCTAACTGTTCCCTGCCCCACTGCAGGTGTACATACAAACATTTCAGGAGTTATCACCAATCTATTACCGCAAAAAATTAAAGGTGTATCTATCTAGCATATATTGAGCTCTCAGTGTCACTGACTGCAATTTTTATATCTCATTTTATATCTCATTGCCATTCAGTTACCACCTTACCATTTTCTTCTTTCTCTAGTCCACAAAAGCTTGTGCTATATTAGAGTTTAAGGTGCCACATAATTCTTTTATTAATATGCTAAAAGTTCATCCACACTCAACAAGTCAGACACAAAAAGATGAACCAACTGCTGCCAGAAAGACTACCTAAAACAGCACATTATCAGTGGCCCATATCAGTGTTCAAATGCCTGGGAGAAGACAAATGTCTTTGCCTGATGAAAATGACAGCACCAGGTGAGTCTCTTTGGGGCAAGTCTTAGTTATGTACCTACAACTCTCAGCACCCTTTACAAGCTACAGCTCCCAGAATTCTTTGGGGGAAGCCACGACTTTTAAAGTTGTACAAGAGTGCCTTAAATGTATGGTGTGGTTGTGACATCAGTGAATGGAGTCAGTCTTTCATCACTTTCTCTCCTAGCTGTCCCTGAAGTCCGGCTTTCCTAGGTCTCTTGACCCTTCCTTTCTTTTTATTCTCCTATACCAACCAAAATGATTAAGGTCCTAGAGGAACTCCCCTATGAAAAAAGCCTACACAATGTTTGAGGTGTTTTTAGTTTAGAAAAAAAAAGCAAGTAAGGGTGATCATGATAGAGGAATATAAAATGATGCATTCTGTGAGGAAGCTTTTCTTCTTCTCTCCTAATACCAGAACAGGAGGCAATGCAATGAAGATGAATGTTGGAATATTCAGGACGAAAAGGCATACTTCTTCACACAGCGCCTATTCAAAATATGGAATTCACTAAAAGATGTAGCTGTGGACACCAACTTGGATGGCTTTAAAATGGAATTAGGCAAATTCTTAGAAGTATCCATTCAGAATTATAGCAAATTCTTAGGCTATCAATGGCTACTAGCCATGATGGCTGTGTACCAACCCCAGTATCTGAATATCTGTTTCTGGGCAACACCAGCATCATAGAATCATAGAGTTGGAAGAGACCACAAGGGCCATCCAGTCCAACCCCCTGCCAAGCATCAGAGTGTAGTTCAGTGACGGGCAACCTTTTGAGCTTGGTGTGTCAAAATTCGCCAAAAAACCGAGCATAACTCGGGTGGTGTGTCACTTTGAGGGGAAAAAACGTAATTTCACCATATTTATAGTTTAAATAACAAAAATGTATAATTGTAATATATAACTGTATTTAATAAACCAAAAACTAATTATTTGACCAAACCAAACCAAAAACCCCTTATTTATCACAAAGTGCCCAGAGTTGTTGAGCTTTTTGGGGGGAGCTGCTGACCAAAGTTTTGGAGGTTTTTTTGGGGGGTGCAAAAGTTCTTTTGCTTTTTTGGGGGGGTGGCCCAAAGCTGCTGTGCTTTTTGGGGGGGAAGAGAACAGAAATAAATGATGAATAATACCTTCTCTGGAACTAACACGCAGCACCGACATAGTCTGCCAAAGCGCCAAAAAAAAAAAAAAAACCAGCACAGAAATGAACACTGTTACACCCAATCATCGTCTGCCAAAGCGCCAGGAAAAAAAGCACAGAAAGGGTTAAAAAACCAATCTCTGGCTACCAGCAACAACAACAAAAGGACCCGGGTTTTAACAGCGGAGACAAGCTGTAGCGTGAGGAGGAGCGGGAGAACAAATGGGGGGGGAAACCAACAACAACAGCGCGAATGGGCTGGTCGAGCATATACTTTAGCTTGCTTTGTTTGCATAGGAACCCCATTGTAACTGTGGAAACTGTGAAGCCTCTAACATAGCAGGACACAAAATACACACCTGCACACACACACACATACAAAAACGCCCCTACCTCTGCATGTTTGTTACACTCACCTCTTCCGCTGTCCAGAAGGAAGCTTGCGCCTGCTTGTACATTTTCCAAATGTCTGGATACTGGATGGGGAAGATGACAAACCGGCGAGGGTTTTTCCTTAAAAGAGGCTCTTCGTCCGATTTTAAGCCATCCTCAGTCTCACCTGAAGGCGGCAACAATCTCTAAAGCAAGAACATTGGCCCAGAGATGGAAAGAAGATAAAGTCTCAACCGGAGAAGAATGGCAGGTTAAGTAGATGAATTATGCCAAAATGGCAAAAATGACTGGAAGAATGAGAAATCACGAAGACCTAAATTTTAAAAAGTAATGGGGGAAATTTATAATTTAATCTTAAAAATAATTGGAAACAGTTAAAATCGTTAGTAGGATTGGAATAACACTTGTAGTTTAATGGTGAATTTTGAATATAACAGAGATGTAAAAGATTATTATAAAAGATGCAGGAGGAAATGACTAACATTAGGACCCACAAAGGGGAGGAGGGACGTCCAGGAGATTCTTTGGAATCTTGTTTTTATGTTGGATTTGTGATTGTTAAACTTTATCTGAAATAAATAATTTTTCAAAAAGTAAAAGAACGCAAGAGTCGTAGAGGGTGCACTTGTTTTCTACGCCGCCTCTCTGAAAACTCAATGACGTATTATATATAGCCTATGTTTTGCTCGGAAGTCAGAGCCACGGAGTCCTGCGGGGTTGACTCCCGAGTAAGCGCGAGCATAAGACCGCGGCCCTGGAGCTCGATCCTGCCCCCCTTCGCCCTTCCCTGCTCGCGCCTGCTCGGATGCAAGGGCCTCCGGGTTCGACGGGGACCTGATCCCCAGGAAACGCGCGCACCCATCCGGGGAGATGGAGATCCGGACTTGCCCTGCTCACCTCGTCCCCCTGCGGCCTAGCAGCGCCGCACGACGCAGGGCGCTCCCGTTGCTCGCCCATGGCAACGCCGGCGATGGACAGGCGGCGCCGGCGACGGGGACCTGCGCGCAGCAGCAACCGGCGGACCTGCAAGGGCAGCGGCGTCGGAAGAGGCCTCGACTCGGCGGCTCCTCCTCCTCCTCCTCCCAGAGGCGGGATTGTGTGCGGCCGAAAGGGGAGGCAAATGCTCGCGCTCCCTCCGCAAAACCGAGTCTCTCCTCCTCCTCCTCCTCGTCGTCCTTTTAAGTCAAGGCGCAGACACAGGTCGAGACAAACAAACAAAAATTAACTTAATAAATAACCCGTCTGAATTCAGCGCTCTGCCTCAGTGGCCGGGAAGAAGCTTAAGCTTAAAAAATGTGAACTGGAAGATATGTAAAATAATATTTTAACATGCAATCGAGTTTGCATATATTCACCCATCAGCCATGGGTGCTCAAGTTGAGATTCCTGCATTGCTGGGGTTTGGACTAGATGACCGTGGGACTGCCTTCCAGTTGCAGAGATCTGTTATTATGCTAAACTGATCATCCCAGAGGATCTTGCCCCTTTAAGAGCCCTTATTAGTTCTACCTGAAGATGCAGAGATTGAACTTGACCAAGCTTTTGAAGGACACCAAATTGGGTGGTGTATACGCTTTAAAATCCATTTTAAGCACATTTCAACCAACAGAGAGTTACAGGCCCAGTAGTTTGTTAAGGAACTGTGGCTCTGTGATGGTTAAACTAGAGTACCCTGACCGCTTTGAAGTTATCAGAGTGGTCAAAACAAAAATGAATGGCAAAAAGCTCCCGAGGATTTCTCCAAACGGGGTGAATGGACAACAGAATGTCAAATGTGATTTCATATAAGTAATATATAAGGATAGAGTTTGAGCTGTTTTAAGTGCAGTAAACTTATGAGGATTTGGAAGCTGGCTCTTCTCGTTGCTAGATGGTCATTATTTCAATGGACAGCCTCTGTTGGAAAGCATCAGTTGCCAAGATAATATGCACAAAAGGATATTATTTGAAGATCACAAGGCATGCAGAGAACATACGGAAGAAGGCATGAGATTATATGTTTAAAGTAGCACTTGGTATTCGGCCTGGAACCTCATTGGTAACCAGAGCAGCTCTTCTGAGGACTGGTATCCTGCGGCCTCCTTGGCATGCCTAGTAATCTTGCTGCTGCACTTTGGATCAGTTGTCATTTCTGAACATTCAAAGGCAGGCCTATGGTAAGGGCAGTGCAATATTGAGGTTAGTAGAGCATGTATCACAGTGGTCTGTTGCTTGTTTATCAAGAGAGGGTGTGGCAAGAGTTAGAAAAGAGACACTCCTGGCCACAAACAACACTCAAGCGCCAAGGAGCAGAACATCCAAGGAGGAGGAACTGCAGTGACACTGCTTTCAGTGTGGTGGTCCCAAACCTGTGGAACTCCCTGCCAACTGAGATTAGGCAGACACCCCTCCTTGCTGAACTTCACAGACACGTAACTAAAACTATTGTTCCAGCATGCTTTTTAAGGTAGTGTTCAGTTGTATGATCAATTGCTCAGAATAACTGTAGTATTTTGTTGAAATGAAGCAGTGCATTTCTTACGTTGGGAGGCAATTTGACTAGACAAATGCCGAAGTCCCTTCCAAACTCTCTGGTTCTGTGGTATGGATTCAGCTAAACAGTTGCACTAGCGAGAGGAGTGCACTAGTATGAGAACCATCTCCCCTCTCCTCCCCCACAGGCCCCCCAAATCAGTTTTAGGGGCAGGAGAGCCCTCAAAACTCACAGGGGGGAGGCAAGATTGTTCCACCTAGCAAGCTGAAATGGTTGTGCTGATGGAGCCATGGTAATAGGGCAACCGTGAATTCCACCCTCTGAGTCTATTACCACCTTTAAAGTTCTGAAAAGCTATAGGGCCTATATAGTCTGTAGCCTATACGTAAAGCTGTAAACCTAGAGGATTAATTTGTTTATAACTTAATGACTTCAATCCAAGCCAGAGGGATGACTCGAGAAATGTTCCACTGAAAGATGTCATAGCAAAACCATATGCCCATCTCAGCCTCCAAGGTAACTTGAACGGACACTGCTTCACTAAAAGTATTTACTTAGGTATATGACCCTGCAAAGAGGGTTGGGCGTTATCTCATTCGGCAATAATCACCATCTGTTGTTGACCTCTTTGTTTCCAAAGTTGACCTTTGCTCAGTGTCTGGCCAGCCAAAAAAGCTTTTGGAAGATTGTGTTGAAATTCTTGCAACATAAGGAGCCTCAAAAGATTTCATCCAGTGGTATCCAAATATTTTATCTGGAATGCATACCAGACTTGCTTTTAAAAAATATCCTAAAACTCATGCAGCACTTTACCTGGCGTGCGGGTCATGCAGTGCACTGAAGATGATGCCATAGATGGAGGTGCATAAGACTATAATCAACTCCGCCAAGACCAGAGTAATCTGTGAAAATCAGTTCACTTAGAAAGCTTTTTTGTTGTTGTTTAGTCGTTTAGTCGTGTCCGACTCTTCGTGACCCCATGGACCATAGCACGCCAGGCATTGGATTTCATGTTTATTTAAATCGTTTCATGATCGTTCTTGCTTGCAGGTGCCTGGTAGAGTCAAATAAAATATCCATCTCCTGCAGCTTTCACAAACCCCTTGGCACATAATGACAGGGGTGAACGGGGAGCTATATTCCAAACCATTTGGAAGACATAGCATTGGTGAAGGCTTATCTGCCGCGTAATTCTTATTTGTATCTTTCTTTGCAGTACTTGTACTGTACTTTTCAGTTTACCAAGATGCTTATTTCAGGGATTTACATGTGATGATTTACTGATGTCTTTACTATTAAATGTCCCATCTCAAATCCTTTGTACTGCGATTAATATGTTTGCTCTTACATTTGCCTGTTTTAGTTGGGTAGCGCAGGCCTGCTTGCCAAACAGTAAAGGATATAAAAAAATTCCTTCAGTAGCACCTTAAAGACCAACTAAGTTTATATTTTGGTATATAGTTGGTCTTTAAGGTGCTACTGAAGGAATTTTTTTATTTTGCTTCGACTAAGACCAACACGGCTACCTACCTGTAAGTAAAGGATATGTAAGATAGCAGTTGTTAGATATGTTTATACGTTTATATTTAGTTTAAGATTGTGGCTTGCAAAATGAGACAATTTTTGCATTGTATGTCTGCTTGAAAGACTGAGGCCCCATTTAACATTTGCTGCTCACTCCATCTCCGGTTAGGCTTAACTAATGGAAAAATAACAAAAACAAGAAATATACAGTGAATAATTGTGAACACACAATAATAAAATGTGGCACAAACAGGCTGCAGTGCTTGACCCTCTCACATTGGCCTTGTGGATGATGGTGACAGACAACCCCTTCCCTACCCCTTGGCACCATCTTCTGGTAGAAGACCAAGAACCTAAGCAGGCCAAAGTGACTCATACATGATAATTTCCAAGCCAATGGGCTCAATAACTACCAGGGAAACAGGCTTAAGAAGAAACCCATTTCCATTTTTTAAATCTGGGAGCATTAGTATCAGCTTTCAAACCAGCACTGTGTGTTGCAATACACAATCGGAGAAACCACATCTACACTTCTAGCTTCAAAGAACTAAAGTTTTCCTATTGCTTTGCTTTTCCTTTTACTCTATACCACATATTTAAAAGAAACTAACTTAAGCCAGACAGCAATGTGGTGTAGAATTTTAATAAACATTTCTTATGAAAAGCTTGATATTGTTCAAATATACAGAGAAAAGCTATTTATATAGCTACATATACATCTTGAGTCAATGACTACAGCATAAATCATTCTAGCTTTCCCCTTCGGTTAGAGTATCAGCAAAGTGTTGTCTACATGTATATATTTTCTTTTTAGGCTACTATATCGGGCTTGTTGACTGTGTAGTTTTATCCTGCTGTGATTGTTGTAAAACAGCTATGTTATATACATAATTTATACATATAACATATGGATATGCTATATATACACAGGTTATATATAACAATACTTTACAATATACACAGCCTTTCATAAGAGGGCTCTGGAAGAGATTAACCTTATTAAGCCTCAACACCTCAGTGAGGTAGGTAGCTATCATTATTTTACAGAATGTGAGTAAGAGGCCCAGAGACATTAAGTAACTTGCCATAAAAGCCAGTAGCAGATTCAGGAATAGAATCCAAAACTTTATATCCACTGAATACATCACCAGAAACTCCATCCTTATCCCTCAAAGGGCTGTCACGGGGGAAACTAGTTAGTTCATCAATACATGCAGAAAAAAATATTATTTTTAAAAAGCACCTGCAGTTATTCCCTAACTATACAAGTCTGGCACAGTCACCTTTAAGAGAACAGTCTTCAGAGTCTACTGCATGGAGGTCAGAGATGTGCTCTAGCGAGCTTTCCCCAAGGCCTGTCAGAGTTAGATTTCCTATAGAAGGCAGCCACTCTATTTTTAAGCTAAGGCAGAAAGGGGCTTGAATGCTGTGGTTAAGGGTGAGTGGGGGAGAGGAGTAGTTTTCCACTTTGGTAGAAATTTAAGCAAATTTGCAGCGATGTGCTGTTCTCTCCCCACCCACCCCCCAGCCAAGAACCACAGGGACAGGGGAACAACTGAAGCTACCAATCATAATGGAAAGAGGTTTTATGTCTAGTACGAGATGGTGAGCAAGCAACAACACAGAGCCTCCCCCTTTCATACATCACTTAAGAACTAAACAAAACGGGACCCTAGCGTACTGAAATACAATAGGACTCTCTCCCCTTCATTGTAAAAATGTTTAATTAAAAAAAAAAGCAAGCACTCAGCGCACCACAATACATTTGGCAAACTTTTCTTTGTGCTGATTGAACAAAAACTACATTACGCCTCCATCTTATACAGCCTGGTGAAAACGAGAGCTTGCCAGGGCAGGGCAGTTCTGCTAACTGTAAAATGTGGGCTGAACTCCTTCCATTTCGACTGAAGATGAGGGTGAGTTTTATTCACTTATGAAATTTAGAGTGGCTTTGTGAATGACTGTGGTGTGTGGTGATAACTAGGATTATGCAGGCTATATAAATAAAAACTATTGTTTCTTCAGTATGACTTTGTACTTTTGTCTGTAATTTATTAAAAACTGTAACAAGATACTTAAAAAAGGCTAGATACAAAAGTAGTTAAGCTGCTCACGAACATTAAATTTCTTCAAAATGTACCTTCAAATAATCATGATCTTATAAACATTTTACAGTTACCAGGTAGTGCCTAGGCTGAAATTTTAAACAGTCTGAGACACAGCAGAACAAGTGTCCAGGTTGGAGTTGGAAGTGGAACAACCTTCTGACTGACTGCTTGAGGAAAGAGGGATACAAAAATGTTGATTGTGAACGATTAAATACTGTGCATTGGCTTCCTTGTTATGTACAAAAAGATCCTCACTAAGGTATACAGATTACATGCAAAACATTAGTGGTGTTATTTGTGTGCCAGAGTCCAATGCAAAGAGACAAAACTTGCAATGGCAGTGGTTTTTGTAAGCAAACTTGAATGATTTCAACTCTTAGCTCTAACTGGCAAGAACTTTTTACAAGTTCAATATACATGATGCACAACTGCAGCCAACCACAAAATTAAACACCTTTTTTTTAAAAAAAAAAAAAGTTAAAATAAAACACAGAACATACTTCATCTTTTATTTTGAAATTCCCTACTCCCTCTATACAAGAACCTTTGCTGAAGCACTTTCCACAAAGGCAGCAGTGAATTTTCTTAGAACATTTTACATATTCCTTCCCCACCCTCCCCCGGCAAAAAGCTAAATCACAGTGTAATTTATATTGTTCTGCTGTCATCTTTGGCTGGGGTTGGCCAGGAAGCCGGCAACTAGCAAATGGTTACAGTCCAACATTGCTAGTGCTCCTTCGGCCCCTTGGGTTGCAAACTTAGTACAGGAATGTTGCATTTAGTCATTGCAATACCAGCAGGGAGAGTATGACAGCATTAACTTTCATAAACTTTTATAGACAAATGGAAAATCTACAAAAAAACTAGCTATTAATATTACACAGCAATACACACTTTTTTTACTCTACACAAAACCAAAATTTTTGGTCTTAATGGCGAGTAGCAACTTCTGCTTGAGAATCTGTTTAGAAGAATACAGAGGGACATAAAGGCGAGAAATACAAGTGTTCGCTGTAGGAAGGTGTTGGTCATCTGGCGGCCTTATTGTGATGGATGGCATGGGCTGAAATCCTTCTTCGCTAGCGGGCAAGGATGGGCTAGACGTCCAGAAATAAACCTAAGGTGCAAATAAACATTGATCTGTTAATGATCTGGGGAGAGGGAAACTCACATGCCAATTTTATATTTCAGTGGCGTGCGGTGAACTTTATCGTATTGGGACAGTTAGGGCCAGAAGCGCCAGCTTGCAAGGGTGATTGGGGGGGGGGGAACGTTGCATGCATGATGTCCTGACGTCAAACACGTGAACATTGGTGGGCTTTGGGAATGTGGAGGAAGGAATATTGGACCCCATCAGAGCATTGTGCCTCCCTCCCTAAGCCAGGCAGAAGCTTCCTGGGCTTTGGGAAGCAGGCGCCAGGTTTAAATACTTTAATACTTTAATTTACTGGGAACATTTAAGGCACTAGCCTAGTCCCCCATGTCCATACATCATTGTTACTAACGTTACATCCCTTTATGCCAAAATCCTGTAGATTCAAACAATATTTAAGGTGCTATCTGTCAGCACCATCTTTGATTATTTGTTTTTCCACAAATAATGGAGCTCTATGGTAGAGAAAATAATTAACACAGAGCTTGAAGTGGTTAATAATCAGTAACGGAAACCTACAATGCTCAAATAACAAATGTGAAGCATTTCAGAAAATGACCATCTCATTATTAGTTTTATGAGAGTAACTAAAATTAATCTACCCAAGATTCTCATTGTCCAGTCTTTTAAAGAACTCAAATGCTGAAATCAGAACTAATGCCCAAGGGGAAATGTTACTGATTTTCTTTTTTACGGCAGACTCTGTATTATATTGCAGCCTGATTTTGATACTCCCCCCTCAGTTTCAAAAGAGGTTTGAAATGTACCAGGAGGAACCAATCTTGAAGAGACTCCAAATCCCAAACTCCTGAGTGACTGAACTTGCTCTTTGGGCCCAGGAGGAAATGAGACCATACTGTGGTAGTTAAAATAAGAAACTCTTTTTCTCCTGAATGTGCAGTCATCTAGCACCAACAGGGATTAACAAATCCCATATTTTGACACACACACCCCAAAAAAGAATACTTACTAGATCTTGCCTTTCAGTCATACTCATCTTCTCAACTATGGACCAAAACCAACGTTTGAATTGCAAAAGCTTTTCAGCGTTTTCTCCTGTTCAAAAATGAAATAAATTAACAGAAGAGCAGGCAGATAATAACATTTAGTTGTGGATATCACATAGTGAACTTAATGGAAATACTCTGGTTGTGCAAATAGCAACAACCGTGAATTAAAATGCCAATAAGAGCAGACAGAGGGATCCAAGGACATGGTTTCACTAGACTACTTTTAGTATGCAAGTAATAGTTTATATTAAAAAGGTCTGAAGAGACTGGTGTGAAGGAGAAACGGATGGGCCATCTGCACTGTGATTTTTGTAGATCTGCAAAAATCTCCAAGTACAATGGAGAGACACAAAGCTGGAGCAAACCAACCCGTTCTGCTAGCACTCTGAGCAAGGACTCCCACTAGGGCAACAGGGCTTATTCTCCCTCTTCATTCCCCCAAAACGCATTCTGGAGGGCCGAAAGAACCCCTAGATCAGCATGAGGCAGGAGGAGAGGGGAGATCATTCTATCAGGCAAACTCAAATGCTTGCTCACATTGAATTTCCCCCATAGTCTGCATGCTTCAGGAAACATTACATTTGTCTAACCAATATGAAAAAAGCAGTATTGAGCAATATTACTGCTGCACGACTAAAAGATTACACAAAGAATTTCATACCTGATTCATCATTGAAGGACGTAAAGCTGATTAGCATTTGCACATTTACTTCACCACAGCCATTTACGAGAAGCCTGAAATCTTCTGCTGTCAAGTCTTCTAATGAATTCTTTGGAAGTACATCCAGCAGACCTTTCCTCATTGCCTGAAAAAGCCGCAATAATTTTAATTTTAACACTACCATGAACTGCATGTTGGCTGGTTACTACACAACTAGATGGAAAGAACGACTGGCAGATAAATCTGTTTGTCATGGCAAGAGAGCTATTGTCCTCTGGCAAGCATTATGAAGGGAGCCCTGCACTTGGAAGATGGAGCTCGGTGACAGGGTTGTACTGGGCTGAGTTGAGGACAAGAACTGGGAACTTGACATGACCTCATGTAGAGGGACAGAGCAAGGTCAGGAACAAGAAGAGAGGCAGGATCTTGGGATTGCGGCAAACAAAGTTCTACTCAAGAGTATTGAAGCTGCTGGCCAAAGTAAGCAATGCCCCTTAATATTCCAAGTATTACTAACATTGGCTCCAACCCTTGGTGTTTACAAGTTTTGGCCTGGCTATTAAGGTCAGCCAACATTTGTGGACACCCAATTTCTAGCATGTTGAGTTTTAGCAGGAGTCCCATTTGTTCCTCATGGCGTGGGTTTGTGGGATGTAAAGGTGCAGTCAAGTGCAACATTCCGACAGAGGACTAATGGCCTCCATGTTATAACTGGTTGCTGTGACAACCAGTCTGTCTAGTAATTTTGAAAGATAGTAACTGCTGAGTTCCTCCCTCTGGTATAGTTTATTTACTTGTTTTGTAACCTAAGCCTGCCTTCAGGTAAAGGTGAAGGGACCCCTGACCATTAGGTCCAGTCGTGACCGACTCTGGGGTTGCGGCGCTCATCTCGCATTATTGGCCGAGGGAGCTGGTGTATAGCTTCCAGGTCATGTGGCCAGCATTACAAAGCCGCTTCTGGAGAACCAGAGCAGCACACGCAAACGCCGTTTACCTTCCTGCTGTAGTGGTACCTATTTATCTACTTGTACTTTGACGTGCTTTCGAACTGCTAGGTTGGCAGGAGCTGGGACCAAGCAACAGAAGTTCACCCCGTCGCAGGCATTCGAACCGCCGACCTGATCGGCAAGCCCTAGGCTCTGTGGTTTAACTCACAGCACCACTCGTGTCCCCTGCCTTCAGGTACAGTTTTGTAAACCTGAATGAATCCGAGAGTAAAATAGTTTTTTATTAACGTGTGTGTGTATTCTTTAAGAGGGATTCAAAGGGATTTTGAACCAGGAAGGCATCTTTATTAGTAGAACTCAGACGAGTCAGCAACAAGCTGATTGCTGCATAAACTTATAAAGGGGATTGTTTAACTCTGCTAAAGTAAACCTTCACACAGTATTTACTTCTGCATAGGAATCACAGGCCAATAAGGCAGCCCCTTCACCACCCAGAAAGTTATTATAATGAGAAACATCAAGTGAGATACTTTTCATCTCAAGGTATTGATACAAAATTTCTACTTCTTTTTCCTGATTGAATGGCCAAACGAACTAAAAAGTCAACTTGCACCAGCTGTCAGAAGTGACAGCCAGGAAAAAAAACACCCGGCCTCCTTCCTCCAGAAGGGGAGAAACTAGAAGAGCAGATCATAAGGCAGAGCAGCACTTCCTGTGCTATTTGTAAATTTCACAGGAGCCTTACAATCCTGCAGGTGAGCAGAAGAAACCCTCCTGGCAACCATTGTTTGCTCGGTTTCAGGGACTGCACAGAAATTGTGATGTATCGATTCAAAGACACAGTTCAATGCAAATTATCCAATGTAAGAAAACATCAAAATAAGCCAATGCCTTTCAACCATACTACTTTCAGAGAAGCATGTCACATTACTTACGTGTAGAGGCTGTTCTGCAACTACTAACATTCTGTGCTCTGCGTATTTTCGGACGTATTCATAAACGTTTTGAGGAGTGACTGGTATATTTACACCATTGGAGATAAGTTCAACCTAGGAAAATATTGTGAAACAGAAGGGTGGTTTTTTAAAAATTAAATAAAAAATCCAACTTGTTAAAATACTTACAAATACGTCCCATAATGGAAACCTATTCCAAGCGGAAATTTCCTCAGCCATATGTTTTGTTAAACTGGCCACTAATATTACAGAAGCATCCATCCATTTCCAATTAATAGCAAAAAGGGGTGACTGGTCTGAGTAACAGTGTAACTGCTGTTTACCTGTCCTCCGCCTTCCTCTTTGCACAGGTCTATTGCAAATGCTAAGTCCATTGCTGCAAAAACAGCATCAGCATCTGTACTTTGGGAAGCGAGGATAAGTTGCCGCAAACTCTCATACATTACCGGATCGAAAAAAGCAAAATCATGCCAGTTAACCTGAAATTAAAATGCACATGTAAAACATCACTTTTAGTTTTATTGTCGGCTCACCAAGACAGCTACTCTACTGAGCAGTTTTGCTGTTTAGAACTTCAAAAAGCATTACAAATATTGTGGCCATACCAAGCAAGTTAGTCAGGAGAAGCGTTATGTCCAAATCTTCTGTTCTTTCATAAGGAAACAAAAGTGCCTAGTTCAGACATAACATTCCTCCCTTCTTGCACACCTAACCTTGGCACTGGTTTCCTGGCTTGCTCTAAATTACAGTTACTACTTATGTGCATGCCAGGAAACGTTTTTGAATACAAGCCACAATAACAGGATAAGCCTAGAGGGCACCATAAGGGAGGGAGGGCCCAGTGCTTTCTCTCACGTTATGCCATGTCTGATTTGGGCCTATGTCTCCGTTCAAACTTACATCTGTTTTTAAGAAAGGTTAACGATCTGAAACACCATTTGAAATAGGTTTGTACATCACAGTTTTTCCTGAGCGGCCCTGGAGGTGGCTAGAAAGTACAATTTCCTAATGCTCAAAGAAGCCTGAACAAACATGGAACTCTGGAGGGAGCTCCCATTTTTCTGGTGGGAAAAGTACACAGCAGAGGGAGAAAGAATCATTGCTTTAAATGGAAGGTCGGGTGACATAGCGGCAATATCCAATTAACCAAGCTCTACATTTTAAACCAAGCACCACAATTTTAATCAAATAACACTGCAGCCCTATAATTAACTATTCTTATGATTTATATGCAAGTTTACCTTTCTGCCAAGAAGAACTTTTATTACGTGTCGATTTAACGTGATGGGGCAAAGTTCATTCTGTAGCAAGCATAAACCTAGAATTCTGAAAAAACACACATATCAGAACAAGAAGAGAAAAAGTGATGAAGAAACAAAGTCAAAAGAAGAGCACCTAAGCAAACGAAATCAATTACGGGTATATTTTCAAAGTCTAGCTGAAATCATTGTAAACCTGGTGCTGAATTGCAAAATCTTACATCTTTTGTGACTGTTACTTTTATATACTTTCTAGTATTTTTCACACAAAGCGATGCACACAAAGCTAGAGAATATTTTACCTGCCAATATTTCTGAAACAATTTAGTCTGGCTTCTGTATTTTTGCCAGGCCTTGGTGTATAAAAGCCACGCTTTCCAGGTTGATAGAACAGCGGTGCATTGTCGTCACCATCATCTGTATCATCTAATTCCATGTCTACCACACTGCGACTGGAACCATGACGTTTTCTGTTTTCCTTTTAAAAAAAAAGAGAGAGAGAGAAGTAAAAAAAGGGGTTGGGGTCTTTTTTTTCTGCACACTAATGAGGACTGAAATATTCTTCACTGATACAAGTTGTTTGTCAAAACCACATCCAAGAAAAACAAGGGAATTAAACAAATGGTAAAGTTAATGGAATTGCACACGTAGTTGTAATTTTATTTGTAATCCCTTTAAAGCAAAAAGTTAAAATAAAATTTAGTTTCACCACCACAGTACTAGACTGAAGGAATCTTTCCCTCTTGCAAACAGTCCAACATTTTCCATCCAGATAATAGTAAACTAATAAAGGCACTGTTAAAACATATGTCTTACTTGTACTTTATCTGAAGAATCCAACAAGCCAAGGTCTAGGATACTGTCAGCTCCGTTTTCCCTTTTGAACAGAATGAAAGAAAAATATTTAACCAGAGTCAATGTCATTGCTTTAAAATTCAGTTTAAATGCTATTGTAACATAGTAAAATAAATCACTCTTTTTTTTTGTCCTTCCAAGAAATATGAAAAGAAAAAGCGGGCACAGATGGATTTCACTAGCTGCTAAATGATCTGCCTTCCTTTCTTTCTCAATATTCTGAATACCCAACAAATAGTTTTCCAGTGGGAAAACAAAGAAAAACAAGCACAAAACCACAGGAATTCTGTAGAGGAGCTACAATGTACAAAAGATCTAATTCAGTTTTTCCCCTGTGACAGCTCAAAGCCAGGTGCAATCTGAAAAAGTTTTCCCTTAAGGATTTATCCCTAACACTAGTTTACCTTCCATGTGCAATAATGAGTTCCATAGCTTCATCCACTCTCGCTCGAAGGGAATCTTCACTGGCGAGCAACAGAAGCAGCTGAGCAGGAGACAATTCCAACAGCATGCCAGTGATCTTGCTTGCGAAAGCCTGGAAACGAGAAATTAATATCTTACATTCCAATTTCCCCCTAGTCTTCTCCATCTGCTTGGAAATTACAGATTCGGGAAACTTCAGCTGCCCTGGATTCAGCCCCCTGCTGTAACTGGTGCTTGTGGGCTTTTGCATTTATTTAACGGGAGGCAGAAGCTCTGGGTATGGATCCTGTTACATATATAGCTGCTGCTCCACCACAATCCATCTTGAAGCCCTATGCCTAGGGGAGTACAGGATCCTTAACGGGCCCCTACAACTACAAAGAATTGCAAGCCTAAGGCAAAACTCTTTGTATTCTTCAGCTTATTCACCAACATGTAAAGTATGTGAAGACACACCCAATTTTTAAGTGGAATACTGTACAGTACAATATTAAGAAACAAGAATGATTTTCACCACAGTAGACAGAAGAGAACATTAGCCTTACAGGTTGCATTGCTTGTACACGGGGATAAAGTCTTTCACCCAGGGCCTGCCGATGTGCTGGAAGAGGATCAGGGTCATCACTGGGATTCCCTTCTGATGCGGGTCGAAAAGGTCTGGTATCAATGGAGAGTTGCCTTCTAAAGTCCCTTAAAAACAACAGCAATTCATCAGAAATTGTCTTTGCTCTCCGAAAGGTCCACATCAAATGCACTACAGGGTATGCTCCTGCTGCGCTAAACACATCCTTCCCCACCTTTTGTTTTGTGTCCCAGTAAAGTGGCAGGTAGGGACGTGGGTGGCGCTGTGGTCTAAACCAGAGAGCCTAGGGCTTGCCGATCAGAAGGTTGGCAGTTCAAATCCCCGCGATGGGGTGAGCTCCCGTTGTTCAGTCCCAGCTCCTGCCCACCTAGCAGTTCAAAAGCACATCAAAGTGCAAGTAGATAAATAAGTACTGCTCCGGCAGGAGGGTAAATGGCGTTTCCGTGCACTGCTCTGGTTCGCCAGAAGTGGCTTAGTCATGCTGGCCACATGTCCCAGAAGCTGTCTGCGGACAAACGCCGGCACTGTCGGCCTAGGGAGCGAGATGAGCACCATAACCCCAGAGTCATCCACAACTGGACCTAATGGTCAGGGGTACCTTTACCTTTACCTAAAGTGGCAGGTGCTTCCTAGTTAATTCTTTTGCTCACTTTTGAATCCCTGTTTCTGAGGACCATTTAATTTAGAGATTTATTTTCTGCCTTTCAATGAAATTCCTGGTGAGAATGAGCTTTATTATTCCAAATCTTCTCCTGATTTGAAGTTAACTTCAAAAGAAAGCTACTTACCTATCCCTGTCCCTCCGAGAACCAGTTCGCAAGCCGCTGCTGTTCCTTCTCATTTCTCTTTCACGCTCCCTTTCCCGATCCCTCTCCCCTCTGTTTCGTAATCTCTGCATGAGACCTTAAAGGGGCAAGACATACTTATGGTTTGTAAACAACGCTCACTTTTGCAACAATGCTCACTTATAAATACTATGAAAGATCATGAACCTGTGGAAACCAAGGCTGAGGGAGAAGAACACAAAATTTAGCTTGGAATCACAATTCCAAATTAAGATTTAAAGACATATATAAATCAGGCTTGTTCACCAAGTTCTATTCTACCACCACACAATATTGGAAGTTTACCTTAAAAAATTTGAAGAAGGGTTAAAATGTAACCCTTCACTGGCTGAAGCCTCAAAAAACCAAGCCAAGTACATGTAACTAAAATAAAATCCATTTGCTTTCCCTGTTAGTCCTGCCTGTTACTTTCCCTTTCTTTAGTTGACTCCCCTTTGATGAAGTTTAGCATATAGACTCAAGTTTCGCATACATACTCAAGGCAGGAATCTGTTATCTTGTATTCTATGGGAATAATATGGAACCAAGGAAGAATTCTGGCAGTCTGACAATTCTTCCTGTTCCCACCCACACACCCAATGTTCTCTTAGTGCATCTGCAGGCATCTTTATTTCATGCTAAAATGTTCTACACTATGTTTAAATGAAGGACTGATGGAGAATACAGATTTTCCCATCAGAACTCTGCATTGTGACCATCTTAAGTGCACAAACTTGTGCTGAGTGCAAAATTCAGCATCCTCAGTTTTACTGTTAAATAAGCAGATGTGCCCCCCCCCATAATGATTTGAAAGCCTGAGGATAATGCAGAACCCTGAATAATTTCTTGCCCCTTATCCTGCTTCACTGTTCCAAGTCTTCAATGTTATACATAACACATTTATTACAATATACTTACTTGTATGTGTCCCTTTGTTGGCATTCTGAATACAGTCCAGATTTGGCAGCTTCTCGTTTGACAAAAAAGCTTGTGCAATGGCAGTGTAAAAGCTTCTTGCTACACCACTGCCTTCTCCTGGTTCATCCTTAAACGTGACCTTTACCCTGTGGACAGCCATTGGAGTTGTAGCACATCGGCGACCAAAATGATTGTTGAGCTGCCTCATCGTCTGCTGAATTAGAAGATCTCTGTCCCGATCAACCTAGAAAACACATTATGAGAACACTGTAAAGAACAGACAAGCTAAAGAATGAAAATATGATATATAGCCACACTAGCACCCAAAAACATCCTTCAGCTGCAGCATACACAGCGATGGCTGGGCCACCCTTTTACATCCTAATTTACTGAGGTAAGTAATTACAAGAGCAACAGGATATCCAAAACTGTTCATCTTTTAAATCTAGCTAAACTCAAAAAGATAGCACTAAAGCTTCTTACCTCTAGTGTTAAATCTCTAGATTGTTGGTTTCTCAGTTTTTCCATTTCTCGGCGGAATTTAGATTCTTTTACTTCAAACCCACCTAATTCAGTCAAAATCTACAAAGAGAAACAATGTATTAGTAAAAGGAAAGGCCTACAAAACAATCTAGCAGTCTTCATTCAAGAAGATACATACCGATCCTGGTTCCGCTCCTACATCTTCCATGAACACTCTTCCAAATAACTCTAGGGAAAGCCGCCAACGTCCAAGCAGCATATCATGAGAAATAACCATCCCCATAAAACTGCACTGTGGCCTGGTAGACAAAAATTAAAAAATAACCAGGAGAAGAGAGATTACTTTTATATACTAAACATGTGAAAATTAGGATTGTGTTGTGTTCAATTGCTGCCAAACAGCTCAAAGTTTCTAACAGGAAGAGGCAAGTGACAATCTCTCTGCAGTTTCCATCAAGGATTATCTTGATCACAAGCACATGAATTAAATAGCGTGGTAACATACAAAGAAAAGTGGAACTTGCCAAAACAATGCAAATACCAAATAGCAATGGTAATTGCAAAAATCAAATAAGAACCAAGATGGAAACCCTGTGTTCACAACACAGCCATTTCCTCGCTCATTTTCCTGCTGCTGTTGCCTATCCCAAGCAGTCATATGTGGCAACTCTCCTGGCTATGCAGTATTGAGGACAATGGAGTAAAAGTAAAGGTGTTGTTTCGTAAGTAATGGTACCTGAAGGATGTCAGAGGTGGACCTTCACTTTCGGTCAGTCCAATCTCTGCCAGTAAACTGCTCTTCAGCTGTGCTGCAAGATCATGAGCTGAAGGGCCTGGCTTAGAACTCTCCGATTCTTCAGATGGCACATTTTGTTCTTCTTCCTTCTTCTGCCGATTCTGCATGCTCATAACATTTTTTAAATTTGCTGCATAAGACATTTTGGTTGGAAGAACCTAAACGAAAGGGCAATGAAACAGGTTTGTAAAACACTGTAGGGTATTTTCATGCTCTAGACTAATCTGCAATACTATTTTGGTACAGTCTGCATATCATCATTACCCATTGTCAACTTTATCATGAAATCGCTGATCTTGGCTTCTTCACTCTATCCCACCAACAAGCAGGAGAAACAAACCTGGCATTATGTCCCAACCAGGGACTCTGGTTTGTTTTACTCAACCAAATGCAATCTGTAAATCAAGACCAAACTTTGCCTACAGATCATGGTTTGTTTAGAGCAAAACAAACCCCCATCACTGGTTCAGGCATAATGCTACAGCCCAACTTAGTGCATCCATAGTGAATCATTAACTCTTGTCATCATGTCGTACAAACAAGGTCACTATGGTGCAAGAACCCAAGCTCTAATACTAGCTGAGCCAGAGAGTCAGGATTAACTTGACTGGTCCTATAGAAATCAGTGGGATCAAAGTTCATTTTTATCCATGGATCTCTCCACTACATCAAAGCAAGCCCTAAGAATGTCCAAGCTTATAATATACATAGTATTATAGATTGAGATGAGGAGCACTCCAAAATAGCAATGTGGAATTTTCAGATCTAATATTCTATGGGAGCAGGCCTTTTCTCTTCCAATTATCATCCTATTAACACCTAAATTTAATTTTGCATACACACAAGTAGCCATGAACATTTGGAAATATCCATTGTGGATGCATCCATCATATAAACATCTAACGAGCCTTTTTTTGAAACAACTTCTATGCATTCTCCACTTGGAGAAAGAGTTAATAGCTATCTGACTGCTCACTAGAGGAACAGGCAGCAATTGTATTTGGGTACGGCCTGTCTTCCAGCTACTGCAATTGCATTTCCAGAATCTGAAATGAATACTATGGTAATCTTGTGGTTCTTTAAGGCAGTGTTTCCCAACCAGTGTGCCTCCAGATGTTTTGGGACTACAACTCCCATCATTCCTAGCTAGCAAGACCAGTGGTCAGGAATGATGGGAGTTGTAGTCCCAAAACATCTGGAGGCACACTGGTTGGGAAACACTGCTTTAAGGCAGGGGGAAATCCTTAGAAGGTCTGGAAAGGTACTGAGTGTAGTGGATAAAGAAATATGGATATATAAATATAGACTTATTCTTGGTTTTTTAGCAAAATAAGAGTGAAGGAGAAAGTGGAGGAATGGAGAGGGAAGGAAGCAATGTTATGAATTTGTAACATGTATCACAATAAATTCATACCTCAAGACAGTTTCTATCCACAGTCACTTCCATTAAACACTTTCCACTATTGGCAGAGGATGAATATAGACCCTGACTTGGCCGACCAAACAAATCTTCTTTTCTAGCATTTGGCTGAAAAAAACCCAGAGGTAATTTACATGTGAGCTAACACTGATGCAGATGCAACCTTCCTGATTACAACGTAAGCAGCTGATCCATGCATCTCTTCTCTACAGTGAGAATTTCAATTTTTCTTCCTCACATACCACCATGCTTTGAGGAAGAGTAACATGGCAAAAAAACTACTGGCTGTATCAATTCCTCCCTTGCATCTGAACAAATTAGCTACCCAGACCCAGGAACAGCACTCCAAATGACTATTACAGGGTTTAATCTTAAGGAATATTTTGCTTCACTAACATTAGAACTGATTAAGGCACTGGGTAGTTAGCTTGTTTTGCAATGGGTGCGGCGGAACTAAGCCAACCATAAAAGGCTGTTGTTTGGAAAGACGGAAATTGGAATGGTGTACCATATCTTAACAAAAACAAGATTGACATATTGGGCAATAAGGCACTGAACTTCCTACTGCATGTATTAGCAGAAGTTGTAGCTGATTTACAATCTGCTCACAATTGCTTAACAATGGCTAAGGTGTCTGGAGTATTAAATTATGTGTGCAGCTTAGGAATCAAGCAATTTAAGCTTTCACTTTCTCAGTTAATATTACCTGTAACAGATGTGGCTGGTCTGCTAGTGGAATGGCCTCTGCTAGAGGAACTTCAAAAGGATTGGGCGGAATACAGCCAAGGAATGTCATGGAATCTGATCGTCGGAAGAATGGATGATTTTGGCCTGTTTCAGCTGGAAGGGAGTCATCATCTTTGTCATTAAGTGTAGCACCTGAAAAGTGTCCAGTTAAAAAAAATCATTACAATATAACAGTGATTATTTGATACAGATTTGCTCTGTTACCCTATGTCGATAACACTTCGCCAGTTTTTTAGGACAAAATATCAGTAATTATTCCACTTTTGTCTGCTTCTTGATTATTAGCTTATATTTTTTCCAAATTATTAAAAATAGTAATTGTGAATAATTATTATTTATATGCTGCCCATCTGACTGGATTGACCCAGCCACTCTGGGCAGCTTCCAACAAATTAACACCCATAATACTTTTGCACATTTAAAATACTATATAAAAACAAGGAACAGCATTCAACTACCCTTCCCTTTTAAAATATTACTATGACTCCCTGTCTATTTTTTAAATCTTCCCTCTTTTCTACCATTTACTTCTCTTGTCATTTATCTTTTTCTCCCTCCAATCTTGTTGCTCTTCCCTCTTTCACTTCCATCCCTCCCACAGAAAACTTCGGCATCGTAACAGCCATCAAATGATTGCAGCTAGTTCCTTCATTCTTTTCAAATAAGTACTTCAAAGCTGAACTTGTCAGATTACTCATTGGATTTCTATTCAGACTGCAGTTCTGCAGACAATTTGTCTTCTTCTTTCAGTCTCTGTCACTCTCTCTCTCTCTCAGGTGCCCACATCCAACACAATCACTTTTTTTGCAACTAAGCTACTGGAATTTTCCACCCTACGTTCAGGCAAGAAGCTAAACGAAGAGAAGGGTGGCTGGGCAGGTTCCTAGTACCTACATAAAACTGTGCTGGCTAGACTGAAAAATTTGGTTTCTAAAGCCTTCTAAACTCAACCCACTAGAAATTCCATTTTCCAGCATCTACAAAGGAAGGGCAGTCCATGGGAATGCCTACGTCATAAAATGGTGTTGCTACTGCCACAAGCCCTTATTCCCTAGATTCACAAAGTTAAATCTGGGAAAGGAGAACACAGAAATAAGCAGAGAGGGACAGTGGGGAGCTCATCCAGGAGTCCTAATGTTAGGATTTTTTGAAAAACCACACTAGGAATACAAGATGAATTGGTGTGGGTGAACCCATCACTACCATAAACCCTAGAAGCTGACTAGATAAGTTATTTAGTCACAAAAGAGACACTCTGAACATTTTCAAAGGCATTGAACCCTGTAGGTCCTACGCTGACCCCCTGAAAAAAAAACAGCTAGGACTTCATTTTTATCAATTTTATTGTTCTTGAACAATTATTGATGTCCGTGAATCATTGAAACCCAAGATCCAGAGATATGATCAAGTCTCTATCCAGCTCCCCACAACCCCAACCTGAACAAGTACTAACTTTGATTTGTGTCATCATCATTTTCGTGCTCTGAATCTTCATTGTCAAGACCAAGTTCCAAAAGTTCCCGGGTCCTTTAAAAAAAGTGAATGACAGGTTATTTTAGATGGCACGTGGTACTAAAATTTACAACTAGTGCTGCACAAGAAAAATAATTAAAAGTATTCTATCAGCTATACAATCCTACAGCTATACCATACACATGCAGGTTCCGCTTTCCTCAGAAATCGTTCGTTAAGTGAGAGTTTGCATAAAAGGCTTAGGATTGCCATTGATTCCTATGGGGGAAATCCCAATGTGTTGCCATGGCTTGCCGGCCTACTGCTTGCCCCTCCATCCTGAATTACTTCCTGTAAAGCTGCCATTTTTACCAAGATGACAGTTCTTACTGTGCTCCTATTTCCTCAGTCACAGCTTCATTTGAGGGGGTCCTCCAGCTGCTGACTGGAGCTGCAGCCAGAGGCGCTGTCCCACCCCACCCCACGAAGCTGTGACTAAGGAAAGGAGTCTGATAAGGAGCCTGAGCTCAGTAAAAATGGCAGGTTTAAAGGAGGGAATTCTCTGATATTTGTATACACAGAGGTTCCGCTGCTCGGGTATCTGATTTACATGTTCGTGTAATGAGGTTAGGGTACAAATTCTTAATGTCTGGATAAATGAAATTTCACATAATGAGTATTCGGAAAATTAAGACCTACATGTATAGACCTACACATATATAGTTTATAATGTAATGTTCTAACTATAAATGCAAGTGAAGGCTTAGTGCCAAACCTATTTATTTGTATCATTGTGTGCAACACCTTTCAACAAATTCCAAAGGGTGGTTTAAATCCAAAAAGCTGAATATATTCAAACCCTTCCACTATTTTAAAAACAAATCCAAGCACCCAAAGCAAGAACATTCATTTCCTAAGAAAAGAATAACTGGGAGAATAGTGTGTTTATGATTATGATGAATGTTTCACTTGCCTTTCAGAAAAATACTTTGAAAGACAAAAAAGAAATAATAGGATTGGTTTGTGGGTCTTTGTAAATTGGCTTCTATGAAATTATTAAGTTTCTCGGTACATTGGTCTGTTTCCTGTTGAAAGAGCTTGAGTGTCTGAACTTTGGTTTCGTCAAAGAGCTATGGTCACTTGGGTAAATATATGCTGGGAGAGGAATGGACGCATGTGACCATCAATTATTTGATCTGACCAATGTATCATTTAGACCACATTTCTAGTTTGGTACTGGGGGTCGTTCCCTCCTTCATTTTGCAGATGCCAAAACTGAAAATGTTCATATTTCTAGTCAATTCTCATAACCAGGACAATATTTCAGCAGCAATAGCTAAATTCCTACCAGAAATGCATCATCTTCAGCTATACATATATACTAATCTACTGCATATGCTACATATATAACCACAAGAAATATGCATTAGTGTTATGAATGAAAGGGGAAACCAATGCCCCTCGCTGTGCACAGTCTAGCTGTGTTTCCACTGAGTAATTGGCTTCTGTACCTCTTCCGTTCCAGCTGAGGTGTATCCAAGGTAGTCTGCTGGTTCATTGCTTTAATCCAATAAATGAGAGCTTGAAAAACATATGCTACATGTTTCAATGAGCAGACATCCAAAACTGGAAGAACATCAGAATGCTCATCATTGTGAGAACGCATCAAGGAGAGGGCGTAATTTAAGAAGTCCCCCCTTGCCGACATCATTCCCTGACGAGCACTAAGCAGTGTAGCACGCCTGTAATGATAAAAAAAAATGTTTTGGGCCACAGAAGTGCATACAGTAGTATAAACAAGGGTAAGCCTCTGCCCCTGGGCTGCTTTATTTGGCAACACCAAGAGAAATACTTGTATTTTAGACCAGGGGTGGCTAATCTTTTGGTCAGCCAGCCCTCCAAGGGCTACATGTCAGTGTGGATTACTGCACTGATTTTGGCCTGTGGTTACTATTGGGGGGGGGGGCTAACATACAACTATTAAGGTCCATTTGCATACCTTCTGCCCTCCAAAGTTCTTAAGCTAGCTTCTTCTCGTGCTGTCATCCTCTCCCTCCTGGTTGAGTTCTGTGATGCATGAAGTGGGTGGTTTGGGTGCCCTGGGTCCCCAGCAGAGGCAAGAGCAGAACCATAGCGCAACTGAGCTTCAGTGGAATCCATAATGCTCACCATCCAATTCCACGTGGGTATCAGTTTTTCCTCAACGTAGTTCTAAATCAAATGTGATCCACATTTTGTATACATACACACAAACATTAAAAAATCAGACAAGTTCTGAACCATACTCCATTGAACCAATTACACAATGTATCCACTTGGTTCGTCAATTCCCCAATTTTCCAGATTCAACTGTTACCTTTACTTAGTTCCCCATCCACCAGTATTAGGGTCTGGAGGAGGGGAGAAATTTCCCTTCCTGGTGGCCAATATAGGGGGCAGAAGAATGATAATAAGCATGAAACAGTAGTTATTTAATGTGACAATACCAAGGAATTTAAAGGTGGAAGCCAGATTTTGCATTAAAGACACTCCAATTTAAACATGGAAATTAGCATATCTTTGTTGCATTTTACCTGCAAATTCACAGCATCCTGGTAGGTCAGCTTCACAGCAGCTGGGATCTGAGAGTACACCAGGTGATTGTATTTGGGAATGAGGCCCATCAGATCAGATATTTGTCGGATCACAATGCTATATGCCCTCGCCAAACTGCTTGCCGATGTCAAATAGCTGCTAGCATTGCTAGCCTCAAGAGCCGCTGCTGCTGCCGCCGCACTTGTACTGATGGTGCCACTTCGACGCAAGTTTGATGGATCAATATAAATCAAGCCTGCTGAACTTGCTACAAGTAGAAAGAAACACATTCAGGGGGCGTCAACAGCTAAACAGAAGTGAGCTCCAGTATTAACACAAAGCAGATGATCAATATTTGATCCTATCCAGTCCATAAATGATTCTTAAAATGACAAAGCACTTCACAGCAGCTTATGAGAAGATGCATACAAATTACTTGTATCCCTTCTGATCAAGAAAAAACAAAATAAAAAAATCAGGTCACTGGGTAGGAAATCAAAGAAAGGCCCAGTGAGGTAAAAATAAAAATCATTTTTATAATACCTGCTGGAGCAGAGGTACTAGATGGAGCCGTGCTGGTAGTCCTCTGATTCTGGGTGTTACGTACAGCCCACTGCATTGAGCGGGGTGCCTGGGCGGCACCATTGGCATGAGAGCTGTTTGTTGTTCGCTCCAGAGGCTCGTCTAGCATAAAGGTCTCTTGCTCTATATCATCACTCTGACTGCTGCTGCTATCTGAATCACTGGTGTCATTGGACTGAGAGTCATCCTCAGAAAAAAATGCTGGAACACTGCTAGCACCTGTGGGGAAAGATATACTATAAGGGTCGCTGAGAAGAGAGCAGGGTGAGCTTTATTTATTAGGCCAGAAATCCAAAGTATACTGTGGCAAGAAAAACTTTTTAAGAAGCACACAAATATTTTCCTACCTCGCGTTTTTTCAACATGTTTTTAGAAGACAGAGCTGCAGATGCAACCCCATCTTTACACATCCCTCAGGCGGCAAGCATAACAAGATTATTAACCTGACAGTTGCTGCTTGGTTTTATTTTAAATTGTTTTTGTTGCTGTAACCCACCCTAGGACCTTATGGCAAAGAGTTCTATTAACAACAACGAACAGCCACAATAATAGTTAAATATTTCAGATTTTCTCCTACAAAACAGTCAAGGTAACTTAAAAAATAAGCAACTTGTAGACTTCAAGGTTTGCCCATCAACCTCTCTCGGACTAGGGGACACATTTAAATTCTTTTAATGATGTACAGCAATATATTGTCCCGTCCCGTCCTGTCCCGTGCCCCCCCCCCCAAAATCACATAAAAATGAAGGCTGATAAAAAGAGTATTACCTGCTTCTGATCCTGCTGTAGCTGCAGTGACAACACTTCTGCGCCCACTAGCATTGTCCTGGTTGCTATGGTTACTCTCACTATCACTCTCTGTTTCTGCTGCTGCCAGAAGATCCAACTCCATATCACTTCCTAATAACAAATTTATAGAATTGTTAACACAGTGGTTTGCATGATACAATATTTCAGATTCTTCACAAAGCTATCTTTCATTTTAAGCTCTCCCACTGCTTAACTGTTGAGATGATTAAGGCACTCCAGTAGTACATTAACTACTGCTTAACTCAACCGCAGAAAACCCATACGTTTATCTCACAAGCTTGCTGTTTTTGATACCGATATTACTAATGCACAATTACCAACATGCATAGCAATACAAGTTAGACTGGAATAGGGGGTTGCAAAAGCTTTCTGTTTCATTTCCAATTAACCCAAAGAAGGTTCATTTTAGTCCCTTGTGCATGGTAAAACCTACGGGTTGCATCCAAACTAAGACAGCCACACTTAGGTCCCATTGAAATAAATATAGAATGTCAGCCATCACTACCTTCAATGAGGCCAAACTGAGAGGAAATAAGACTCACTCAGATACAGAGGACTTATTCTGGATCCAACCCTGTGCATGTCTTAAAATGGCTAATAAACATGTCCAGGTATCATACCATCTTCATCATGCTCATCATGCTGCCCTTCTGCCTCAGCATTTTCCTCGCCATGTTCTTCTTGCTCATCATGGTGGTCTTCTTCCCCAGCTACTCCCTCTACCACCTCAACCTGAAACAACAAGGTTTTGGGGGTTGTTGGTTTTTTTGCACCATGTAAATGCTTACGATCTTCAAGGACATTTTGTAAATACAGCTCTCAAAGCTATGGCTGTTTTAGGCATTTTCTATATTGTTCAATACACTTATTTTGCGCTCCATTCCTAGTTTTGGGCCAGCCCTGTAACATTTTGCTACCTTAGGCAAATAACAAAATGGCACTTCGCACACATAACTCCACCTACAGAAGTATGGCATACTGATAGCTGAATCTTATTCTAAGACTGGTGATGGGACATCTGCCTGCTGTAGAATGTCAAAAGTAAGTGATGCTCTACTATTTTTCTCACATATGCATTTTTTGTTGTGATGAATATAAAGTGAACACATTGAATGTGTTGCTGAGTTCACAATAGCTTTTTGTTATTATGTATTTTCTAAATTAAAGAGAACTTTGAGGCTAAAAAGTGGTGCTCATACTCATAAAAGTTGGGAAAAGGGGGCATCAAACTGGCTACTCCCGGCTCAGACAATAGACCAGGGGTCCCCAAACTACGGCCCCCGGGCCGGATGCGGCCCAATCGGCCTTCCAATCCGGCCCGCGACGACTCCCGCCGCCCGCTGCCGCCGCCCGCTCTCACGGCGCGCGGCGCAGCGACGATCTAAAAAATCGGCAAAAAATCGCCGAAAATCCTTTGTGCGCATGCGTATGGGCCTCTCCCGACCCGGAAGAGGTCATTTCTGGTGCACTTCCGGGTCGGGGGAGGCCCATACGCATGCGCACAAGCGATTTTTGGCGATTTTTTTCCCGCCCGTGTGCGTGTGCGCATGCGCACGGGCGCGCACTCCCCCGCCCTCCGGCCCGCTGCGCGCGCACTCCCCTGCCCTCCGGCCCACCGCGCGGTCGGCGCGGCGGGCACCGGCCCGCCGCGCAGAAAGTCTGGGGACCCCTGCAATAGACAAAGCCATTCTCTAAAGTACCACAGGACTTTCTGCTGCTAGAGGCTAACATGGATTCATTTTTGGTAGTGTGTAACACCAAGGTTGTACACTCATTACATCCCAAATTGCAGTATAGCTGAAAATTCACAAGCCAACTTATTATTTTGCATTCTAGTACTAGATTCATTTAACATTTGCACTGATAATTACTTTAAAATAACTAGAAAGTTGCCCATTGAAAATAATTAAGACAACAACCTCTTCAACATCTGCGGACACAATGTCATCTTGTTCTTCATCTCTGCCACGAACTGGTTGAGACTGACTGATTCGCCTTTGCTGTGGATTTCTAATAATATAGGACGACTGAGACTGACTGGAACTACAAGAAAGAAAGAAGCCTTTTAAAAAAATATATATTTACACAGCATCATCGCATATGATTTTCTTCTCTTCACACAAAAGTATCAACTTAAAAACAGCAGACAGAAGAACCTCCATAAGTATACTAACACGAGTAGTTTAAAATAGTCAGTTTAATATAACAGATTTCCCTTCTCGTTTTTGAAAGCTTCTTCATTTAAGTTCTTTTGAGCTACCAGTCCAGTCCACTTCCCATGTTAGCTGTACACCTTGTTCTACCTACGGCTTGTTTAACAAAACCACAAGCCATCTCACACATGAACAAAGGAGCCTCAGCTTGCTTCTCCAAAGCTTGGTTTGTTTGCCAGCTGCTCTTGCTTTGTGCCTCTCTACCACAGTGAATGTCTGGGGGTGGATGGGCAAAACATATATGATTTAGAAGAATGCATTTATAATGATAAACATTAAGGAGCATTACCTGCTGGATTGATCAGATGACGGCCGGGGAGGTAGTGGTTCTACTGAGAACAGCTCTTCGCTGCCTTGCATAGCATCTATACTAGTGCTTGCCAATGTAAAAGGTGCCGTAGGGCGTGCAATACCCATTCTGACTGGGATAATGAGGGATTCCGCTACATTGCACAATTCCTCCACAGCATAAGGTAGCAAAGCTTGGAATACACGCTTGCATTTCCCAATTGGCTGTGGAATGAAGTTACTGGAAACAAGACGTGGGAAGGGAAAACACTGACATCAACAGCCACATTCAAAAAGGTTCAGAATACACACAAACCAGGACAGCTTGTTTAATGGTTTTGTATTCGCACAACTATTTATCTGTTCATCCTGTTCAGTCAATAGTCAAGTTGCATTGCTTCCCACTTAACACTGCTAAAATACAGCCCTTCTGTCTCTTTGGCAAAAATTCTAGTCCCCACCTCTAGTCTAGGCCTACTGTTCCACTAGCTGTCCAGTGGATACAAAACAATATGCTGAACTTTACCTTAAACTGAAAGAAAGTTAGAAGTATATTATACAGTTGGAGCACTGTGTTTATGGAAAAAGACTCAAAACACAACAAGTTTAATTATAAAACGAGGACTAACCCATTAATGTAGCTTTTCATAAATCAAAGCATATTTATTTATTCTGCAGTCTTTATAGCAATATGAATCAGAGGCAGAGTGTGGCACCCAAGTTATAAACCATGGCAGGCTTTGGCTTACAGATGGTGGGGGACAATGATACTATCCGGGATGCTGTATGGAGACATGCATCCCAATTTGTTCCTATGTTTCAGGATACACAGCATGAGAAAGCCCCAAGGTTTCTGTGTAATAATGTTATCTGTAGACACAGATGTGCGTATTTGTTTCACTGTACTAACTGAAACGTGGTTTGAATTCACTCTCCAGAGGACTGTTTCCAGTTGACGTGTGCACCACCTACAAAATACAATGACATCTACCCTTGAAGATGATCTGGAAGTTGCAGATGGTGCAGAACATGGCCACACGGCAAGAGTGGTACAGCAAATTATATGAAGGAACTGTGAGATTTGAATTAGGGAAAGAAAACCAAATGGCGGGAGGGAGGGGAGTCACAAGCTCGGCAGAGCGATTGGTAATGAGATGGGTAAATATACAGTATGTGGAAATGTATTTTGTTTTGCTTAATTGGAAAATCCAATAAAAAGTATTTTTTTAAAAAAGAGTAGTACAGAAAGATGGGACCGCACAACACTGATCCTGCATGAACTACACTGGCTACCTATTTTTTGGTGCTGGGTCCAACTCAAAGGTCTTTATATATTAAAGTGCCAACAACTTAGGACCTCACTACCTGCTAGTTCTCTCCTTATCTGCCAGGCCTTGCAATCTGCAGGAGGCAGCTCATTTTGTAGACACACCAGTGAGCATAGCTTGCTATTGGGGTGTGTGTGACATGGGATAGAGTCTTTTTGGGTAGCCTCACACTTGTGGAACTCCCTCCCTATGGGGATCAAGTTGTCCCTCTCACAGTTTTTAGAAAACAGCTTCATTCACAAGGGCATTTGGGAGAAGTCTGAGAGCATATGGCTACTCTTGATGCTACTGAACTGGTGAGGGGCATTTTAAAAATAACAAATCTTAGGCATTTTCTCTCACTGGCCCAAGCAGTAATTTAAGTTTGTTTTTTTTTTTTAAAAAAAAAGAAGCTTACTTTTTCTTTTTTGAGGAAGCCATTTCCACACTGAGGATAACAAAAACTCTTGCCACAGAACGCAGAAACCTCATTGTAACAGAAATTGCTTCTTCTCTGCGACCTGGAGTGTATTTGTTCTGCAGTTCCTTTACAAGTGTCCCCAGCAAAGTATCTAAAAGCTGTAAAGAAAAGTTTACTGGAGCAAATGTCTACTCTGGCTATGCAACCATGCAAATTCTTGTGCAAAGGAACTGTAAACATAAAGAGTTATGACAAACTTGCCACAACTTAGATCTGCTAATCACATTAACATTCATACCTTCTAAACGCATAAGCATTGAATGGACAAATTTCTTTGGTACTGTGTTATTTAAATATGCCTTACCAGTATGTCTGCTGTACACTTTACAATAAGGCAGTGTGTAAAACAGTCCAGCCGAATAGTTCCACTTTGCTGATTAAGATACACTTGTTCTTCAGGCAACAGATGACCAATCCTACTGCTTGCACTAAGACTTGGAAAAAAGCAAAAGAAAACAGGGGAAGAGGAAATATAATGTAAGTTGCCAAGTCCATGATACAAAGTCAGTTCTCAAAAGTGTAATCATAACTAGTTCGTTAATACACACGGGTCTTTGTTCTCCTGTGAGCCAAACATGATCATAGACTTCAGTGCATTCCAATCTTGCAAAACCCGTTCCAAGGCAAGCTGTGCAAATCGTGGAGGTTCTAAATCATGATCTGGCATATCCGAATCTAAAGCCAAGGAATTAAAGAAAAGCATGTAATCAGTTACTGCAGCAGTTGCTACAATAAGAGAAAAATCTTGTAAACGAGAAAAGGGTCCCACCTTCAGGATTTGCAGTCTTACGATTACGGTCTTCCCTAATTCTTGGTGGCCTATACTGGCAATGTTCTACTGTTTGTCTTGCAACTGTCTGCACCAAGAAGAGCAAAAGATGTTCCCCCCTGTAAACATACAAACAAACCAAGAGTTGACATACGGACCACACTGGGGCCTTTTGTGGGGCAGATCAATCCCACTAAAAGGGACACTTGCCTACTATTTGGCATGGTGACAAGGTTTGTGGTGGTAAGCAGCCGGAAAAGCAAATCAAGACGAGCAGACTTCTGTCCTGCAATTAATGTTTTGCACTTGCATTTCTCCCAGCAGTCACAGTAGGCTGTTGGGGATGTGCGTTTGAGCCTGAAAGTAGAGACAAAATGTGTAAATACAATTTATAAACACCAGTTTCCATATTGATATACACTACAACCAGTTTCACTACGTCCATAATCATTTTTAAAAAAACACTGCTAATTCAACTGAAGTGTTTTTCATCTAAATACCATTTTCCAGTTCTTGTTTATGAAAGGCTACATTAGTCTGAGGAAACGGCGGCCTTGAAAATGGGGTGGCAGTTTCTCCCCCTATTATCAGTCCTAAGTAAATGCCTGATTTATCTCACCTCTCTGACACTGCTGGAGAGGAGGCTACCTAGCTGGTTACATCTCCCCTCCCCATCCCTACACTGTGGACCCAGGCCCAAGTTGCAATTCCAGTTTCCTTCAATTATCTATCAATCCATTCACTAACGAAAATTTTAGGTACAGCAGAGCGCTAAGAGAAATAAAATTCTACTGCATTTTCAAGCAAAATGAAACCGAATCACCCCTGAAAATACAAAACAACCTACAGTAGTCTCGATGTTAGGAATAAACACACGTACTTGCAATCATGACCTTTGTGGCACACCCTTGCGCACTCTGTGCAACAGCACAGAGACTCCAATAAACCGCATGTTCTACATTCAAATATATCCTACAAAGAGAAAATTTAGCATTTTAGCGGGGGAGGGGGAGAATGGAGTACTATGTGTAATTACGATGCTGCTTTTAAATGGTAGCTAACAATTCTAGACGTGTCTACTTAGAAGTAAAGAACCGTCAAGTTCAATGGAACTTACTCCCAGGTACGTATGCACAAAACTGCAGCCTTATTTATTCTTCAAGAGTTTTCAAGTTAGATTACATTAAAATAATGTTAAGCTTCTTGTTAATGGTTTCTTGTGAAGCCAAATAGAGCAGTAAGAAACTTTCCCCCCACCCAGCTATTTCCCCAGAAAACCCAGCAGTAAGAGAAAGGCAAGAATTTAAAAATCTGTCCTTAAAGGCTCAGGAATATGAGCTTGTTTTTACACCTAGCACAAAAAAACCAATTAAGTTCCCTTATTTTACCTGATTTATGTGCTCTGCACCAGTCCATGTAAAGCTGCAGGTATCATTGCAACATAGGACATATAAAGGAGAGTCATCTGGGTTTGTGCCAGTTGGACAAACCATTCCCATAAACACATCCTCTTCTTTTTCACTTGAAGTTGCCTCCGCTTTTTAAAAAAGGAGAAAGGTATTGCTTAAAACGAAGTTTTGCATACTCTTTGAAGAGCTAGCAACTTAAGGTAATAATTCTCAAAGGCCCTCTATGAAGAAAACAAAACATCACGGCACTGTAACATTACTGAACTACACTGCACATCAGCTAACCGAATGCACTGATGGTTCCCTCCAAAATGACTTCAAATTGTATTAGTTATACTAAACAAAATTCCTCCTCTATGGGGAACAGGTTTTTATCTTTGTTTCATTGAAAGCTGCCACTATTCACAACCTTCTATCAATAATTGCCCTGACCTATTTTCACAGAAAAGAAAAGAAACCCAATGGATATCAAAGCATCACCTCCTGCAGGGAAATTATTACAGGAAATTGTATCTATTGAATCAGACACTTTTTAAAACCAAGAAGATAACAGGAAGTTATTCACGGACAGCAGGAAGACTGGCATTTTCTATTAATTCAATATATTACATGTTATTCCACTGTCTAATCCAGAGATTTAGGAAGGGGAAAGCCATCAATTATTGGCATACATAAAGCAAGAATCACAATTAGAATTCACATACCTTTGGCAACTTTTTGTGCAGTTTCTAAAATGGTAATCGCTGCAGGATATGCTCTGCCGCTTACAGCAGACATAAACGGTGTCATACCTCTTGCATCCCTAAAAAACAGTAATATGTCAGTATCATTTTCAGTTAAGTTAAAAAGGCAGTCTTCTAGGTTTATCAGAAAGAGCCTGATTTAGTACTGCCCCAACTTTTAACATTAAAATGAAGGTAACAGATCTGATGCATAAACAAAAACAGAAAAATCAATATACAGTATTAACAAATACAAAATGCAGCATAAAATGTAATGGCTTTGTTTAACTCTTCTTGTTGTTTATATCAAGGCTCAGTGCAGCTTTGCAAAACATACCCAATTCCCTCAACCATTCTTCATAAAGCTTGGCTTCCCAAGTAGATGAAAATACTACAAGACATGCACGTAAAGACCCCTTACTTGGCCGATAGCAGTTCCCGAAGATAAGGCTGTAAAACCACACTGTCGCATAACAATTTCAGTATGAAGTGAGCATTTGCCTTCCGATCCTTTGATTCCACTACAGAGGGCTCTGTAGAAGGACCTGCAAATTGGAAAAGTATTGGTGAAAAATAGCTGCCTACAAAAGTAGCTCACTTACTTAAAACATTCTAGACAAGAAGAGGGATTCCTGTATCAAGCATTTATGATTAGCCAACACTTTCACAATGTCAGAAACCTAATGCTAAATTATGAATCTGAGTGTATATAAAGAATTGGAAACTTCATGTCTTGAACCAAGACTGGCCAACATATTTTAATGTGTGAAGCGGTGCCAAATAGTTTTAACAGGACAAACAGACTGATACGTTAAGCGCCCTTATTCATTATACAGAACGATGGGAAGATGCACCTTCAAGTTATAGGAGGGAACATTTAAGCTGCACTAAAATACATGTATGAAGCAAGCATTTGCCATTTCTTTTTGTTAAGTCATATGCAAGTGTACAAAATAGCATGTTCTCACCTGGTATCGTGGAGGTGCTGGGTCCTTGGCCAGTGCCAGTTGTTGCTGTGGTAAGAGATCCCACAGCAGGGGCCAGGATAAAATCAATGTCACCATCTTTTAGTAAACAGAACAGTAGGATGCACATCAATACATAAAACACATCCCTGGCAATATGCGCACTCCACAGAAACTAACCACACTATATCTTTAAATTTTCTTTCCTTCCAAAGGCTATTCAACAAAATTACTTGTAAGTGCAGCTAACATTATAGGAGGTAGCAAGTCACATTATTGAAATAATCAACATCTGCCTACAAGCTGTAATCAGAAAATCTTAACACTCAGTTTTCACCTGAAAGCACAGAAGTGGCTAACTAGCTAAATGCTTTGCACCACTGAAATTGTAATAACATTGATGCAATGCATTTCTTATTCCTACGCTCTTTCACAAGTTCACACGAAAGGCAATTTATATCTACTTTTACACGTATGCGCAAGTGCATGTGAAAATCTTACCAGGGTCCATCGCAGGAGGATCAGGCACCCAGCTTGGAGGAGCAATGGGAGGAGAAACTGGATCCTGATGATCACTAGATGAAGCCCCTGCTTCATGTCTGCCCAAACCTGCTGCTCTCAGAGATCTTCTCATCATTTCTCTCAGTCGCAAACTAAGACCAAACAGAAAATCCTAAAACTAATGCTGCCTGTTCTTGCACAGAGAGCATACTGAAGGCAACCTAGTGTTCTAGAATGCCAAACAGACTTTTGTCCACATTTATAACTAATATGTGGAAAAGAAAGCAATATTAATGCCACACCAATTATTAAATGTGAAAAAGAAATACGGCACGTATTTTAGACACAGTACTGTCAATGTACCAATTCAACTTTGCATTCTTCTCATAACTGCAGTTGCTCTTGCATTTAATTTATAAGTGAGCCCTCACCTGGAGATGGGGGGAGAAAAGGGAATAACTAGCAACCATAAACACATTGTAGGTGGTTTGCAAGTGAGTGGGCTCCAACGTAGGAGTACATGGTGGAATTCAACTAACAAACCCTGTTAGTGGGAGCACTTGCATAACAGCTTCTCCACTCCCCCCCCCAATTGCCTGGGGTGGGGTTTGAAGAACCCCCAAAACAGCAACCAGGGGAAGGGGATCATTCCATCCATAATGTTTGCACTGATGGAACGTGCAAACACACTAGGATTTGCACACTAGGATTGCATACAACTAAATCCTGCCCAGAGTAGACCCCACTGAAATTATTGAATGTTTTTATTAACCTCAGTGGCTCTACTCCGAGTAGGATTAGGGTTGAATACCACCCACTGGAAGCTGCCTTACACAGAGTGAGACCACTGATCCATTTAGCTCAGTACTGAGTACCCTGGCTGGTGGGGGCTCTCGGGGTTTCAGTCAAGGGACACTCCAAGCCATATCTTGAGATCCTGGGGATTGAACACAAAGTCTTCTACATGCCAATCAGATGTTCTAATACTGAGTTTACAGCCCTTCCCCCAAAGAGAAGACAGCTACGATGGTTCCTCCATCCACCTGGCACAGCAGCTTCCACGGCGGGGAGAATATTTTCCTGGTTACAGAAGTGGTTTGCAGGCATGAGCAAAGTCCTGATCAGTCTCACCCTCTGGCCACCTTGAAGCCTTTGACCATTCCTGAACTTGAACTTGCCTGCTCTTGCTTTTAGAAAGACTGGTGCAAGAAACAAACTCTAATTCTCCTCTAATAAGGAGTTAAGGAAAGACTGCCATCAATCCCAGCCAAATATGAAAGAACTGTGGCTCAAACCAGAGAAAAGGGCACATAGTCCTATCCACCTGATACAAGTTATGTCTCTCTGGAGGGCTGCTGGCAGTCAAACTCTGGGTTAGATGGAGGGTGCTATCAGAGACAAGCAGAAAGAGGGAAAGCAGCCCCACAGTAAGTCAGGGAAAGAAGAAGCGAGGTCCCATGCTTACTGGAAAAGGATACTTATTGTTGCTGCTCATCAAAAGATTTGAACAGTACTTTGTGATACAAGAGCCAGAAATCTAACCCACACACTCTTAGGAACATGAGAAGCTGCCTTATAATGATCAGACTGTCTGCCCATCTAACCCAGTATTTTTGACTGGCAGCGCCTTTCCAGGGTCTCAGGAAGAAACTCTCTCCCTAACATCTGCTACCTGATCTTTTAACTGGAGATGCCAGGGAGTCAATCTGGGACATTCTACATGCAGACAATGTGCTCTATCACTGAGCCATGGGACCTCCCAAGCAGCTCTTTGGATCCTGGCCTACGTTAATTCATAATGTCTTGCTGGTAATTAATACTGCAATAGCAAAAAGAGAAGTTTCCACTAGCTTACCTTCTGCTGCTAGAGGATCCTGCACGATTTCCCGGTCCATTACTTGACACCACTGAAATAGCATTTGCAATCGCCTCAACGGCAGATAACCTTTCAGCAAATGTGTTCCTTTCAGAGCGCTCTGCTTCTGAAGCATAAAGAAGAAACTTGGCATCTGTTTATTACAGAGACATTAAACACTAAAGAACTGAAAGCTTCTCTGTCACTTTTATATAAATTTTGTATATGAAATCAACATGGATTTTCTCAATATTTATATGCAAATGTATAATGATGACGATGGGTTTGATTACTGAATAGCAAAAAGCCTCCAGCAGAGAAGAGAAAGACAGGACAATTTAAACTGGAAAACATATAACACACAAATACACAACCGAGCAATTCTAGCACTCAGTGGTAAGCAGGAAAGCTTAGGTCCTTTTTGCTAAATAAGGAAACCAGTCTCCAAGCAGCCCCATAAATCATTCATTTGCTGGACATCACATTCAGAGGTTCAGAAACGTGTATGTATTTTAGAGAATTGGTAAGTGAATTTGCTTGCTTTCCCCTCTCCTTCCTCACCCCTATTTCCTTTGCAGCACGCTTAGTAGATTTATATGCTATTATTTTTAAAATTGGACATGGCCTTGAGCAAATTAGGAGAAGGGTGTAAATGGTGTAGAAATGTATTTTAAATGATTTAGAAAGTTCACTTTCTTCTGCTTTTAGTTCCTCAAAAACTTCACATATTTTGCCCCACTGCAGACATATACAGTATATATAGATGTTTCCATATTTCTAGTTTAATAGGATTCTCAGTTTTGTAGATCTCCAGTTCATGCTGTAAAACAGTTTTAATGCATCATATGGGCCATTTTTTGACATAAATTGCTCCTTTCCATCTTTCTCTTTTGCTTTGTTTGAACAGTCATAACCTTATGCTTCAAGTTCACAATGGCCTGTTTCGTCTTGAAATTCCTGTCTTTCTGCAAGCGTCATCTGCTAATTTTCCCCAGTGTACATTAGAGGCAAGAATTATGGCTGGATTCCAAGCACTTCCACACATGCAGGCAATGGAGTTGGCACTAGCTTCTCCGTGCTGCTTTGAATACTGCACCAGATGGTCCCATAACCTCCAAGCACAGCTTTTCAGGATTGGAAGACTGCAGTGGGAAGGGAGCCTTGAAATATAGCCTGATACACACATGGGCTATTGAGCGCAGCATTTCAGATCCCACCCTTATTTCCAAGTGACTTAATTTGCCAAGTGGAAAATGTGATGCTGAACTGAAACTTGTTGCCAGTTGGGACATTTGTTTCCCTTTCTACCATACTCTCTTCCTGCATTTTCCAACCGGATGGCCTTGCTGGTTTATGACAAGCCTCATTACTGATGAAGTTGCTGTGTGTGTGTGCACCTGTGTTTGTGTCTGTAACTATTTCAAAACAGGTTTTGAACAATTCTGACTCAACTTTCTAGCCTTCTTGCAAAAGCTCTCAGAAGAATCTCATCAGCATGAGATTACTGAACTCACCCTCTTCCTCTTTTGTTTCTTTATTACTGGTTGGAAAGCACACAGATACACAAGCATGCAGAATATTTCGATTTCCATCACATCTGTGACTGAGGAAAGTCTGCAGCATTTGTGGATTCTGATCCAAGACAACAGCTTGCTCGAGGTTCATCAAATACTGTCTGCAGGCCTCATAGTCACATCGGAGAATATGCTGCATTAAAGTTTGCTTCTGTGCTCAGAAAAAATGAAAGAGACATTAATAAAACAAGAGCAAGCAACATTCCCTTGCCCTATGCTACATTCTGCAGCCTGTTTTAGCATCAGTACTTTATGCTGAACTAAACAAAGTACGGGATACAAATCAGATAAATACCTAAAACTGATTGTGTAACATTTTAAAAGTGCTGTATATTTAAATGATAAACTCTAAGATTTTAGCTGTGCAGGATCAACAAACTGATTTGAGGACAGGCAGAAGTTGCCTAAAGTGGCTCACAAATAAAAAGCAAACATAAAAGCAATGATAATCCAGTTATAAAAACACAAATTAACATCATTTAAAAAGCAGCTACAAAGTAAACACACTATCACTAGAAATCAGTATTTAAGCAACAGAATCAAAAGCTTGTTTAAAAAGAAAAGTTTTCAATTGCAAGTGGAATTTAAATAAAAAGGACTATAACCTATTTTAGCATTATTATTATTATTATTTTGAATGATATTTATTCATTTTTTCCCATCACCAAACCTGAACATTGTTCTTCATGCTTGTATACATATACATATACATACATATACATATACATTTATGTTTGTTTGTTACAATTTTTCGTATCGTATTTCTAATCCTCCTTTCCCAGAGAAAAAAAGGGAAAGGAGGGGGGGGAGAAAAAAAAGAAAAAGAAAAACAGAAAAGAAAGTAAATTTTGTCTTTGGACTTCCTGTTATCTCCATCAGCATACTCTCCTCTTTTTGTCGCAGAGTGTATATTCAATCCATGCTATCTCTGTTTTTACATATCGTTTGACACTCCTATATCTTAAGGATATTTTTATATTTTAGCATTGTTTTTAAAAGCATTTTGAATACCTAGATATCCCATCTTATTAAAAACTGTTATTTAAAGTTAATTTCTGGGGTGGATGAATTTCTTAAAATAAATCACATCAGAAAATTATGTCCCAAAACTGCTATCACAGTAAAACAGAGAGAATATGAACATGCACAACTATTTGCACATGATTCTATGAAGCTATGTGCTCTTTTAGGCTTGCCCTTTCTGACCCACTTAAAAATGGAAATGTGGACTCAAGATTTTTTAAAAATAATAATAATAATAATAATAATCACACTTTCTCCCTGCATTAAAGAGAAATTAGGCCCAGAGCATCTATAAACAGTAATAGCAAACATTTGAAGAAAAAATAGACTTTATACTACAGTAGAAGCAAGTCTCATTTTAGGCAACTGCATTTTGTAACTAGCAGTAAGCTACTTCTGTCACAGAGCTCTCATATCTAAAATTACTCTGTTTAGATATATTTGTAAAAAGGAAAAGTTCAGTTGAAAACACTGAGTAATCCAGGTGGTGCAGAACAATGCCTCTAAGAGAGAATATGACAGGTATATATATGAATTACCTCAACAGCCATTATAATGATAGCAGCTTTCTTTTTGATGGTTGAATTGGCAGGAAGGTTTGTTAAGGAATGAACTCCCATTCCCAGACTGCTAATAGGAGGAAGATCAAGCCAATCGGGGTCTCTTATTCCACCCATACAATCTTTTGCCATTGGATATATAGTGCCATTTCCATCTCGAAGAATGATTGGAGATTCCTGCACAAAAAGTAGATTTTTACACAATTCAAATTTTCATTATTTTTCTCATTCATTTGTTATTGATTTGCAGCTCTATCGCCTGACACATCAACATAGCTGCACTGATGAAGCCAATCTGGTGTTCCTGCTGATATGCCCACACAGTGCTGACATCCCCATCACCTGATACCTTTCCCTCCAGGTAAGGTAAAGTAAGGTAAATGTAAAAGACCCCTGGATGGTTAAGTCCAGTCAAAGGCGACTATGGGGTGCGGCACTCATCTCGCTTCAGGCCGAGGGAGCCGGTGTTTGTCCACAGACAGCATTCCGGGTCATGTGGCCAACATAACTAAACCGCTTCTGGCGCAATGGAACACCGTGACAGAAACCAGAGCACATGCAAACGCTGTTTACCTTCCCACCGCAGCGGTACCTATGTATCTACTTGCACTGGTATACTTTCAAACTGCGAGGTTGGCAGAAGCTGGGACAGAGCAATGGGAGCTCACCCCATCATGCGGATTTGAACTGCTGACCTACCGATCGGAAAGTCCAAGAGGCTCAGTGGTTTAGACCACAGCGCCACCCGCTTCCCTCCAGGTTAAGTGTCAGACAACAGGTGTAGTACCTGTTGTCCTCACTGACCACTCCTGCAAATATCCAGAATGGACTAGAAGATTGAGTTCATATGCTTTCTTAGTGCAGTTTGAGGAGGGGAATATATACCGTATACATTACAATTAATATCCAATATCACAAGCATGCATGGTTGTGTCCCTCTCTTCTTTGTGTGGGGATTAAAAACTGGCAAGTTGTGCCTCTTCAAATTCTGCAGTTAGGTTGCAAGGCAAGTGAGAAGAGAAGGGATTCTTCCCAAGATCCATTAATTTGTGTCAGTAGCTTACAAAGCCTTATTCCTCACTATACCATTGATCTAACCACCTTTTTCTTTTTCTTTACCACTTCCTTTACCAGATAGGGATCAGGAGCACCGACAGTCAAGTTACCGGTAAGTCTGCCATGAAGATTTATTTTTTCTACATTTCTTGTTTAATGGAATCATTTATCAACATTAAGTAACCCATTAAAGAGGTACTTTTAGGGTGGTAAGGTAAAGGTAAAGGGACCCCTGACCATTAGGTCTAGTCGTGGACAACTCTGGGGTTGCAGCACTCATCTCGCTTTATTGGCCAAGGGAGCAGGCATACAGCTTCCGGGTCATGTGGCCAGCATGACTAAGCCACTTTGGGCGAACCAGAGCAGCGCACGGAAACATCATTTACCTTCCCAGCCAGAGCAGCACCTATTTCTCTACTTGCACTTCGTGCTTTCGAACGCTAGGGTGGCAGGAAACATTTAAAATGCACGAAGCTGAGAAGAAACAAACCTGTCCAGCAGTGAAAATAGCAACACTCCTCTCATTCTGCCCAAGGAAAGCAATACTGCTAGTGGGGAAATTGTTTTCTTGTTCTGCTTTTCCAGTTGCAAGATCAAATATGCAATATCTAACCCAGTTCCCGGTTTTCAGGACGGCATGTACTCCTGAAAGAGTGCAAAAAAGGACACTGACCAACAGACTATTTGCTCCAAAAAACATTTCAAACCATTAAACTAGCAAATATTGATTAATGAAATAAAGATCACTCAGTTTAACAATTCTCTAATAGGATAAGTACCTTTCTTTTTCTAAAGCAAGCAATAGATAAAATGAGAAGGAAAAAACCCTTCATCCTTACCTTTGGAATCTACATTCACAGCTAGGATTTCTGTTTTTTCTGGAATACATAACTTTTTAGGAGTCCTTTGAAAACAATCTGGAACTTTTGGTGTCCCACCAGTTTTTACCACCTGTAACAAAAGCAGATTTCTGTACTTCCAATGCAATCTAAAGAATTGGCTTAATTCCCCTCTCTTTAAGAATGTACAATTTGCTTGAAAAGACTAGGATTCTTCTGCAGCAGCAGCCAACCAGATGCCTAACAAGCTCATTAGCCGTGCATAATGGTGAAAGCCACCCCCTCTTTTTTGTCCCCAGCATGTGATAAGCATAAGTGTGCCATCTATTAATGTGAGGGCTCCACTTAGCTGTCATAGCTAATAGACAATGATCAATCCATGAATTGATCTACTTTTTTATGCCATCTAAGCAAATGGCCAGCACTACATCCCAGCCATGTATTTAAAGTAATTTATGTGTTGCGTGAAGTTCTTTCTTTTGCCTGTTCCGAACCTACTGTCACAGACTCCAGATTCTTACAAAAGAAAAATTACCTGGTGCGTAATGTCTAAAATCTAACTTATGTCTCCCCTTAGATGTCTTTCTTTCTAAACTAAATAATAGGCAACTTCTGAAGACTTTACTTTTAATATCTATGGTTCTTATATTCTGAAGGTCTGACACCTCTTTGAGATGGAGTGATGGAAGTGAACATAAACTCTAGAAACTGTGGCCGCAGCAGAGATTATCTAACAGCTTCAAGGGCCAAAGTCTTGGCATTGCAAACACACCTGGAGCTCATCTATCCTGAGCAACCGACAATCTTGGAGAAGAGAAGATGGATCAGGATCCGAACCAGAGCTGTTTGTACAATTTGCAGTAGTAGATGTCCCTGGAAATTTTACAGCAACATAAGCACCATCCACTTTCAGTACCTATAAAAGAGAACATATTGCATAGTGTTGAAGCAGAATTAAAACTCTCTGAAGTGAAGCGCGGGGTGGGGTGGGGAATCTTAAACTGTACTTAAAACATCCAGAAAAGCAAGCAGTGCCACCACACAAAACCACATTTTCACCAACAATACAATTTAAAACCAATATGACTAGGTTTGCTGTAAAACAGCTTTCTTCTATCTGTTTTTAAAGGATTAGTACACAGCAAATTAAAGGAAACTACGGGAGCTTATTTTATACAAACCTTCCCAACAGGAACATTCTTAACATCTTCCACAAACACGACTTCCCTAAGAGACCACTGTTCTTCATTCACTTTCTCCTCTTCTTTTGGGGCAGGTGTAGATCGCCGCCGCTCTTAAGAAAAAAAGTATCAGATTAAAAGTCTCCTTGTAGCATGTCTACGATATGCATATTCTATGTCTAAAAATGAGCACATGGCTACTTATGTTACTTTTCACAGGAAGTGCTTTCTGTAAAGTTTGCGCCATCTACTAAAATTGTAGTTTGCTAATTTTATCCTGTAAATATTCCTCTATGGAACATGGTTTCTTAAATTATTCATTGCAGGGGTTCAGGAATTAAATATGGATACAATATAATTGGCAGATGTTGCACCACAGTGGTTTTCAACAAGGCAAAAAAAACCCCCAAACCTCCCCATATGACTTACTATATGGCATTGATGCACTACTTGCTATTGAAGAAGCATCACTACAGGTAGAAGCTGGAGAAGGTGGTGGACCCATTTCAGTTTTCACTGGTTCCTGTTTGCTTTCAGGCCTAGGATTTTAAAAACAAAACAAAAACAAGGCAGTTGTTACATTTATTTTCCATGAATACAATGTGAAAATTAGTCAACACTTTGGACCGAGATACTAACTTCTGAATTGTTTCTTAAGTCAACAGAAGTTTTTGCTGATGCAATATAACAGCAAACATATACTGCTACAATATACAGAAGAACTGTTTACGGTCATTTTCAAACCATTAATTTGTATTGGGGGGGAAATCAACATACTCTTAATTATGCGGTTTCCCAGTATGAAAATGCAATGCAAAGCCATTCTTTGTGTGACTTGCTTCTTTCAAGTATTTGCTAAACAGACTTCAGAGCAATATTTACAGCCCCTTATTGCACTCATGTCTGTTTTATTTATGGAAACAGTGAGGAGCTGGAGTACAGAGACCCATAATCTAATGCCAGTTCAAGATCTTTTTCAGCCACAGTCTACTGTGTCCCTGTAAAAAGTTTAGAACACTTACTTTGCTTCAGTTGTTTTACTAGCTTTCTCCATGTTCTTTAAACTCTCTGGTGACCGGAGCTGAAACCTACAGCTGTCATTCATATTCCAAACAGATTCCATTAGGACGCCAACTTTAGGAATCCCAGCGCTAATTGAAAAAGCAACAGCTCCAGCATGATAAAGAGGATTATTTCTCAAACACACCTGCAATCAATCAACAAGGGAGGTAAACAACTATTTTTATTTGTTTATTACCCACCCTTCACCCTAAAGTCCCATTCGTACCAAATGAAGAATCAAAACCATGTAAGCAAAACAATGCTTAGAAGAGGTTAAGTACTTAATATATTTTAATCAGGTTTTTTAGTAGTGACATATGGAATATTATCTCTATCTTAGCCGCAAAACTCTTAGAATGGGTGTAGCCAATAGGGTGCAGGTTCCAGATGTTTCTGGACTACAACTCCTATCATCCTTAGCAATTGGCTATGCTGGCTAGGACCGATAGGAATTGTAATCCAACAGTATCTTGAGGGAACTACATAGGCTACCCTTGTTTCCAACCACATAGTTTCCTGATAGGGGCACTTGGTTTGAAGGGAAGGAAAAGGTTAAGGCAAAAGGGCAACTACAGGCACACCAGCATATCTGAAACCTTTTAGGAACAACAATGAAAATGTAGAGAAGAAAGGCAAGAGCCTAATATGGTTGCAGCTAGTTCACAGCACAGAGCTGCGTATGAACAGGTGGTTTAAGCTCTGCCACTTCAGGCTATGGAAGCACTTGCGTTAGAGTACATCTGCAGACTATTTGCACATGTCACTGCGTCATAAAAAGGGTCTTAATAGTGGATTTGTTTCTTCTCAAAGCTTTAAAATGTCACACAGTAAGCTTCTACATACCTGAGTACCAACAGTGATATTTGGCATTGAGGAGATACCAGCACTAGACTTAGGCTTTTTATTTTTGGCTCTAGCCTTTTCCAGCATCTTCTTCCTTTGGCTAAAAGGAACTACACCCCTAGGAGGAAAAATACTAATATAAGGTTAAAAAAAAGAGAGCTGTGTTGGCTTTATTATCCATAAATGTGATTTTCAAGGTGATGTGGTATTGATTAAAAGGGAAAAAAGCAGTGCATTTCCAAATGTTTATTTCCAGAGCTAATAAAATAAAATAAGATCTGAGAAGCTGAGCTCCTGAAAACATTATTCCTGCTTACAGGTTCCTTCAGTGAGTATCCCATGCAGTCATATGTATGGAAAATGTGTCTGTGTAAACCAAACAGATCCCTCCAAGAAAGTCTGAAAAAACAGAAAGCTCAGGGATGCTTCACTCGTACACAGCAGCATTCCACACACTGGCCAAGGAAGCAGAGGCAGCATTTTCCCACTTAGTTCTATACAAACCATTGTATACAGCATGACTTGCTTTTGAATTGATTTCTGAATTGAAGTATTGCCCTTCATCCTAACTCAAGCAAGGGCAACATATAAAACTCAACATGCCAAAAATACAATACAATAAAACAATACAGCAACATCACACATAAAGCATTCAGAGCCAATTACAAGTTCCAACAATTGTGATTGCTGCCTAAGAAAGCAAAGCAGGAATTGTGAAAATCTGACTGAGATCTTGCTACCACATTCACAACCCTAATAAAGCAGAGCCTTACTTACCGGGGAGAAAGGTGCAAAACAAGTTTTCATAAAAAGGATAAAGCAAAAAAAAAAAGCAATTGTATTCAGGGTTCAAATTTTGTGGCCAGAAAGAAACAGAGGGAAGGCAATGCTTTCACCTCTTTTCCAACATGTGGAATGTGGCAATCCATGGGGCAGGAGGGGGAAAGCACTCCTAATCTTTCAGAGCTTTCTAGAAGGTTCCTGCTATGATCTGTGCAGCCACTGGGACTGTTCATAATGAAACTTATGTTGCTGACCAATGCCACTTAAATGGTTGAATCATTTAAGGACACATTGTTTATTATAGCCACTACTAATCTGATTTAATTTAATAATTATTAAAAGATTTTTTAGGCTACATTTCCAGACAAAGTCCTCTTCAAACAATGTATACAATATGCACTGTGAAACAAAATAACTATTAAAATTTTGATACAATTTGATACAGAATACATTCATGGTCAATTTCAAGTCACCTTTTTAAACTGGAAGAATTAGGGAAACTTAATTTATAGATAAAGGCTTTAAGCCATAACAAATCTGCACAGCCTGGCAAAAGAACAGAAGAGTTTAGACAGTTTCAGATTAATATCCTCCCTGCACTATCAAACCAACACTCTTATCACACATAAAATCATGTTTCATAACAAAAATCAACTAGCACTATTAATAAGCAGCTTGGCTTTTGTGCTAGTTTAGTCATAAGGCCCCAATGAAGGAATGGAAGTAAAATTAAAATTAACATATTTTTGCAAGTGAAACCCCCAAAGGACACAATACCTACTCACCCACTGACTGCCAACACAAAACTGGACTGATCCTACAGAAGATGCTTAACCACCTGTGATGAAATGCCTCAACTATAATAATCACCGTTGTGTCTTAGACAACTCCGATAACGGTATCAGCCTTGTATAAAGATTTATTTATAGATTTTATGTCATATGCAGTGGAACATCTATTGTCGTAAAGCTGTGAAGGTTTGTTACAGTAATAAAGCATTAGCTCTTCTAACTCTGAAAGCATCCTCTTTGGCATTAAATACAAAATTCATTAAGATAATTCAGTGTCAAGTCACTTCAATGCTTTAAGGACAAGAGCATGCTTTGTTTCTCTTTGATCCAAGTACAGTCCTTTCTTCAAAGCAATGTAACCTCCTAAAGAATTCTAACCAGAAGGGAAAATTCAGTTCCATTAAAAAAAGAGAAAGATGCATATGAACAAGGATGGGTAAATTCAATGTACCTTATTGACCCAGTTCACACCATGGTAAACCAGTTATTGGTTTATTTGGTTAACATGCCAATCTTACCCACTTTGCTTCTGTATGCTGTATGAGCCACAATCACTGTCTTAGCTTTATGGCAAAACTAGGGATAATGGTTAGTTTCACTCAAACAAATAATGCGTAATGTGCTAAGAACAAACCTTGACCACAAACCTTGTAGTCTGAAGCAAACAAACCATAACATTTGGTTTGGTTTCCCCTGTGAGGAAATCACAGGGGGAAATGCAATGAATAAATCAGAAATTAAATTGTTATAACAAAGAGGGGGGTGCTATGGAAAAGCACTTAGATTTTTTTTGCTCTCTGACACCATCTGGTGTTGCATGTTTATAACACATTCAACACTGTTTCTTGACTAATGTAGCTGAGTCCATGGTTTGTTTCTCCCATTCATTAGTCAGGCAATAGCACAGCAGGCAAGATCAGCATATTCTTAGTAAACCATTAACTGCTGTTTACCATGACATGTGAACAAGGCCGATGTCAACTTCTCTTCTATTGGTTTTCAAAGAGCAAAAAACCATTATTTGGCCTCTGAACTGAAATATACACTTACCACCAGTACAGGTTATTCTCCAGCTGAGCACAGGTATAAAGAGCGCAGCAATGCAGGGAAACTATCCGCTCTCCTTGAAGTTCAGAGTACGTCTGTGCCGTATGTTCTAGTTTAGAAGCTACAGAACTCAAGGTTTCATCTACCCAGGTAGCTACCTAAAAGGAATAGAGCACAGCCCTGCAGTGGATCTTAACATAAATATGCCTTTATATTCATGCAGGTCACGATACAAAACAATGAGAATATAATCTTAAGATTATTCAGGTGTGACCACTTCTACTATAGTGCTTTGAAGTTTTGCTTCAATCCTTTTTGTTCTAAGCATGCATTGGCCCTGCTACAACCATTTTATCAAGCCAGAAGTAGTTCACATTATCACAGAACTCCCCCACTGTACCCATGTGTGCATGCCTTTGTAGACAGTCACTCCTCACTTCCTTGAAATGAACAGGAAGCTTTCGTAGGTGGAGCCACGATATGCATCCAGCAGAGAGCACAGAGTGCCTGGACTTTATTTAGAAATCTTTATTTAGAATATTATGCTAGAATATTCGGATTAGCAACTTTTAATACAATAGACTAACTACTTGTTAGTCACTTGAGACTAAAGGGGAAGTTTGCCATTAAGGATGACAAACCTATTTCTGAAACCTTAAGTGCTACGTTTCTATGGCAAATAAGCTTTCTAAGGCACAAGGGACAAGAATGACTCAAGGGCCATACACAGCCCACAAATGGCCTACCCTTCCTTTATACCAGGGATAGCTAGCCTGTTGCCCTCCAGATGTTGTCAGTCTACAATTCCTGTCGGTCTCAGACAGTATGGCCAACTGTCGAGGATGATGCGAGCTTTAATACAACAACTTCTGAAGTGTCACAGGATAGCCCCCCCCCCTTTACAAATTCTCTACTTTTACAGCACCTTCATTTTTTCTTATGGATTCTTCTTCTAAAGAAGGAAAGTTTCTTTAATTTTGTTACTAGGCCAAAGTCTTCTCAATTTTAACAGCAAACAGATTCAAACATTATTTTATCTTCTTTCTAGCAAACCCTGGCATGTTTTTATGATGACAAGTTCTTGCTTCAAGGTTATTCGCAAAACCAATCTCTGCAAATGATTTGCTGAAGGCCATCTGTAATCTTTTTCTATAGAATGGCAATGCAAGGAGGAGATTAAAAGCACTGAATTTTATCCTCAGTGTTTCGTACCTTATTGTTTTCTGTGGCAACAGTTGCTCTGATGCTGTTTGCAGAAAGGAGGACGATCTTCTCGTTGGTTAATCCCAGGGACACGGCACGGGGGTGATGTATAGAAGGATTCTTTGAAACAAAAATGAAGCAGACAATATTTTAAAATTTCGCCACTGAAATATCAATTGTGGCTACCAAACATTTGGCAGGGAGGGAGACCTAGTCTTTGTCTCTCTCCCAAGTCATAACAAGGGAACAGGCATTACCCCATACCAAGAGCAATGGTATACCTTTTGCCATAGAAGCAAATGGGCGCTATTCATATATGACAGAACGTTACAAGGAAGCCAAGCAACACATCAAAGAGCCCCACCACTTTGCTATGGCTGCTCCTCTCCAGCTCTCAGGTTGCTGCTGCTGCTGAGGGGAAGGAGGAAAGATGCACAATTTCAAGCACAGCCGGCGGCAAACCTTTCCTGACTGATTTTCTCCCAGCCACTGTAATCTTCAAATAAAATGGTGAAGCTGCTAAGGAAGAGGAACTGGCAGTGGCTTTCCAGATCCAGCACTAGGCGTGGAGAGCTCACTATTCACACTGAAGTGTAATCAAAGCAACAACTGTAATGTAAAAGATTATCCACATCTGCTTTGATACCATGTGGATGACTGCACACAAGACTTAATATCTGTATTTGTCCTGCAAGACAACACTATGCTTGGTAATTGTTTATTTAAAAATTCAATACAGTTAGTAATAATAATTTTAAAAGCTGCACAGGAAGCTCTGTACGTGTTTTTGTTTAAAGCAACTATATTTTATATGCAAGAGATTACCACATTTTACAGAACATATCTAGACATACCTGCGCATTTCTGTAAGGTTCAGATTCACTCCATTTCCACTGATACAGCTCCCCTTTACTGCTCACTGCCACAAGTTCAGAATACAGAGCACCAATAGAAATAAATTTCATCCCATCCTATAAAAGCAAACAAGTGAAGCTTAAAACTTCAATATTATAAGTGCTAAATGCTCACAAGTATTATAAATTCATCACAAGGTAAAAGAACTGTTCAGACTATTTGGTGTTTGTAAGAAGTTGACAGGTTATCAGACATAGCATTATATTGAGTAAAAATAACTATTTTAGATTGTATTTTATTTTTGACATTGATAGGGTTTAGGCTGTATCATTAGTGGGTTCTGTATAATTTCTGAACCTTGACAATGCAATTTACTCTAATAAGAAATTTAAGGGGCTCCAAAACAGCACAAGTGACTCTTGAAAGATTTATCAGATAATGCTAACTTCTGTATACTCAATGGTTCAATGGTTGTAGATGAAGAATTGAGAAAGGTTTTACAAACAAAGGAACATGTGTAGTGGATTATATGGTCATTCCTCTAACACTAGCTATACAAGTGGAAGAGTTTCTAGTTCTATTAGGATTGAGAAGTATCCTATACAGAAACCTATCCTTGGAGTAATATAGAAGAGGTGTCACAAAGGAGGGTTTGGTGGCTACCTGAATTTGAATTAGTCTTCATTTGCTTAATTCAAAAGAAATGATGGGATGTTCTGTTGTCATCTGTAGAAACCTAATCTGAAGAAGCTGATAAAATGCTGTTGTGCTTTGAACAAATTATTGAATTATTAAAATCAAAGCTGCTGAGTAAGCCAGGATTTTCAGGAAGAAGAAAACAGACCAAGCTTAGGTATGGTAGGAATTGCTGAACTATTATGCATGAATTGAGGAGTTCGTTTGTTGAGATGAAAGAAACCATGGCATTCCAAGGTTTGGAATTTCTCCTTGAATTAAGGAGAGAATATAAGCAATGGAAGCAGCAAAAGAAAATCAGGTGCTATGCAATTTTGAACACATATTATGCTTGCATCAAGAGGCAGATAATCTTTTTGGAAACTGATCGTGAAGGAAACAAATTGAGTGCCTATTTTGGAATTACCTTTACATTCAACCTAATAGCTTTCTGATAACCACTTGAATTGGTGTGGTGAAATGCTGTGACCTTTCAGTGAAGCATAAGACATTTTGATCCAAATTCTACCTGATCATCGAGGATTAGTGATGCATTCTGTTAATCCAAAAGACTCAACTGAACTTTGGACACACATTTTATATCTTGCCCTTCCATCTTCCCCAGCCATTTAACTGCAAGTACTCCAAAAATGTCTAAAGCACATAAGGTTGTGGTCAGTTCTCTCGTCCCACTTCTCGTGCCTTGCTCTAGGCAGGGGCATTATATATCATGTCACAGCAAGCCTCCTCATTCTTCAATTCTCCAGGGAAGAAGCAAGCCAGGAAGCTTGACTGATGACGCGTGTCTTAAACTGAACCCAGGAGAATACAAATCCAAGAGAGATGAGAACGGAATAAACAGGCCCAAAGCTTAATGTTCCTGTGCTGGGCATCTCAAGTTAAAAAATAAGCCCACTGCATGATCAAGTAAGATTCTACTAATTCACAACAGCTGTAGCTCAGCAACTGAGTGCATGGCTTGCATGCGAGAGGTCCCTGATTCAGCTCCTGCCAGGTAGGACTGAAAAGATCCCTGCCTGAAATCTGCAGCTTCCTCTAGACTCTACTGTTCTCAAGACTCTACTGCACTTCAGATACCCACTTAATTATATCTCCTGCTTTGTGAAAAGGCTACTTCACAGTACGTACCCCCAAAATATTGGAAGCAAATAATGAAGGGGAGCAGATGCTTGCCTACACTAATTAAGAGTCCAGACTGGCTTTCAGTCTTCTGGGAAAGGAAGGCACAAATATAGGACGTAGAGTTTAAAAGACAAAATAGTTCATGTCCATTCAAATAGGACCAGTAGAGATCTTTAGGCTAAACATATATCAGATCTTCATATGGCCCACCTACTTGTCGCTACATTTGTTCCTTAGAAGGGCAGGGAGTAAAAGAGAAATAGGTTCATAGTTGTTGTTTTTATCATCAGAGCAAAAGCAATCATTTTCAGCTGACACTAACAAATAATCACACTTCTTGAATGAAGGAGGAAAATAACAGCAACAGTGTGAAGATGAGTTCTTTCAACTGCAAGGTGACAGAAAACAAGTGAACCAACTGGTGAAAGGGAAAAGAGTAGACAGAAGAAACGCAAAGGATCAGCTTAAAAAAAATCACCCCATTGCTTCAAAGGGTGGCAAACGTGTTGATAAAGACAGACGAGTACTTGTTCAATTGACACAAATAATTTTCTGTCCAAGTGAAAGGGATGCTAACTATAAACTACTTAAAGCAGGAGGCCTGTGCACACTTCCATTCAAGCAACTCCCTTCTATTAAAGTCAACAATACTTAATTTTCCAAGTGAATGAGTTTATGATTGAGCAACACGTCAAAACTGAAGTGACATGAACACGAATGATCCACATTCAATGTAAACACGTCCATAATGTAGGAATTACATGCAGGGCCATTTGATGAGGAAGGTGGCAGGGGGAGAAAAGAGATAGATCCACATTTACAGACAATACAATATATTCCAATTTTGCATTTTTAATAAAAAATAAAATACAAGCAAAATACCTTATCCGGCCACCACTGCAAGTCCTCTCCTAAAGAGACCGGGCTTTGGACAGGTGTATTCTTCTTGTCAAGGTTTGGCTCCCCTTCTTTGCTTGTAGAGCCTCTTTCATTATCAAATGAGGCTCCATCAAGCCACCTTCTTTCACGCAAACGTAAAACGGACTCACGTTCACGCAACAGCTCAGAGTCTCTCTCTAAGGGAAGAAGGAGAACTGGTATGCAATTGGGTCACACCAGTGGGATAAAAGTAAGCCACTCTCTAGTAAAGACCCTTCAGGATGCAACTAACAGCAGTTAAAATCTACTTATAGATTTCACTTAAGTGTAAATATAAAAATGACATGCAACACTCAAAATATTAACCCTTTCAAGCATATGTACTTTGGTATTGCCAAAATAATTTGAAATGCAAGAATGAGACTAGAAATAAAGTTCAAAATCTGAAGTTTCAAGCTACTCAAAAAATGAATTAACAGAAGAAGAAAAAATATCTCAATGTTTACTTAGGATGAGATAAAAAGTGATTTAAGATTTTTATAGTACCATATGCAAAGAGTATATTGTGGGTGATCTTATCAAAGAACAGCAAGAAAAATAGATGCCACCAAACAAGGCAATGTCTCTTTTAGACTTTTTAAGCTAACCAAAAAGGAGTGTTTATTAGAGAGTCTCAGAATTTTCCCCAACCACCACCACCAGTTGAAAATGTTAAAAAACAATCTTAAAACTTCTGTAAAATTTGCTAATCCAACCCCTTCATTTAAACAAACATATAGGACTTGCTTTGATTTTTAAAAGCTTATGGCAAAGTTGCTTAACTGATTTTTTTTGTAGTCAGACAACGTTCTAAAAAAAAGATTTTTGAAGGAGATGTTCCTTACCAAAATGCTTTCCCTCCAATTGGCCTAAAATTGTCTAAAGCCAGTACTCTCCAGTTCTCTCATACAATTAAAATTTTAAGTCAGGTAATCAAGCTAAATATCCAAGAGTCAAATATACATGGAAAATAAGGATTTTTCATCTTAACATAGAAATAACCTTAGAAAGGAAAAAGGGAGTGATTTAAGAAGTCAGAGGTTGAATATACGTACATGCACATAATGCATTTAACATATGAGTCTTCATTTGTATTGATAAACTTCTTAAGAACAAATCTCTCATCTTTCCTCCTTGCTCTCTTTTTCCTTCTGGTATCTGTCATTTCATTCTCTTCCTTTATTAAAAACTAATCTCCACATAGCTTAATTCTTTCCCCCACCCCACCCCTTGATCTACAGCCCATTCTTAACAACTTTTCCTTTTATCTCCCGTGACCCATCTACTTGGACTAATGCTGGGCCAAAAATCATCTCCCATCCTAATGGTACTGTTCATGCCCCATGAAAAGGTTTGGGGGGGGGCATTTTCTGCCACTTTGGGGGCTAGTAAGGCAAATTCAACAAATTGAGAAAGGCCTCCTTCTACGATATGAGGTGGTGGAGGGTTCCTTGTGCTTAAAAAGGAAAAAAAGTTAACAAAAAAACAATGAAGGTTTCCTTCTGCTTGAAACAGAGCTGCGATTGACTGCCTGTTGATAGGTCCTAAAAAATGCTAAATAGGAATGACTAAATCATGATGAGTGATTGTGTTCACTGCTTCAAACAGCAGTAAAACATCTTCCATTTGAACAAAAAGGTAGTTGTGATAATGTTTTCCTTCATATTGATATTAGTAAGTTTCAGTCTCTCTCCACTTCTGTGCTTGTATGAATTTTACTGCCATTGTTTATACCAGAACTATGCCTTTGGGTTGGGTAAAGGAGGAGGAGAGGGGTGTACTGGCGGGGGGGGGGCGCTAATTTTTTATTTAAAAAAAGATGAACAAAAAGTAAAAGCATTAAGGAAACCCTCAGACACCTCATATTGTATAGGTAAGCCCTCTTGCCCCCCCCAAAAAAATGCATCCAATTTGCCACCCCCCTCAAAAGGCAACTCTGGCTGTTCTAAGCCCACCCAATCCCCATCCCAAAATCACTGGGGGAAAATGGGCCAAATAGGTCAAACTTAAAGACATTTAAAACAGCTTTTAGAGATGAAGTGTAGACTAGAGGATCGTGTAAACCTTCTCCCCACCACCTTCTGCATAAATTCCTCTTCTCTCCTCCCTCCAGCTTTGGAATTACATGCAGCCATTGTCAATCCAAGTTAAGGTGGAACCAAGCATGTAATAAACTCATTCCAAGAACCCTAATAGTTTCGTCTCTCTTTTAATGTAGAAACTGAAGACAGAGTGTGTGCACTCGAAGGGGTAGGAGCATAGGTGCCAACTTCCAGATTGAAAAATCCAGGATCGGCAGCTGCGTGGAACTGGAAGTCGCGCTGCGGCCATTTTGGAACTGGGCAGAGCGACGTCGGAAGTTGCTTCTACGCATGCTCTGCCCATTTCCAAAATGGCTGCAGCGCCAGAAATAGCTTCTGCACATGTCCAGAGACTCCAGACATGCACAGAAGGAGCCTCCCCGGGCCGGTAAGAATCCGGGGGATTTACAGGGTTTTTTAAAATCCGGGCTGCCAGCGGGAAACGGCTGGAAAAACGGGGGTTTCCCGGGGAATACGGGAGACTTGGCAGCTATGGGTAGGAGGAGGATGCATGTGATCCTGCAGCCTGCACTCAACACCTAAACCAGGGGTTGGCAAGATTACCGTCGGAGGATGGGCCAGAGTGTGTTCGCACGCATGCTCCTATGAGTCGGAGGAGTGCCCGTGTGCATGCACACAGGTGCCATCAACCCAGAAGTCAGTCCCTGCACCGGTAAGAGCGGATGGCGGGCGGCAGCAGGGGTCACCATGGGTCAGTTAGACAAGCCCCGGGGGCCCGCTACCGGCCCATTGGCCTTAGGTTGCCGACCCCTGATCTAAACCCTAGCTTCAACGTTATGTCTGAACCATGTCTCAAGAATGATGACAAGGTATTTTGTTCTAATCCTCTACGTCACCTACAGAAACTGCATAATTTTATGACGCTAGATTGGATAAATCTAACATGTTGAGAAAATTAAAATTATGCCTAATACCTACAGCAACCATTTTACTGATCCTAACTTGTGATAACACAAAGATATTCAGGCATTGGAATATCTAACAGAAAAAAATTGAATGGGCAGAGCAATACTCCATGAAAGATCATGATAGAGGTTGGATTAACAATTGGTAAAATGTTATGGATACGCATAATAGGTATTTTTAATAAACTATGAAGGAATAACTAAGTATCAGATCTGGTAGCACATTTCATACGCTTTTCAAGTCATGCTTATAACTTGACAAAATGCAAAGTACTCTGTCATTGCAATGGGTTATGAATAACAGACATGGAATTTGAGCACTGCAAGCCATTTCAGAATGCAGTTAAATTCCAGCTTGCCTCACCTATTGTTGAGTATGTCATTATTACTATGCTTTGCAAAGACAATGTTTACTCTTAGAGCAGTGCATAAGGAGCAGTGGAAGAGCTTTCAATGCTACCTACTGGAACAGATGTAGGACTTCTAACTATACTATTGAGTTATGCCTCCAGACTCAGGAAGGCACAAAATTCCCTATGAACCATGGATACTGAGCAATTGAACTCCCTTTCAGAATGTTGCATGAGAAAAACATTGAGTTTTTCAGTAAGAACTCCCTAAGTAGGCATGGTTTTTTTAAAAAATTGGCTTTAGGCAGATTGCTTTTTGAAAGCCTCATACACATTTCACCTGTCAAACTTTTCAAACATACTGCTAGCAATTAATTTCACACACTTACATCATACAATTTTTACAGCTTAATGCAAGAAATTTTATATATCTATATTTAAAACAGAAAAGGGTTGTACACACAAAACTAAAGACAAAAATCACCAGCATGTGCTATAACTAGTGTACTGCACAGCAATGCTACTTATTTACAAAGAAAAAAAAGGTGCAAAATTACCTCGGGACGAGCTTAGCCTGGAAAGTGATGAGCGCCGAAAGGATGGATAACCAAAGTAACTAATATCTTCTGAAAACATAGCATCAGCATCAATAATGACACTTGGGTGAGCAGAATGTATGTCAGCATCCAGAAGAGACATAAGATCCTCTATAAGAGGAGACAAGGATCTGAGGTGAATTATCAGCTACTTGAAATATCATCTTGAAAGACCATCACCAAACAAGACAAATCCACCAACAAAAACTGATGTTCTGTTCTTCAGATTCCCTAGCGTATGGATGTATTGCCTACTGCTCACATATGCGATCAAGCAAAATGTCCTGATTTAAGAAACCAGTGTTAGCTATATCAACTGCTTGGTCTAAACTAATCCAGACATGGTTCAAAGCTGGAAGCGGTTAAACAATATAAAAATAGCAAAGCTCAATAAGTTTATGTTCCAGAAGAAAGCAGATAAAAAAAAGACTTCCTCCAAAGAGAATAAAGCTCATGTTTGCCTATTATTAAGACAATAGCTTCCTAAACTGGAAAATGTCAATTTTAATAGAATCTGCTGATAACCTCTGCAAGAACTCATAAGCATGCCCCCCCCCCAAACAAACTCTACATTTTCTATCATGAAGTAACTGACTTTAATGGTAGGATAGTGCCCCATCTTTTAATTCTCTATCTGGAGATGATAAAGGTCCTACCTTAGGTGCTGGAAAAAAATATCTGCCTTCCTGACTTTCTGTTAAATTCTATTAAATTTATTTTCCAACACAAAGCAGGAAATGCTGTCCACATTGACAGCAGATATATTTTTATATTTCTGACAATGTTTTTCAAGCTCTATAAAATCACACCCCGCTTCTTACATTAACTAGGCTTTCCATAGACATTCCCAACCACAAGCCTTGCTATGGGTACTCATCTAGGTGCACTGAATGCGTCCACCCATCGTGGACATCTCTCCTTTAAAGTAATCTCATTGAGACTGCCACTTTCACTTTGAGAAACCTTGATGTTTTTATACATCTGATACCAATTAAACATGCAAAATTGTTTTCAGCTTCTTTCCTCCCTCACCCAAAATGTCCTTCACTGGTACCTTGCACCATCCCAGGGATCCCTCCATTAAGTCAAGGAAACATAGGTTTATGCAATCCTTTCAGCGTCCATCCTAAGAATCACAACCTCAACACTAATTACTTTTAGTTTCTCTGCACACGGCATCCTCTAGAACAGTAGTCCCCCCCCCAAAAAAAAATCCCCACAAACCACTTGAAAGTTGCTGAGGGTCTTGGCAGAACATTTCATAATTTTTCTGCCTGTTGTAGCAACTGTAATGTGCTGTGCCCAATGCTATATGGTTTGTAACTGTGTTTTTACTCACACACCACAGAGTACCTGAATAAAGCTTGCAGACCACTTGTGGTCCACAGACAATGGTTTGGGAATCCTTGCTCTAAGAACAAGGATGAGGAATCTGTGACCCTACAGATGATGTTGGACTACATGGCCAATGGAAATTTCATTCCAACAACATCCGGAGGGCCACAGCTTCCCTACCCTTGTTCTAAAAAAAGGTTGAAAATTTAAATTACTAGTAACCAGTGCTTTTTGTCTAAAAGAATAGGTGCTGGTACTCACCATGAAGCTGTTACAGTTAAGTGCCACACTTTTTAACAACAACAAAAAGAGGTGCCGCCGGTACTACGTACCAAACAAAACATTCACTCTGGCCTTACACAGATATCACCAAATACCCAACTGGATAAATCTACATTTGTAACAGAAACAAGCCCAAAATCTAAACACGATAAAAATAAAATAAACCTATCTCACTATCTGTCCGTGAACTATTACCTCTGAAATAGACCTAGACAAAACTAACGCCAATAGGGCACACCACTTGACCTCTTCCTAATGCATTGTTCAAAGCCTCCAAAAGATGCTTATTTCATATGAAATCCCCCTGATACAGTGATGACTGAGAATTTGAAGGTCACATTAAATATAAACAGTAGAGCTCACCTCTCCTGTAAAAACAATGGAGTAACTTGGCTGAATAATTTTGCTTCAGTGCTGCAACACAGATTCCAGCAGCCACACCAAAACTACTGCTGCAGCTCAGAAGCCAAGTATTTTCCCGTGACAATGGCCATCAGAACACAAAGTTAAGATAAATACGGTAACCAAACAAACCAGAATGTTGAACTCTGGAAAATTCCATGTATCTAGAATACCAGGAAAGGGGGGCAAATACTAACCAGCTTTAAACAGCAAGCCTTTGCTCTCCAAGCAGCACCCTTTTCGTGCAGCCTCAGGACTGTTTCACGTCCATATTTTATCAACATGGGACAACTTTGGCAGTTACCTTTTGGTGGAGATGCACGTGGCTCAACGTGCACCTAGAATACCATCACCTTGTATCTCAAAATTGGGACTTGCTGAGCATCTATTGAACCTTACAAGGAATGTGATTAACCTCTCTGACCCAAAAGTGCTGTCAAGTCTATTTGAGGTAAAAGTATTGCTGTGTAAATTGTTTTGTTTTGTTTTAGTAAATTTTACCTAATTCATATTTAATGTCTCAAAGCAACAAGAGCATTACAACTGTAAGCACACTTTGTAAGAACAAAGGTTTTTTAATAGTCAATGCTTACAAATATGTCTTTCAATGAGTAAAAACACCGGTGCTTTGTCTACCTGTCTGTGAATCATCTGCCACTGAGCTTGCTCAGTTCTTCCCAACAACAATAAATTACACAAGCAAACCAAGCCCCCCAAAAGACAGTCTAAGAGAACACTAGCCTTTGAAAGGGGTTGGGGATGTAGGAGATACTCTCATCCCCCTTCCTTTTGTCTGTCACAGAAGCTCAAGACAAGAAGAATGAGATATGGAGACATGGAAAAAACTTTAGCTGAAAGAAAGGAGCAGATAGGGAAGATTTTGCTTGGGCATTTTATTAATATTTTAAATAGTCATCTATGGAAGATATGAAATTTAGCAGCTAGGTTTGGAGACTGCCATAGCTCCTTATCTCAAAGGCAAGGCACAAGCCAAGAGGCACAGCATGTTTACAGAATGAGAAAAATGAAAGCTGGATGCATTAACAGCGCAATCCTTTTGACTGTTTACTCAGAAGCAAGCCCCTACTATGATCAACAGAACTTTCTCCCTAGTTTAGGATTTCAGCCCAATATATTTATAGTCTGCCCTTTATGCATTAAAAAATGGCCCAAAGTGGCAAAAAATTGCACACCAACCAATGCAACAATTTTTAAAAACCTTTTTAAAAACTGTCACCAGCAGTTCACACAGGTTGGTATCCAGTCATTATCAAGGAGAGCTTCACATGGCTCAAAGTTACATTGTATAAATAGGCCCTTTCCCTAACAAGCACCCAGGTTAATTCTTGTCCCCGGCATATCACACATTATGAATCACTAGCCTTTCATAACAACAGTAATGTCAACTGCTGTCAATTCGTTCTTCACAATATTAGAACAAAATTGCTAATTCTTCGCTTGTCAAAACAAACATGCAAATTATTTACAGTCTTCCCACTTTATAAGCTTCCCACTGTAGCCCTTCGTATTAGACAAGTTGTGCACCCTGGTTCTCCTGTATTTGAGGAGCAACACAATCTAGAGATCTACATATACAGGCTTTGTGTGAATGTGCATATGAGGTATGGAAAATCATGCCCCAAATAGGAATGCCTATCAATTATATAAAATGCCAAATTACTCAAGACTGGTACATTTTAAGTGTACAGCTGTTCTAGCATAACTGTCTCCTGAGAGTTACAAAACAGAAGGTCCTTGCAATAAGAGCTCTTTACACTTGGGGGGACGGACCCTCTTACCAAGATAAATGATGATGGTCAAAGTATGTACAAGCTTTCATTATACTAGACCTCCAAACTGTTGCTTCAAATCCAATAAGCTAACTCAAGACATTCACTTCCATACAAGTTAACCTTACTTTTGTCTTGCCTATTACTTTCTCTCTTATTTATTGGAACCAAAGAGGAATCAATATTTTTGTATCTCCATAGGGTACATCGCAAAGAAAATAATGCTAACTCTTTACCAGTACTGCAAACTGAAAGTCTATTGCACTTTGACAGAATAACTTAATATTGATTTTAATGATGAAAAAAGGAAACATTGCCCAATACAAACCTCCAGGAAGGTAAGATTCACTCGCCGTGTCGTCACCATCATCCCCATCTTCATCATCACGACTCAGCAAGTTGTTGACTGCAAGATTTACATCAAGATTTGTCCGCTGGAGCTCTCTGATAATTACACTCCTAGATTTTCCTTGTAAGACAACTTGTGCCTAAACAAAATAGAACACATTTTTAACAATGTAACATGTTACACCTCTCCAGGTAATTTTCATCAACAGAAACAAATATTTCTGGAGTAGTAGAAGTCAACAATATACTCAATATAAGCAGATATCATGTTTAACTGGAAAAAGGTAAACAGGCTGGTTTTGGATAATGCTAGTAAGTAATGTGAAGTCTCAGTAACTTCTGGTTGTGGAGCAGTTTATAAATCTGTAAAAATAAAAATCTATTGCTTATTTCAATTCTTTGCTGCTTAAACATTCCTTAGCTCCACTCCACAGGCTACTTTTAAAGAGGCTACCAATGTTCCTTTTGGGGGACATGCTTAATAATAACTTTCTTATACCCAGTCTTCCAGGAACAAGCCTCCAGCAAAGACATGAAGGATTCAGGCCACCCTCCCATCAACGCTCATGGCACATAGTGTATATATATTGGTGATTCAGGACTCCTCTCTAAGTACCGTAGGTGGGAAGAGTGAGATTCTGAACCCTGCCAAGCCAAACTTCTGCATCCCCTTGCCTGGAGCATGGGCATGCCAAAGCTTCTGACAGCAGCTGGTTATTTACTTTCAAATCATGCTAGACAGGTAACAAATGTGAGAACATGGTCCAGAATTTGGAATGAAAACATTCACTCAAATGGCCAGGGGAGGCCCTTCTGCTCATGTGGCTTCAGAGGTGAGGCTGGCACAAGGAAGTGAGTTCACCATTACAGTGCCCAGAATAAAACGGCCTAAACGGCCTCGGTCCAGTATACCTGAAAGAGCGTCTCCTCCCCCATTGTTCTGCCCGGACACTGAGATCCAGCGCCGAGGGCCTTCTGGCGGTTCCCTCGCCATGAGAAGCCAAGTTACAGGGAACCAGGCAGAGGGCCTTCTCGGTAGTGGCGCCCACCCTGTGGAATGCCCTCCCACCAGAGGTCAAAGAGAATAACAATTACCAGACCTTTAGAAGGCATCTTAAGGCAGCCCTGTTTAGGGAAGCTTTTAATGTTTGATGGATTTCTGTATTTTAATATTTTGTTGGAAGCCACCCAGAGTGGCTGGGGGAACCTGGCCAGATGGGCGGGGTATAAATAAATTATTATTATTATTATTATTTATTATTATTATTATTATTATTATTATTATTATTATTATTATTATTATAAAAACATTTGGGGGGGAAACTGTCGTTCAGGTAGGCTTTTGATCTAAGAGGCTGGAGATATTTCATCTGACATATTTTTACCTGACACATTCTTTCTTTTGGATATTTGCTGTTTGGTTTTTTAAAGTATGATTATATAGTAGTTTATTTTTGATGATGTATGCCATTTCAGTAACTCAGTACTGATACAGAAGGGATAAATACAGTGGTACCTCGGGTTACAAACGCTTCAGGTTACAAACTCCGCAAACCCAGAAATAGTACCTCGGGTTAAGAACTTTGCTTCAGGATGAGAACAGAAATCGTGCTCCGGCGGCGTGTGGCAGCAGGAGGCCCCATTAGCTAAAGTGGTGCTTCAGGTTAAGAACAGTTTCAGGTTAAGAACGGCCCTCCGGAACAAATTAAGTTCTTAACCAGAGGTACCACTGTATCCTGCCAGATAAAAATGATTTATGGGCACCGTTGTGCTTCTCTATTCCTTGGCTATACTGAATATAGCCCTGGAAAAGACCCTGATGTTGGGAAAGATTGAGGGCACTAGGAGAAGGGGATGACAGAGGACGAGATGGTTGGACAGTGTTCTCAAAGCTACGAACATGAGTTTGATCAAACTGCGGGAGGCAGTGGAAGACAGGAGTGCCTGGTGTGCTCTGGTCCATGGGGTCACGAAGAGTCGGACACGACTAAACGACTAAACAACAACAATATTGAATATGTCAGCGTGTATCATATAGCACAAAGTCTGCCTCTTATAAATATACTAAAATTAAGAAATTTGAAAAGTGATTATCAATTTACAAGGAAGATGTGTATTTACCATTAGAGAATATTAGTTAACAACTTAATGTGAATAAAATCAAAGTGTCCTAGTGCGCAGGTGGGGGTGGAGGAAGAGACCCACAGAAAGAACGCATAAAAATAATACAAACATGTGCAGTGTCTGAAGAAATTTACCCACAGGCATTATAGGAAACAGAACATAATCTCAGAGCAATTATCAATTATCCCTGGGAGTCCAAGGCCAATTAGGGTAGTCTCAAAGGCCTGAACAAGAAGCGCCATCATCTTCACACAATACTAAAGAAATACTAACCAACTAACCTACTTTTAAAATTCTTGCTAACCCTCATGTCAACAGAAATTGTTCCTTCTCAATAATCTGTAGTCTGCCTGCTAATCTTTAGTGAATAGTCAACACAAATGTGTTTTCAAATGGTCGAACATTAAGTGACTTGCATTATGGGTGGTGTTTATTTCTTTATTCACTAAAAATTGGGCCAGGTGTTTTTCAAAGGCTGACTCAAAATATTTCAGTCCCAAGACCACAAACCAAAATGTGCTCACAGTCAACCTTAGCTTTACATGAATCTGATGCAGATACTCTTCCTTTTCTCAAGTTTCCAACCATTGTGAACGTCTAAGGGCACAGAAGCATTCCATCTTCCTCCAATATATATACATACATGCAATAAACTTGCAAAATAAATAAGCAAGCATCTCCCAGTTACTCCTTTTCCACAACTTTGAAATATTTCATCACAAGAAAGATTCATACCTGTGAAATGAGTTCTTCTGGAATAACAGATGCTGGAATCACTGGCTGGGGCTGACTACCCAAGAGCCCAGATCCTCTATCACGTCCTGTTCGAATAACTCGCGTTTGCCTCCTGGAATCTCTAGCTCCAGCTGATGATCTACCAGAGGATCCTCCTCCACTTCCCCCGACACCCGAGCTCCAGCGACTCCTGAAGAATTTTTAAAACGGCAATAGATTTATGTGTTTGAGCTGTTTTACAAACTATCGTGTATCTGAATTTAACTACAGGTAGGTAGCCGTGTTGGTCTGAGTCGAAGCAAAATAAAAAAATTCCTTCAGTAGCACCTTAAAGACCAACTAAGTTTATATTTTGGTATGAGCTTTCGTGTGCATGCACACTTCTTCAGATACACACTGAAGAAGTGTGCATGCACACGAAAGCTCATACCAAAATATAAACTTAGTTGGTCTTTAAGGTGCTACTGAAGGAATTTTTTTATTTTGCTGAATTTAACTGTCGGCTACAGTACACTAGCCATGTGATTCGGTAGCCTTTTAAAATGAAGCTAGAATGCTTGATACAATGGCATCTTTTCTGTAGTTTTACAAATGCAATTTCTTTTAAAGACTCCAAAGAATATAAATTCACAAGCTAGTTTGCATTAAGATGCACTTCTTTACTTTCAGCTTTTACTTTTATTCTACATTCCAGCCAACTTCTGAAATTGTTAGCAATGAAGTCATTGCATGCATGTGCAAAAGATCAATATGCTTAAGTTTTCATATCCAAGAGCCATACATTCTGAGTTACAGACTCTGACCGCTACACTACAAATAATTAAAACAGAACTCCCCTTTTCTATGCAAAACGTTTAAATACTACCACATCTTAATGGCCATATGTTGGTTAAAATTATGAATTGCTTCAGAAATAGTCATCCTCCCAGTAAAGATCTCCTTTGGAAGAAAGATATAAGTATCTTTACCAATAATAAGTGGTAATTTATTTTGAAATATTTGTATTAGTGGAAATGTAGGATATTATTTATGCTTGATTTCTTTTTCTAGGCTGAAGATAGGGCTTGTATTAATATAATAATTTATTAACTGAATACACTTGACACAATCGAAACGTGAGGCTGTTCAGATATCTTGAAACTGAAGTAGTGAACCATTCTTGAGAAGATACTAACAATTGTTGCTGATGTGATACAAATGCACCGGGTTTAACTAGAAATCCTCTCATTGTTTACTTCTAAATCATGCTAGCATTGTTCAACAACATAAATAACAAATATGTCCAAATACAGGTCATGACACACATGCAGATATTTTTCCTACAAATGTTTTTATTTGTATTTTTAATATTAGTCCCTTACTACAAAGCAGATTCATGTGACATTTTGAGTAAATTATGTTCCCCTAAAATGAAGTTATTGTTATTCAGGGGAGGGATCTAAAAGGACTACCCACAGTAGCAGACATGTTTTTATTATGGTTAAAGTAAATTAGATTGCTTACAATTATAGATTTAACATTCCAAACTTAACAGCTTAATAGCATTTTTCCAAAAACCACTTCTGCATTTCGGTGGTCTTATACATATGGAAGACAATGTTATGTGTAGCCACACATAACCAAGTGCAAACAGATGGTAGCCTCAACCCTATCAAAACTTACCCAAGGGTGTTGCCTGCCAGTCTGCCCAGAGTTTCAGAACCAGACAGAAACCATGGGGAATCACTAGTTCTGCCTGGCCTGGATGTCCTTCCTGCCCCTGAGCCACTGCTCAACTTTGAACTGAAAGTAAAAGATGGTAGATCAGTCACAATACAATCCCAAATGGGTTACGAACAAAGCCTGGAATCCCAGGTTTAAATTATCAGGGACTTAGTCTGGTAACACACACCAGCTTAAGCAACACCCTTGGGGAATCTTCCATACTTAGCTGCAGTATATGATGCTCTAATATGGAAAAAGAAAAAGCATGTGAAGCATGCCTAATGAATTTGGTGGTTGACAAAATGATGTCCTACTTAAAAAACAACAACAACTCAGTGTCAGGAATTACGGTAAGATTGTGAAGTGTCTGTATAAATGAATGAATATGCCTTAGATTATAAATTATAACCATGAGTTAATGTAAAGCCCAAAAACCTGTTTAAACCAAACATTAAACATATCTGGTAATAGTTCCCCCCAAAATAATTTTGAGCCAAATAATAACAATGTGGATCCAGAAAACATCCCTAGCAAGTGGTAAATATGTAAAAATGTACAGTGGTACCTCTGGATGCGAACGAGATCCATTCCGGAGCCCCGTTCGCAACTTGAGCAGTGCGCAACCTGAAGCACCAAATCTGTGCATGCTCACCGCACAATTCAGTGCATGTGCGTGACGTCATTTGGTGCTTCTGCGCATGCGCGAATCGCTGAACCCGGAAGTAACCCGTTCCAGTCCTTCCTGGTTTGGCGCGTTACTATCCCGTGGTGTACGCAAGCCGCAGCAAACATAACCAGAGGTATGACTGTAATCTCAAACTTGAGTGATTACTGAAATAAATTATCTAAAATAACTCATGGCACATTTAGGATTGTAAGATTCTGTTCTCATCATTTACTATAAAATAGGTCATTAGATTGGCCTTAATCAAAATACCAGGAGAAATTTGTTAGGTACTTCTTAAATACACAACAAAAGTAGTCCTTACCCATCATTATTATCAGGTTTACCCAATTCCAATCTGTCTGGCTGAACTAAAAAGCCAATCCTGCAGACTCTACCATCCTAGATTTAAAAGAGAGAGTGTCCAATAATGAAACAATACTAAACTTTAATTATGTAAAAAATAAAAGTTTTCAGCTGTGGGTCAAGTTGGTCTAATTGAGATTGGGAAAACTGTATTTAATTATATGAATTAGGTTTAACAGTATCAGCACAATATTTTTGCCAAACGTATTTTGAACAAATTACCTCAAGGAGAAATGCAGCATGATTTGGTCCCACCACACACTGTTTAATAGTGGCCTGCTCCAATACATTCAAAGGGGGGTGGCTGAAAACAAAAAACAAGCATGGGTAACATTTTTTAAGACTCCTTAACTCTGAGAAATAAACCAAGTGGCATATGGAATGTATAATGAATATAGCTGTAACATCTGAAACTGATTAAAGATGAACATTACAGTTGCAGCAACCCAATGTATTTTCAGCCAAAAGACAAAAAAGAACAAAATGTTAAAAGCCACCAGGAAACATTATACTATATTTCAATAATGTATTTTCCAATACATATCTTTATGAAGCAGTGTTCCCCAAGTGCTATTTTCTGACAATAACTGTGAAATATACAGCAGCAGCCAGTTTTAATCCTGCCTATGCACTTCAATTCATTTAAATCATTTTTAATGCTAAACTCCAATTATTATCATCAGCACCAATACTGATTTACTAATCACCATCTAAACAACCGTCTTAGATGATTTATACATAATTAAAAACAGTTAAGAACACAAAAACAAACAAGACATTTAAAACAAGACAAAAAAAACCCAAGATCAAACAATTAATTTGGATACCAATGAAATACAAAACCACATCCACATGGCACTTTGACCATCACAGGTACATCAATAGCTCTTCCTTTCTGCATTGACTTGGGCAACAAGACTTATGTAGTTAACCAAGTAGGGAAACTAATTTAGAGACAAAGGTACTAATTCTGGAAATGGTGAATATGAAAGCTGAACAACTAAGCAGCTTTATCCAACCTCAGGTCCTCCAATTTTGTTGGACTACAATTCTCATCATTCCTTACCACTGGCCATGCTAGCTAGGAATGATGGGTGCCACAGTCCAAAAATATTCTGGGGGACCCAAAGTTGGGGAAGGTTGTCCTAAAGTTACCCTTCCTTTGATGTTTTACCCTATTAACGCTACCTCACCTGTTTAAGTTGTATTTGTTGAGCTTCTCTGAAACTTCCCTTAACCTGCAAGAGAAAACAAATGATCTTTTAGCATTAATAATTTTCAGTCAAGCAGCACATTTCTGACCAAAATTTACTTTGGCTATTAATAGATCTATTTATAAGGATACAACAAATGCTCATGGTGAGTGAAACCTCGGAACCAGATTAGTAGCTGAGATTTCCAGTGGTCAAAAGACAGATTAAGTTATGAATATTGTTCTAATTCTCTTACATTTATATTCCACCGATTTTCTGTCTTGCAACCCAATACATGTGATTCCAAGGCAATCACCCATCCAGGCACTGAACAGACCCAGATATGCTTAGTGTAAGCAAGGTAGAGACCTCATGTGCCTTCAGACCATGACCATAACAAATGCATAAATAGCATTTGGTTAGCAGCTTTAAAAATGGCCTCATTTACCAGGGTTGCCAAGCACCCCTTTCTGTCACCACTCTCCTAGCCAACATACTCTTTGCTCTTCTAGCTCTAGCACTCCATTATCTGTAGTTCTCCTGCGCGTCAAACTCTGCCCTCTTGCAGTGCCTGGTACCTGTAAGGTGCCAATCTGACTTCCTTCAAATTCCTCCTCAAAGTCCACCTTTTGCATAAAGTCTTTGTCAAAATCTCTTAGCTGCCATACTACTAAACTCAAGTACTGTACGTACAATTGAAACAAGTGCATGTTCTTCCCCAGTTTACTTTTACTTTGTCCCCACCCCCCACTTTCTGTGATCAACTTAAAGTGGTTTTAGAAGGGAGCCTGTCGTATTGTACTTTATAAAGCACAATATAAATTCATAGCATTATATAAACAAGACAACATAAGAGCTGAACCATAGATATTTTCTGTTTTCTTCATCATGCACTGGTGTTCTTGCATAAGTAACTTCAAATACACCTTGAAACACACGATTTGCAAGGAGGTAAAGCATGAAAATGTACCCATCATTCTTTTGGTTTGATCACATGATACACCAGCCTCTGCCAACCTGGTAGCCTCCAGATGAGTGTTAGAAACTCAGATATATACGCTAAACACCAAATGGCTCCTTAAGGTAAAAAGGTAAAGGTAAATGACTCCTGGACAGTTAAGTCCAGTTGAATTTGACTATGGGCTGAAGCGCTCATCTCCACTTTCAGTTCAAGGGAGCCGGTGTTTGTTCGCAGACAGCTTTCGGGGTCATGTGGCCAGCATGACTAAACTGCTTCTGGTGCAACGGGACACTGTGACCGGTGCCAGAGTGCACAGAAACGCGGTTTACTTTCCCGCCATAGCGGCACCAATTCATCTACTCGTGCTAGTATGCTTTCGAACTCCTAGGTTGGCAGGAGATGGGACACCCACATGACCTTAAACCAGGATTACAGTCACTAAAATGGGGTGCCTAGTTGTCATTTGGGAGCCAGGCAGCTTGAAAGTCATATTTTTAAATGCAACATTTTGGTTCCTGAAATTCAATCTGATTCTGCAGAGAAAATATAATGGATAGGATGTGCTGCTAGTGTGTGAAAACACATCCAAGGATCCCCAGCCACAGACCTCTAGATGTTGGAGACGTCAGGCACCATCCTGGTGCCCGGGCATCTTCACTTGGTCGCAAGTGGCCAACAGCCAGATGCAAAATGCATCTGGTGAATTTCGAAAACTGTTTTAGATTACAATTCCCATTGGCCCTAGCCAGAACAGCTGTGCACAAATGCATTCAGCCTCATTTTATGTATGCCCCTCCTTACCTACTTGGGCCAACCTTGCTGTTAACGTGTCTGCCTGTGACATAATTATTTGTGACATAACAATTGGCAGCCTCTATGTAAAGAATGAAAGCTCATTTTAATGACAGGAGCAATTTAAGACAGGACTTCTGAAAAACTCACTGAAGAAAGCGGGATCAGTACACAACAAAAGCCTCATCTAGAAAAGCCCCCAAAGACTTTCCCTGACTGAGGGTAGATTTTTCATGATCACAATAACCCTTTAATTAAGTGATCCTGCAGAAAAACAGCCCCTACATTAATTTAACTCGAAGAGATCAATATTAAAATTTGTATTATGGGCCAAAGTTACATTCCACAGCTTGGACTTTCCTTTGCTCTGTTTTTCAGCTTTAGTTGTGTTGTCTACCCAGCCAGCAATCAAGAAGAATGTTTGAGTGCTTGTTGTAAGAAGCGAGGGTTAGTTTATTCTGCAGTTATTATGATGAGTAGAGGAGGAATGGGCGCTTATTGCAAAAAGGTGAAATAATGAGGTAACCTAGAGAGAGCTGAAATACATCTACCCCAAGTAATTCTTCACTCTTTAAAGCACTCGCTATACTCACAATCATAATGGCTATTTTTTCCCCCTTGTGATGCTAGACGGCAAAGGATGAAAACAAGCCTAGAGGAATAAAAACACTACTGTGCAATCTACAGTTGGCTGGCTGACTGGTTCTGCTGTAACAGGCCTAATTTCTGATTTTCCCAATACGTGCAACTCAGCATGAGGCCTTTCCAGGGTTTCTGGGAAGAAATATCAACCCAGCAACCAGTAAAAAAAAATCCAATGGATTTCTACAATTAGTTTCTAATCTCTGTTAGCCTTTTAGTCATTTATATAGCAAACAGTAAACAAAAGATCCTTGACCATCCAACAGAAAGGAAGATCTATGGAAAAGTTTGTTTTTCATATGGAATCTAAAGCTGAGACACCTAATCCAGCATTAAAGCTAAGCTGACTGCCATGTCCAAAGTAGCTCAGTTCATGAAGAATCAAAAACAGGTGAAAGATGACTGTAGCTATTGGCAAAGTCAAGCTTTTGAGCCTGGTTGTGCATATTTTTTAAGGTACACACTGTGGGTTAAACCACTGAGCCTAGGGCTTTCCGATCAGAAGGTCGGCGGTTTGAATCCCCGCGATGGGGTGAGCTCCTGTTGCTCAGTCCCAGCTCCTGCCAACCTAGCAGTTCAAAAGCACGTCAAAGTGCAAGTAGATAAATACAGCGGGAAGGTAAGCGGTGTTTCCGTGTGCTGCTCTGGTTCACCAGAAGCGGCTTTGTCATGGTGGCCACATGACCTGGAAGCTGTATGCCGGCTCCCTCGGCCAATAACGCGAGATGAGCGCCGCAACCCCAGAGTCAGTCACGACTAATGGTCAGGGGTCCCTTTACCTTATGCATATTTTTATTTGATTTTTTTATTTATTAGATGAATATACTGCTCTTAATAAGATCTCAAGGCGGTTCATCTGTCCTCAGCACCACTCCACACAAGTTTTTACTTTACAAGTTATAGCATAAACTATTCTATTTTGTTTTATACCTTTTTGTAGCCTTGTTCACTGCATCCATAACATCCTTAGAATCATAGAGTTGGAAGAGACTTCAAGGATCATCTAGTCCAGGCTTCCTCAAACTCAGCCCTCCAGATGTTTTGAGACTACAATTCCCATCATCCCTGACCACTGGTCCTGCTAGCTAGGGATCATGGAAGCTGTAGGCCAAAAACATCTGGAGGGCCGAGTTTGAGGAAGCCTGATCTATCTAGTCCAACCCCCTGCAGTGCAGGAATCCTTAACCCAATAACCCACAACCCTGAGATTAAGTGTCTAATGCTGACTGAGCTATCCCTCAGGTCAAACAAAAAATATGCCAGTCATCTAATTCCTGGTGTTCACACTAAATGCTCTGTTAACATGACCTTTACATAGCCAATTATGTAAGTTAACCTGCTCTCTCACTGCCTTTTCCTTCCTTTGGATTGGCCATCAGTAAAGAAGCTGGATTGGCTAGCACTATGCCCCTCCAAAACACCCCAGCTCAAAATGTGGCTGCCCCACCTAAGAAAGAAATCTGGCTACAAGGCTGCCCCTACAGGCAACTGCATCATCAGCACTGCTCTCAGGAGGCAACACTACCAGTCCAAGAATGCCACTTACGCCAAGCATGCCACCTAAGGCAATGTGAAGACAATTTTCAAGGTTATTTCGTTTGAGAAGACAAACTCTCCCAGTGCAAACTACTTGGGAAGGGATATTATTATGCCATGGCTGGGCCTTCAGCAGTCTGGCTAGACATATTCCAGACTCCAGGCTAATAAAGTTAGCCACTGCTGCAACAGGCAATCACTGCCAGTGTTTTAGTATTTTTCCACGATGTGGATTACATTTGTGCTTCATGTTTTTGTGTCATTGTCCACCCCCCCTCTTTCTGTTCTGTGCACATATAGGGTAAGGCCCCTCACAAAACAGGCTCCTGTACTTGTACTCTGAAACACCCTGCCATATGCCTTACATAAGACATGAAAGGAAATCACAAGTGGAGCGGTTAACATGAATTGCAATGAGATCAAAAATACATTTCACTGGTAATACATTTCTCTCTGTGTTCATTTCAACAATACAATAGCTAACCTTTCAACAAGGTGATCTCACGATGAGAAGGGGAAGAATGTGATTCACTAAAGGTTAGGAAATAAAACCACCACCAAGAAGAGTAGCCTTGTAAAAAAAAAGAAAAAAGGATAGGACCCCTGGACGGTTAAGTCCAGTCAAAGGAGACTATGGGGTTGCAGCACTCAACTCGCTTTTCAGCGTTTGTCCACAGACAGCTTTCCGGGTCATGTAGCCAGCATGACTAAACCGCTACTGGTGCATGGAGGACCATGACGATGCCAGAGTGAATAAGTTCAAATTTACTATCCTCCTTTCCCACGCTTTCCACTTGTGGTGTGTTGATGGCCTGGGGGAAGGGAAGGGGGAACCAATACTTTTCTAATGTATGAAGCTTTTTCTACCTAATCATATTCTTACTCTGACCAGCTGGCATTTTTTTCTAGCTGGTGAGTGTGGAAAGTCCAAGGCTTCCTCCCAATCTGGGGAGGGGGCAGGGATCACCACTGCAGGAGCAATCCTTGCTGAGACTCCCTTCATAGCCCACACCTTTGGAAGAAAGACTGTACTTCCAAGGTACTTCACACACCTCTGCAGGGCATCACCAAAACAAGGCACACACTACAAAAGAGGCAGGGCTTATTTTTGCACCACACTTCGACACAGCATGATTCCAAGGACATTTTCCCACCTGGGAAATGGCCCAACATCCTGCTGCACTTCAGAGGGGGCACCACAAGGTCAGGGACAAAATCCTGAGCCCTGGATAGGAGCAAAGTTTCAGAAACGAAATTTTTGGTCAGCCAGCAAGACCAGACAAAATTTATGGCCCCCATTATATCCAAGTCCCTGAAACAGTAAAATTACTTAATGCCACCAATACCTTATTTTAAAGTATCCTGTTCCCTTTTAAGTGTCGCAATTAAAGAAAAATGTTAACGAACCAGAAAAGGTTCAGAAGGGAACTATGAGAATAGTAAAGGCTGTGGATTAATCATAAGATAAGCCTAAAGAAAAATAGGGATTCTTCAAAACAGAGCACTGTATGGGACTCTGAAAAATTAGGGTTTGTGTGCACAAAATTACATAAATTCTGGGATGGGCTCCACTTACCCATGTGTCACATGCACACTCCAAAGCCACATCATATATTGTTTCAAGCTCATTAATGTCATCTAGAGTCCTATTATGAAGTGGAAAACTGGGCAGGTTCAGTTTTATTTTGGATTTTTTAGGTGACCACCCGGAGGAAGTGTGTGTATGTATCTTTATTAAACACATTCATTAAGTCTATTTGTAAACAAACTTTGGGCGCCAGGGAGTTAATAAGGGAGTAAATTAAAACTAACACTGTCCAGTGTATATATCTCAAAACTCTTGGGGGAGCAGAAAAATACATCAATATGCCAGGTATTTGTAGCATAAAATCTCCAATCATTTAAATTGAATTGGAGCAGCAATCAAGAGTAACACTGAAATTAATGAATACTGTGGACTGCATCCTTCTGTTATAGCTTCTTGAAAGCATAGAGTAGATGTTCCCAGCAATGCTCCTTTAAAACCATTTGAGAATGTTTGGTGAATGTTTTGTCCTCAGGGTGCTGTATCTAGAAGCCACAGCCCAACGCGAGCTCCAAACTTTTAGACCTCAAACTATGTAAGATTTCAACAAAATATATAGGGTTGAAGCCAAAGAAAAATAGCTGAATGTATGTCTCACTGAAATCAGTGGTACAAGTAATTAAGCTTCTCTGATTTCAATGGGACTTAAGTTTAACTAATTCGGTCCAGATCCAATCTACAGTCTCTAGATAACTGCAGAATACCCTGTGCTAGCTAAGCATGAAGATATTTTAAATAGTGTAATGGAATTTTGGAAAGGTAGGGAGAGTTCCAAAGGCACAACTACACACAAGCAGAAACACAAGAGTTGTTGCCAAAATCACCTTCCCAGAGGATGCTGGACATCTCTCCCTCTTAATGTATAATACTTAGCCCATGTTGCATAAACATGACATTCTGCATTTCCCTGCCACACATTTTTGTTGGCTGGTAGGGGAAGGAAAACATTACATTCTTCTTGTTATTATTTTTATGTGTGTAATGGCTGTCTGCTAGACACAGTAAACTGAACTGATACACATTACATATTAACAAAGCTTAGTAAAACATATCTAGATTCTAATTTCAACAATCTTCTACTGAAGGCACATGCTTTTTAACCGGTAAAGAATGCCCTGATTTAACAGTTAGATCCTAACGCATATACGCAAATAAACAGCTGCTCCAGGCAGTGTCACAAAACTTGGTAGTACACCACTGTTAAAGGAAAACTATGGACTTGTGGTCCCAATTTATTTTATCCCTTTATGATGCTGTACACCAAAATACATGGTCAAAAGTGGGATAGTAACAGGCAGGAAAATGTTGGTTTACTAAATTGTACGGTATTCAATCTCCTGCCTAAAATCCTGCTTACCCTCACCAAGGGAGACACCTGAATCCCTAATTCTTGAGTAGAGAAGCTTTTCAACACCTTTTAAATATAGAAGAGCTTCCCCTCTCTTAAGTCACCATGATTACAAGTCACAACTGCTATGGGACCAAGCATGTCGACTCAAAAGGGTATTTGATATTAATACCGTTCTACATCAGAGAAGAAAATATATACCCAAAAGGTAAAATTAATATTTATTACTCATCTGCTTCTGGTTTCATGTGATCAACATTAAAAAAAAACAATTCACACAGCATTAAAATAGGTATACAAAAATAACCTGATTTTTCCAACAGTCAGATTGTGATCATTAATTAATGGGAGCCATTTTGATAGTGCAAACAGATACATGGTGCAGTAGTTATCAGGTGTCTAACAATGGCCAGGGAATCCCTAGGTCAAATCCCCACTTGGTCATGAAGCTCATTGTGTGAACTTCAGCCAGTCACTTCCTCACAGCTTAACTCAGGGGTCAGCAAAGTTTTTCAGCAGGGGGCCAGTCCACTGTCCCTCAGACCTTGTGGGGAGCCAGACTATATTTGGGGGGGGGGGGTGAACAAATTCCTATGCCCGACAAATAACCCAGAGATGTGTTTTAAATAAAAGGACACATTCTACTCATGTAAAAACAAGCTGCTTCCCAGACCGTCTGCAGGCCGGATTTAGAAGGCGATTGGGCCAGATCCAGCCCCTGGGCCTTAGTTTGCCTACCCGTGGCCTAATCTAATTGACAGAGTTGTCTAAATAATAAAAAAGGGAGGCAGAATCATGTATGCCAAGCTAAGCTTCTCTGCAAACAGACCAAAAAACTCTGCAATAATCAAATATGTTCTATCCTTGTGAGCATTTGTTATTACATCAGTAAAAATGAACAACCATAATAAAGTTGTCCTTTAAAAGTGTTTGCATAAATGAAACCAAATCTATGCTTTTCCAACTAACAATTCAAAAAACAAACCCCCATATTTATGAAATAATTTTATGAATTTATGAAATAATCATTTGTTGCTAAGAAGTTATAGCTACCAACAGCCATTTTATAAGGTGTTTTGTACATTTAAGTCTGCACTAAAATTGGTACTTTAAGCATTCCTCACTATTACAACTTCATGAACCATTTGCTTATGATTCTAAAGCTACAGCCATAATCAGTGTCACCAGGAAGAAACCAAATACCATGGGACCCAGTGGGATATATTTCAAGGCAAACATATTTAGAACATGGCTGTAGAAGTTACATGAAGATGCTAGTGTACTTGCCTCACACTATTAATGTCCTATCTCCACCCTTCTATGACAGAAACATGCCAAATTCATAGACATTAGTGAGGCTGCAGCCAATCTCTGAGGTGGTATTTCTCTTAGCACATGACACTCACTGCAGTGTTAAATGTGTCACCAGGTCATTCAAGAGAAAGAAACCACACCCAGACAGGCAGGCCCGTAATGGTTTGAATAAGATGTACTGTAACCCTCACATTGATGTACGTTACTTGCTAAATATTTAGCTTTTCATTTTCTACTGAAACCTTTTTCAGACATCTTTCTTAGATAAGCATACAATCCTATGCACACTCATCTGGGAATAAGCCCCACCAAAACACAGGGGTATTATTTCTGAGTAAATATGCTTAAGATTGTGCTGCACAATAACAGCATAGACTTGGACCATAATCAAATTTAATAAAGGCCCAGAGAGTACAATTATGTCTACTATCTCTGTTGCTATTTTAAAAAGAAGTAATAGATATATCTACATGTTAACTGCAACAAAATTATTTTTGTGTTGTAATGTGTTGTAATACAAAAAATTAAACATTACTGGAAATCTCAAATTGCTTGCAATTTGGGCTTTCCATTATGCTCCCAATCATATACATTTAGCAGTTTCAAGACTGTCAACCTCAATGCAATCAAGCCTATTTCATAGATCTCCCCTGCAAGAACACCAGCCACAATAAACATGCTGATTTACCTATCCCTTTCCCATCACTAATTTGTACAGTTGCACATTCTCCCTTAAGTCCCCCTTAAAAGCATATTTAATTCAAAACCTAGTCTTGCTCCTTTGATTTCTATGCCAAAGACTGACAAGATTAGCAGCTTCTTCGAGATAAGATGGGAGAGTCCTTCAGAATTTTATCTGATGGTGTGCAACGTTCGAAATAGCTAAATTTCCATTGCGGTCAAGATTCCCATAGCGCCAGTTAAAATATACACACCATCAGAAGAGGCCAAGTTACACGATGCTTACAGCGTGAAACCCCACGCGTAATCACACTGTCAGTCGAAGTTTTTATTCAATGCCGGGGAGAGAAGACCGGAGAGTCTGCTCAACCCCACGTTTTGCAAACCCAGAGACAAGAGCAAAACCAACACGTTTCCAAGCCGGATCCTATACCCACGTTTACCCAGGATCCAACGCAGGATCCAACGGGATCGTTACACATGGGTAAGCATGCATGGGACCGTGCCTCTCATTTGACACCAGCGGCTTTATTTATTTATTTATTTATCGGTGGTTTTTGATTTTTTAAGCCTCCAAATGCACGAGGCGGCTCCTGCATTTACAACCCAGGCGGAGAACCTTGTTGACGCTGCTCACAACGTGTAAAGTGAAAAGGGGGGGGGGGGAATAAACAAAATCCCGGGGAGGGGGTGAAGGAGAGGTCCCCCCCTCACATTCCACCTCCAACCCTTCACTCCCGTCAACCAAACACGCGGGGCTCCTCCCCTCACGCACGGGGGCTCCTCCCCCTCTTCTGCTCCCTCTGTCTCCCCCCCCTCCCGGGGGCCCCGAATGGCCTCCCCTCGCGCGCTCTCCCTCCTCACCGGTCATTGAGCTGGTCCTCGGTGCCCGGGAGCGGGTGCACCACGAAGTGGATCGATGTCATGTTTCGCTCCCCCTCCCTCTAAAGAGGCGGGCAGGGGCCGGGCGCGCGAGGAGGAAATGGAGGGTGCGGGAGGGGGGGAAGAGGAGGAGGAGGCGGAGGAGAAAGGACGGGCGACGGCGGGCGGGGGGGGGAGGGAGGTAAGGAGGGCTTGGCGCCCCCTCCGGAGTGCCGCTGGGTGTCTCGTTCACACTCGGGAGCCTCCGCTCGGCGCGAGGGGAGAGCGAGAGGCTGGGCAGCGGCGTGCGCGGGAGCGGGGAGCTCGCGGCGGCGGGAAAGGGTTCGGTCAGCGCCCCGCTCTCACACGCGCCGCCATCTTAACTTCCAGCGGCCTCTCTCTTCCCTCCCTCTCCTTGCGCCTCGCCGGGGAGAGAGCGGACGGGGCGGGGCCGCCGCCGCCCGGCAGCCAATGGCAGGCCGCCGCTCAGCAGCGGGCGGCTGTGGGGACGATGTAAAGCTCGCGAGGGTTGGCCGGCGCCCTGCGTGCGTTGCGTCAGGCGCGGGCTGGGGAAGAGGGAGGGCGGCGTGGCTGCGCGCGCCGCTTTCGCTTCCAGTGCGGAGAGGGGAGGAGGTGATGCGCGTCGGAGATGCGCGTCAGCGCCGCCTTCTCCCGACGGTCCTGCCGCCTTGGCCTCCCGGCTTCTGGGCCCTCGCAGAGAGCGGGAGATAAAAGAGGCGTCCTCTTTCTCCTTCCCCGGAACAGGCAGCAGCTCATGGAGGGCGGGGAATAATACCCTGTGAGGGGACGGGGCATCCGCCTCCCGACGGGAAAAGTCCCCGAGTGGGAGAGGCTGGCAGGTCGCCATAGGCTTTCCCTTGACTTGACAGCCAGATTCTGCCTGTAGGAGTTCCTAAGATTTATGATGGGGTGGCGGGGAGGGAACACGCGAACGTGTGAACGTCGCACTTGCAGCTTCGCCTGAGAAAACCCCCGGGAAAACCTTTACTGCGGTTTGTGTAAAGCGGGCCCTCCGTGCGTGACGGATAGGGAGGTGCAATCCATTGTCTCTCAAGACAGTCAGATGTCAATAACATGGTTCCTTCCTCTGTCCTGTCCCCATTTTATCCTCACAACAACCCTGTGAGGTAGTTGTGCAACAGTGAGTCACCCAACAGGCTTTGTGGCTGAATGAGGATTTGAAGGCCACCTCTCCACAACCCTATGCCTACACCTGACCACACTTGAAGACTGTGGTTTTAATTCTGTTCACTGGCTGTTCCTTTGGTTGTATTGCCACCCCTCTTCTTTTTCTCCATGATTTAAAGAGAGTGTCAGTTACCTGAATGAGACTCAACTGGCCCACGTGGAGGTCATTGTAGCTACCTCTGATCCAACTTGGGGGGAACCAACAAGTTTGAATTCTACCTTTGTACAATTTGATAGGGGACGCGGGTGGCGCTGTGGTCTAAACCACTGAGCCTCTTGGGCTTGCCGATCAGAAGGTCGGCAGTTCGAATCTCCGCGACAAGGTGAGCTCCTGTTGCTCAGTCCCAGCTCCTGCCAACCTCGCAGTTCAAAAGCACGCCAAAAAGTGCAAGTACATAAATAGGCACCGCTCCGACAGGAAGATAAACGGTGTTTCTGTGCGCTGCTCTGGTTTCGGTGTTCTGTTGCGCCAGAAGTGACTTAGTCATGCTGGCCACATGACCCGGAAGCTGTCTGCAGACAAACGCCGGCTCCCTCGGCCTGTAAAGTGAGATGAGCGCCACAACCCCAGAGTTGTCTGCGACTGGACTTAACTGTCAGGAGTCCTTTACCTTTACCTTACAATTGGATAGTTACATGCACACTTCAGGCAAGCAAGTAGCGTTATTCAGAGCTCAAGGGCACCAAACCACTCAAATAATTTGCAAAACAGGGCCACTGAAGGGAGGGAAGGAGGCCTGGGAAGAGTTCTAAGAGCCAGAAATAGAGGCTTGGAAGGTTTCCAGATCTGAGGTTCCATTTCCCTGGGCTAGAGTATGGAAGCCCCATCATGAACTATTAACCTATGGTTATATGATTTGTGTGTAACTTTCTGAGGTCAAAGGCCTGAGCTTTAACCTTGCTGCAACTTATTTTTAACATCTAAAATATGTAGCTATCAGGATTCCCAAAAAATGTAGTTTGCAACTGCAACATCTATGACTCTCAGGCAGGAGCTCCTTTCCAATTTTGTTGCTGTTTCCTACTATGCTAGCAGGAAGTTTACAGTAGCTCTTCTTGCTGCTGCTTCCTCTTATGCACATAAACCAATATACTCCTGATGTAGGCATTGTTCTGAACGTTATTCTCTGTGAAATCATTGGCACTAAATTAGGACTTCATCCTTTTCCTGGCAAGCCTGTATCGCTTATCCAGGATGACCAGTAGGCTATAGGGTCTTATTTGCTACATTTACATGCCATCTTTCTTCCCATGGTAGAAATGAAGGAAGAATGTGTAGGATTCCCTCACAGTGCCCCATCCGCACACTCACCCACCCTGGGCTTGGTCGGCTTCATCAATAATATCACATTGTGTATCTTCACACCATGCTGCAGACTGTTACAGTTGGCATTCCTCTGGCTGGCCTTGGCTGTTTACCTGCCAAACTGGCTGTAGAGTTGTGCTGGCTGTGTTTAGTCTTTAAACCTCTGAGTAAGCTTGTGTCTGTAGGTGTTGCTGCCCTCCTGACTGATGAGTCATGAAGATCTCTAACAAGGGGGGACACTGTGGCACCATGTTCCCCTCAGACACCCTGCTTGGTGCTTACCAAGGCCACTGGGTACACCCAGTTTTTAATCTTTGTAAAAGAACATCAAGCAAGTAAGGACAGCTTTTGGGTGAGTTGAGTATTTTGCTTGTTTGGTGGGAAAGGTTCTGCACACCACCAATTTTTCTTCCATGAAATGGGTGTTTTGTGGTGTAGTTCTTAGGTTTTCAAATGGGCATCATGCCCCCCAAAGTTGAAGACCCCTGCACACACAATGGGCTCTCCTTGATAACATGCCCATGGCACAGGCCAGCAGGGCTTTGTAAGTGACAAATCTGTCACTTCACTCTCCTATTGTTGTCCCCATTAGCAAATACGTACTACAGTAATGCTATCTGCTTTTTTTGTTTAGAGAGCAAAAAAAAACTAGTACAGTAGATAACTATTTTAATAATGTAATAATTGCTTTTTGTGATTATTGTTTTCTGAAAACAGGAGTTTGAACTGTGAAACTAGGAAACGTGGTAATGCCTTAAGATGAAGTTTGAAATTTAAAAGTCTTATAAGCAAAAACAGTATGCACAATTCAAGGTATTTGCACTACAAGATTTTGGCCATTTCAGTTTCTGTTAAATGAGTGCCATGGTGTCTCTTAACGCAATAACTTTAAACTTTTGGACATCAACGAAGCTGAATGTTGGAAGATTCGGGTCCTTCATACAGCACATAGTTAAACTGCAGAACTTGCTTTCACATGAGGCATTGAGGCCACCAATTTAGACAGTTTTAAAAGAAGATTGATGGGACCCAGGTGGCTCTGTGGGTTAAACCACTGAGCCTAGGGCTTGCTGATCAGAAGGTCAGCGGTTCGAATCCCTGTAGCGGGGTGAGCTCCCGTTGCTCGGTCCCAGCTCCTGCCAACCTAGCAGTTCAAAAGCACATCAAAATGCAAGTAGATAAATATGAACCGCTACAGCGGGAAGGTAAATGGCATTTCCGTGTGCTGCTCTGGTTCGCCAGAAGTGGCTTTGTCATGCTGGCCACATGACCTGGAAACTATACGCTGGCTCCCTCGGTCAATAATGCGAGATGAGCGCGCAACCCCAGAGTCGGTCACAACTGGACCTAATGATCAGGGGTCCCTTTACCTTTACCTTTAAAAGAGGATTACCAGGCATCCTCAAACTGCGGCCCTCCAGATGTTTTGGCCTACAACTCCCATGATCCCTAGCTAACAGGACCAGTGGTCAGGGATGATGGGAATTGTAGTCCAAAACATCTGGAGGGCCAAAGTTTGGGGATGCCTGGATTAGACAAATTCAGGGCTATCAAACACTATCAGCCCTGATGGCTCTGCTCTGCCTAAAATATCAGTTGCAGGAGGGTTTCCCCCAGGGATCTGGTTTGCCACTGTGAGAATAGGATGCTGGACTAGATGGATGCTGGACTAGATGGGCCACTGGTCCTGATTGAGCAGGCTCCTCTTAAAGAATGGCTCAGGCCCACAAACATCTGTATGATTTGTACACAGTGTATGAAGTCTGGGAAATCAAATAGTGCAAATAGCTGAATAGATATACTAAAGATGTATACTGTGAAGCTGCTGTTATTATTCCAGTGTGATTTAACTACTAGGTGTTGCATGCATCTCTGTTCATCTCAAAGCTAATTTATGGAACAGGAATGGCCTGAACCTCAGAAATCTGGAGGAGCATCTGCTAAGCTCTTTTTCTCAGAATGTTCTCAACCTGCAGGGAAGAATTTGTAAGGCCTTAAGAGGTACTGCCTCCGGGGAATCCAAACCCATAGCTTTACTTGCAGAAATATTGAGAATCAATAACTACAGAGTTGGAAAGGGATCCAATGCAACTATCCAGATCAACCCACCAAGCCTTCCAGGATATAGTAAAAGCAGGCTTTCTCAAACTCGGCTCTCCAGATGTTTTGAGATTACAATTCCCATCATCCCTGGCCACTGGGCCTGCTAGCTAGGGATCATGGGAGTTGTAGGCCAAAAACATCTGGAGGACCGAGTTTGAGGAAGCCTGATTAAAAGCAACTAGGCAGGAGGCCCCTGCTCCTATAATTTGCTCAAATTGCCTCTTGCTGCCTTCTGCTACCACCTAGAGGCTGGTTAAGAAATAATGAGCCAGTTCTGATGGCAACTACCATAGTGCCTGCTTAAAGGTGGGTCAACGAGTTCTAGTGTAATGAGAATCAATAATGACAGCTATTTATGCTGTTGCTGCAATCAGCTGAATGCAACCATATTCACTTCCATGCATTAAAATCTTCTGAGGAGGGTTTCCACCCCACCCTACCTCCACAAGGGACCCCACTAGCAAAGGCAGGCCATGGGTTGATCCTAGCAATTTCAGTTGTTAGCTAGGATGCTTACTGGCTTAATATGTACTCCCACATACAAGTGTCATAATGTCAGGAAACTCTTGTGTATTAGATAGAGGTAAGAAAAGGATAGCTACAGAATATTGGGGTGTGGTGATTGCTGCTCAGAGTCAGAGCTCCAGTGAATTGATGCTAGTCCACAGAAACTAGCAGTCCAAGAAGCAGGTGTTGTATTTGCTGTTACACCAAAAACAGAGCTGTGCTATCCCTAAACAAGAGGTGATTTGAAAAGTTGGGGACTACAGCTGGTAGCAGGCGGAGCCAAGACCAAAAGATGGTGGAGTTTGCATTGTATAGCTCCTCCTCTCTCTGTGCCACCTCATGCGTTCTCTTTGTTGTTGTTGTTTAGTCGTTTAGTCGTGTCCGACTCTTCGTGACCCCATGGACCATAGCACGCCAGGCACTCCTGTCTTGCACTGCCTCCCGCAGTTTGGTCAAACTCATGTTGGTAGCTTCAAGAACACTGTCCAACCATCTCGTCCTCTGTCGTCCCCTTCTCCTAGTGCCCTCAATCTTTCCCAACATCAGGGTCTTTTCCAAGGATTCTTCTCTTCTCATGAGGTGGCCAAAGTATTGGAGCCTCAGCTTCACGATCTGTCCTTCCAGGGAGCACTCAGGGCTGATTTCCTTAAGAATGGATAGGTTTGATCTTCTTGCAGTCCATGGGACTCTCAAGAGTCTCCTCCAGCACCATAATTCAAAAGCATCAATTCTTCGGCGATCAGCCTTCTTTATGGTCCATGCGTTCTCTTACATTTCCCTTACTCTCTCACACACAGCCAAAGGATATGCTTCTCAGAGGGGCATCTGGAGAGCAAAAAGTGGGCCTACAGTATCCAGAGAACAAGGGTACATGTGAAATTTACTCAAGGCATTGTTTTTACTTCTTAGAACAAAATTCATATTCCGCTTGAATTGTAGTAAAACCTCTGCAATCGGTTTTTGGGCTTTAAACCCTGCAATAGGATGTACTTTTCCTGCGCAACAGTTGCCTAAAGGACCCCCTGAAAGCATTGTTAAAAATGGGAGTTGTATCCAACTAAGTTTTACTCAAGAGTAGACACATTGAAATGAATGGGCCCAAGTTAGTCATTTTATTGGGTCTACTTTGAGTAGGTCTACCACTGGATACAAAGTAGGGTGTTAAAGTACAGCACTTTGCCAATTCATATAATTTTGTAAAACTGCAGTTCAGGGCATCCTGATCAAAGCAAAAGTCTGAAAATTAAGCCTTTTATATTTCTTGCCTGAAACCTGTGACATAATGGCCATTTCATAATATCAGAGTAATTACAAGCAGTAGGAGACAGTGGGCACAGAAAACTGAATCCCAGTGTATTTTAACTAAAACCATCTGAGGGAACTTGGTATTATTTCTAAAGGAGGTGGAGAAGTCTTCAGTCTTGTTACCCAAGAATTAGATCTTCAGAAAGTTTGAGGGATTTCTCTTTGGAGGCCACATTCTGCACATAAAATGGTTCCTGAACTAAATTTTGAGTTTAAATTTAACAGTTGGCCCCCAATAGTAATGTTATGAGACATTATTCATCAGTGGATTTGGCTTTTCAGGATATGGGCCTGATTTGCTTTCTGCCTATGTTTTATGTTTCTGTGTTTATAAGGACGATTGTACAACGTCCTCCAAGTATTTCGCCCAAACCAATCTTTATTTCCTATCACAGCACCATTAAGACACCCACATCGCACTCATTTCCTACTAAGAGGGAAAAGTACAAGACACCCCCCTGAAAAATTCTGAAGTCTCTAATGTGGGCTTTTAACAGAAGTCTGGAATGGCTTTTAACAAATACCCCAAACTCTGAGTTTTCTGACTTCTTTGTACATGAAAGAATGACCTTGGTGCTTCATCGGGGTGGCATTTTACATTCAGCAGCTGAGACACAACCACAGTTTACCGTTCCCATGGCAATGGCTAGACTGTGACATACTTGCAGAGCAATGAGGTCATAAACGCCATGCTGGAATACAGCCAGAACACCAGTTGCTTGCTCCTTAATGCAAACTTCTGGCCGGGGCTTGCAAGACCAATTTTTTTTCCCCTGACGAGTGCCCTTTATTGAAGGCTGTGCTCGTCGGTTAATATGGTTTAATGCCTACTCATGGCGACCCTCTGCAACGCTCTCGAAGCTGTAAGGCGAGATTTAAGGCGAACCGACAGAGAAATAAAGAAGCGCTTAAGGCTTATGGACATGAGTTGCTGCCCTAAATCCTGCGAAGTCCAGGCAACCTGCCTCTGTGATATAAGTCTCCACCCACACTGTTGCTGTCTTCTCCACCCTTACCCGCACTGCCTGTGTGACATACTATGCTGTCGTCCCTGTAGACCGCCTTGCCTCTCGCCTTTGGAGCGTAAAGCTATCAGGGCTAAGATAGAAGCTGAGCAAGAACTGGCCAGGTAAACGGGTTTCTCCAGTTTGTCGCTTGCGTAATTATTTAACAGTTGCTGTTAAGGTGTTAAAAGGAGCAGGGTGGAAGCAATGGGGAGTGCATTTATTCTTATGGATCTAGTTCTGTAATTCGACTGCTGCAGCAATAGATGTCCTACAAAAGAGGGGAAAGGAAGCACATTTGCAGTTTCCAGGTCTCTCTTAAACTGGGTCCTTCTGCGTGCTGTTATTTTATTGCTTCTTTGTTAAATTTGTATACTACCCTATACCCATAGATCTCAGGGCGGTTCGGAGCATAAAGTTCTTTAGGAGGTCACCAACTTGGATGGAGCCAAGCCCTGCCACCCTCTCCCACCACCACCACCGCCTTTTTAAGATTCAGAATACAAAGAAGAAGACGAGATGAACTGCTTCTTGACACAGTGGCATAGTTAAAGCTGTGGCATTTGCTCCCACGAGATGCAGCGATGGCCACCAATTTGGGTGGCTTTAAAAGAGGATTGGACAAATTCACGGGGGATAAGGATATCCGTGGCTACCAGTCATGATGGCTATGCTCTGACTCTGCCCTCGGAGGCTGAATGTCAGTTGTTGGAAAACACAGGAGGGGAGAGGTGCTCCCACACTTGGATTCTGCTTGTGGGTTTCCCATTGGCAACTGGTTGGCCATTGTGAGAACAGAATGCTGGACTAGATAGGTCATTGGCCTGATCAAGCAAGCTCCTCTTATGTTCTTTGAAGTGCGTTATGCACCGTATGTACTTTTAAAGCCTGTATTTCAGGCTATTCATTGTCTTGGGGGCCCAATCTCCTGGGATAAAATCCTAAAAAAAAAAAGAGCTCAACAACTTCAATCCTTCATGGGGTTGTGCTCTGAGGGAACGTTGGCTGAATACAACTCAATCTTTTTATTTGCCTCAGGCACACTCCTCCAGCAGAGTGTCTGAACTCTACCCTGCGACTGGCTTATCCGCACCAGGGATGAGCAATGGCTACATGAGGTTGCAGAGTGCTTCTAGGTGGGCATTCACTGGGGGATCTGGGGATCTCACGCATGCACTTCCTTTGCAGTGTCCGCACAACGTAGTTGGCATCAAAATGCCAGCGGGGTATTCCCCCTCCCCCATTTAATCTGGATTTACCCATTTATCAGAAAATCCCATAAGTTTCTCGTTTGTTTGTTTTTAAAATGTTGGCAATGACCAATTGCAATACAGTACTAAGCCCCTGGCAGGAAGCACATGTGAATAAGTAGAAAAACAGAGCCTGCTGCATCAGGTCAAAGGCCTACCTAAGTCAGCAATCCTCTTCACACACAGTGGCCAACCAGATGCCCACAGCCAGGATCTGGGTGCAACAACATTGTCTCCACCTGTGATTCCTAGTACTGTAACTGGTATTCAGAGGCATGATGCCTCCAACAATGGGGGCAGAACATAGCCAGCCATCAAGATAGTATAGCAATGATCCAGGGCAGAAGTGCTTGCCTCCCCCACACCCCAGAGATCCTTCCTGCACTCCTGATTTGATGCTGCAGAACCCAAATAGGATAACAGGAAAACGTTGTGTTGGGAAGCTTCACTGGCATGATTTTTTGTAAGGAAACAGCCTACTTTCTCATATGCAATATTAGACAATAATTAGACCCTTGTGGCAAAAATGACCTATTCTCTTATATTCTCCAGATAATTTGTGGATTCTCATCTTCAACATGACAGATTTCCATCGCACACATGCCGTACTTATCAGCAGAAATATGCAAACTTTTACAATCGTACAAACATAATAATCACACAAACAAAATTCAATGCAACTCTTAGGACTCAAAAAAACAGTGCTTTGAATGTGTTTTAAACATGCAACACCAGGTGGCACTAGAGAGCAAAAAGATTTTCTTTGCCATTTTCCATAGCGTTTCCTCCCCTTTTTGTTATAACAATTTAATTTCTGACTTTTTAATAGCATTTTTTCCTGTGTGTAGCTGGTTGGCCCCTTTGGGAACAGAAAGCTAGACTAGGTGGCCTTTGGGGTCTGATCCAGCGGGCCTTGTTACTATCACAACAGCCAAACAATGAATAAAACATATCAAGAAGCACACAACAAGGTTGATCAATTTCCACATAAATCTTAACAAGCTCTAAAAATAACAATTGCAGAAAATTAATATCAATAACAGCAACAAGAAACCCCAACAAAAAAATCACTAAACAATCCCCCAGTCCAATAATCCATTCAGCAGCCTCCACTTTTGTAGTTGGAGTCAGTCAAGGCCCTGCCCTCCCAAGCTAGATGGGAAAAGCCAGCAAGGCAGGGAGGGAGCAGGTCTTCCAGGACTCATAGCCAAGATGGTCTCTGGCTGTATATAATCTGAGACTCATATAAGCACCACACAGGAAACCAAAGTTTTACAGCCAGTGCTTAGACAGATAACAGAATTGAGTGCGGCCAAAATACATTCCCCTCAAATAAATTCAAGGAATGGCCCTACCTCACAGGGTTGATGTGAGGATAAAATAGGAAATTCCTTTTATGTTGTTATGAGATTCTTGACAGAAGGGTGCACTACAAATATGTAATTACCTGGCCTGCCATTGTGTCATTTATCATCAAGCATGTTCACGTTTCAGCAAATCTGAAAGTGGCGTTTAGATTTCTATTGTAAGTGGAATAAAAGAGCCATGTTCAAGTTTCCTTTTGTGTGCTTGTATACCACTTTTAGTCACCAGGTAACTTCAGAAAAGTTCCCATAATAAATAAATCCATGGGCAATATCCAGCAAAATATCCAGACTTCTGACTGTGCAATGGAACTTTCTCTCCCTGTATGCACCCACTAAACCCATTCTGGGAGTTTCTCTAACCTTCCAGAGCAGATTTCAGGAGGGGCTAAGGTTGCACAGAGAGAGGAGAGGAGAGGGAGGGGAAGTTATTTTGTGTCCTTGCACTTAGTAGTGGAACTACTTAATTGGATCCTGCCCCATATCATTAAAGATCACACAACGCAATTAAAACACCTAGCAATAAAATATAGCTCATATGGTAGAGCATGAGACTCTTAAATCAAGTTCGTGGTTTCAAGCCCCACATATTCCTGCATTGCAGGGGGTTGGACTAGATGACACTTGTAGTCCCTTCTATAATTAAAGATAACCCCAAGCTCAAAAACAGTCTAACCATAGCCTGTGACAGCTAGAGAGAGAAAGTATGTTTGCAGCAGGTGATGGAAAATCTGTGTAGTGCCTGCTCTTGACTCCACGAAGAGGGAGTTCTACAGAGAAGGCTCTACTCCAGGTCCCTTCACAGTAAGATATGTTCATTGGTGGATCCACAAGCAGGGCCTTCCCTGCTGATCTCAAGGGCGAGGGAGGGGACAATGATAAGTGCTGCTCCATCAAATCAAATACCCAGGATCCTATGTCACTCAAGAGCAGGGTTGGGCAAATCTGCCAGCTTCTATTTCCCCCCAATCTTGCGTTCGAATCACTTTGTGATTATTATTTTTTTAAGGTTATTGTGAAAACTTATCATCATTTTAGTGTGAATTTCTCCTAATGAACACATTTTTGCATTTTTTTGTTTTATTTTCACAAATACGTGCATTTCAATGCACCCTTTACCCTAGTATCTTAATTTTTTGTACACATGACTGGAGAGCGGCACTGCAAAATTTGGAAAAGTGTGAATTTTGAAGGATGGCTTTGCTTCAGCACATTTCCAGCTGTGTATTCCTTTTCTACAGAGCCACATTTCTTTATGTGTCTTCCTTTTAACTATCCCTAGATTGCAAGCTTTTTAGTATGTGTATAAAATGTCCTGCACTAGATGGTGTTTATATATTTATCTCAGATATATAGGCTAATTGCCAAATGGCACCTTCAAACCTTAGTTGCAGTCACCACAATGAAATGTCTAGGCTCCTCTTTTTTGTTACTATTTTTCATTTCATTTCCATACCACTTTATATATATATATATATATATATATATTAAAAAATCTGAAAGCAGTTTACTACATTAAAAAATTCAATAAAACAATCCAGAATAAAACAAATGCAAGCTTCAAGGAAAATATTTCTGATCCTTCTCTAAGAGACATTTTGCTTTCCCCAAATTTATTTGCCTCCTTAATTTATATAGCTGTCCCATAGCAGAAGTACGTCTAGGAAGCCAGTGTGGTATAGTGGTTAGAGTGTCGGACTAGGACTTGGGAGATCAGGGTTCAAATCCCCACTCAGTCATGAAGCTCACTGGGTGACCTTGGGCCTGTCACGGCATCTTCACCTACCTCACAGGGTTGTTGTTGTTGTTGTAGGGATTAACTATGTACTCCTTGGAGAAAAAGCTGGGATCTAAATGCAAAAAAATCAGCTCTTCATCTTACTTGATTAAGAAAGCTGGAGGGGCCAGCCAGATGGAGATGTCAGTCGCCAACTTGGCATCCAGAGATCTCCACATGGTCGCAATTGGACCTGCAGCAGTTGCAAAACGCGCCTGGCGCCTGGTTTCTAACACTGAACAAACCCCTACACACACAAACGCACACACACAAACGCACACACACACACACACAGAGAGAGAGAGAGAGAGAAAAGGCCACTGGCAAATGATTAGAGTCTAATGTTGCAGCAAACATCACAGAATTGCCCCTGTTCAGTTCTACCAACACAAAGATATAGATGAGTTCAACCCTGTGGCATTTCCAATGAACTGGTACAAGTTGATTATTGCAACCATTTGGTTTCCCCTGCCACATAATGTGAATCCACCGACACAGTGTACGGTACCGTCAAATCATGCCTATTTATCAACAGATTTAGCCACCGCTGCTCATCCTGTGTGCGGGATTCCAGCCGCTTGAAGCAGCTTGACTCGTTCTGCTTTCCTATTTTATTATCATAACCATTACTACTGCTGCTGTTGCTATTCTTTTGCAGAATTCGAAGAAGGATTACTAAGATGATGGCAGCATGTAGCCGCCCAAAACTGCTGGCTTTAATGGACGTTAAGGGTTTCGACCCGGAAGACATTACAGTGAAGGTATGTGATGGGAAAGTTAAAGTCTCGGCTGAGCACGAGGAAGAATTTAAGACTTGCAGAGGGAAGGAGTACAACTACTCAACCGTCACCAAGGAGATCTGCTTGCCACCAGGGGTGTGTGAGAACGAAGTCACTTATACCATAGGACCCTGCAGTCTCGTGAGGATAGAGTCCCCAGGCTGTATCCCCGAATGCCTGCTTAGCCTGCTTTGAAGAAGACACTGGATGATCAGCTCTGGCAGCTGTTCAGCATCTGGATGCGACCTCAGTGGATCCTCAGGGGAATGGCTGTGTTTGGTTTCTTTTTTCTTTCTCTTTTTTAATATCGCCCTTTAAACGTGTTGCTGTCCATGCGAACCTTCTTCCAACAACGACAATGCTGAGCACCTGCTGGTTTGGCTGCGTTTGTTTTTATTTTCAAGTTGTGCTTTTAAAGGACATCTTCATAGCTGGTAGCTGCCACAGGAGGGGGAATAGGCAGAATAGACACAGGCCTATGGGCCTTTTAGGGGGCCCACGACAATGGATCAAAATAATACTGATTTGATCTTGAAAGAAAATTGCAATCAAGCTTTCTTAATTCAATGTGAGCCCCCCGCCACCGCCACCACCAAGATTTTGATTGCCTAGTGGCCTCTGCAGGGTTTAACCCAGCACTGGGGAATGCCATTCCTGTTTTATTTTTAACTGCGGAGCTGAAAATTATGGGGAGGGACTCTCGCTTGGTAGTAGAGCACATGATTTGGGGATCAGGTAGCAAGGGACGGGGGAAGACGCTGTGCTTGAGATCCCTGGAAAGCAGCAGTGAGTACAGTTCAGAGCTCGATGGACCAAATAGGCTGACCTGGCAAGAGACAGGTTACTCTGCCGCTGAGCTCTTAAACTTGCCGTTTGTACCGCAGTAAAAACAGAACAGGCCCCATTCCACTTGGAGGGTTTTTTAACAATCCAGCTGCGTATAAATGTCATTAAATAAATACATCTATTTATTAGATTTATATACCGCACTTCAGCATAAGATCTCAGGGCAGTTCGCAAAATAAAAGAAAACAGCAAAGCAAGAACTCCCCTTTCCCACAGAATATTAGAATATTAATCAGCCGAAGGCCTGGTTGAAGAGGAGCATTTTCACCAGGCTCCTAAAAATATATAATGAAGGCACCAGGTGAACCTCCCTGGGGAGAGCATTCCGCAAATGGGGAGCCACTACAGAGAAGGCCCAGTCTTCTGTTGCCACCCTCCAGACTTCACATGGAGGAGGCACTCAAAGAAGGGCATCAGATGATGAACGCAGAGTCTGGGATGGTTTATAATAATAAATTGGAACTGGTAGGGCAGTAGCCGGAGATCAACAGTAACATACCCTCCAACATTACTCTGACGAAAATTGGGATACGCGTCTTTTGGTGCCTTGGTCTTGTGTGAATCAGCAGCACAAACGCCAGTGTATGCTCATCCCTGGGACATTCTGGGTTCATATCAGAAGCCGGGGTGGCTTCTGTAATTCTGGGAATGTTCCAGGCAAATAGGGACAGTTGGAAGGTACACAGTAGGGGGAATCGGAGCCAATGACACACAGAGGCTATCCTCCCTGCTGAGTTCTATAAGGGGTATCCCTGATGAGGAAACTGATAGGCAGTGCCTCTCCCTGGGCTGGTTGTAAGAAGCAAGCAAGCGGGGTCTGGTTGAGGTTGACGGGGCATTGCCCCATTTGTCCTGAAGTATCAACCGCCACTCAACACAGAAGGATCTTTCCTGGTTGATGGGAAGGACTTGGCCCAATTGAATTGTAGGGTTTCCAGTGATAGTATGTAAAGGCTTAACAGAATGACATGGTCACTTTGTTTGGAAATTAGAAACGTGGCTAAAATATCTGTTCAAGATCTGCACCCCGCAGTTGCCTAACCTACTAAAAAAAATGCAAATATTAAAGACTCCATGTTGCAATCGAGAGTTGCCATAAGAGCCTTCAGCGCACAGCATAGGAAGCTCTCGGCTGAAGTCCTTGTTGATCCTGCCTGACAAGTGGCGTTCCTTGGCCAAAGCAGCAGAGTCTTAAATAAGAGCACACTTCTAAAGGAAATCGTATGGTTCATTAATGTTTTGGAAAGGGTTTAACATCGTTCTCAACATCTAAAGTTTACTTTATCCAATTAGTGTGAACCTGGGTTCAGAGCTGAAAAGAAAAGTACAAGCTATAAAATCCATGCCATCGCTTATTCCTTGGTTTTTGTTCAGCTTCTGAAAGCTGCTTCCTACATAATGAGTTCTGGAAATAATATATATGCTGGAGATTGTACATTAAGCCACTTGTATTTGCGGTACTACATGAATACACAATCTTAGGCTGTTAGGAGCAATCCTGATGGAGAAAAAGATTTCCTTGCATGACAGGCAATACAGATGTGGAACCTTTTTTATAAATAAGCTGTACATAGATGTCTAAATTGGTTTCCTGTTATTGCAAAGACTGGTGTAAAGATCTTAATTAGCTGAAGCTTATCTTTGGGGAATGGTAAACACGCCGTAATCCTTGACAATTCTTCACAGTTTTCAGTTTTAACTTGGAAGAATAAACCTCATCCTTTGGGGGGGGGGGAGCTTGGTGCAAATAAGCCACGCAATACAAAAGGGGGTGGGGTGGGGAAGAGAATGTCATATTTACATCAAGCAATTCATCCTATGCCATCTGGATCCACTGCAGTTAATTCGCCCATGCCACCCAAAAAAGTGGACAGGGGCTTTCTTTTCAGCACCTGCCTCTGCTGAGAAACTTGCTTGTTCTATAATCTATATGAAAGTAGTTGCAGATATTCTAGGTCAAAGGTGCTCCCCCTAAATGCTTTTTGCACTCCAGCTCCAACCAGCATGGCCAGTGGTCAGAGATGGTAGGAGTTGAAGTCCAAAAACCTCTGGTTCCCCATTCCCTGTTCTCCAGGCACTGGAAAATACTTTCACCACTAGGTGGCATATATCTGTCTAAGTAAGACCTCATTGTGTCTATTTATATCTTACTGGCAGGTGAAATTTCACAGGCTGAAATAAGCGCAGCCTGAAATGACCCCTGCTCCCTTCCCATATCAGGCTAATGTTGGCACTGGGTATTGATTTTCCCTAAGTGGGCCACGGATACTTCTGAAACATTAAACCACTCAAAACTACTGTGCAATGTGCTGCCAGATGAACAGTGAGAACAAAATCACCCCTAGCCTTCATTTGCACGCATATACGGACATCATACTTTCAGATAGCACAATGGTTTTACCTTCTGCCATCCTGTATCCTAAGAGGGAACCCATTCTCCAAGTGTGGATCTTTATATAGCCAAAACTGCACCATCCATACACAAGTTATTAGCAGATTTGGGGGAATCCCAAGGTTTGCAACAAACTTATTCTTATTTTTTTATGAAGGAGGGGACCCCCACAGAAAATCCCAAGGAGGATTCAGCATGCTCAGTAGTCACCAAACACTAACTCACTTTATTTAGGGAGGAGGGTTAACAGGAAACCAGGGGGTGGAGATTTAATGGTGTATCCTAAAGAGCATGTCTGGATGGTTGGAATCCTGAACAGAAGCCCTCCACGCTGCAACATTTTGTTGCAGGTTCGACTTGTACTATTCCCAGTGCCTTTTTTTCTGGGGGGACGCAGACCCCTAAACATTTTGTTAATTTTTGTACTTTTGTCCATTTACTGTATTTATTTTTCCCAATTTGAACTATAAAATGGTGATTTTCTTGAGTCCAAAAGAGAGTACCCCTAAACATTTTTTTTTAGAAAAAGCACTGACTATTCCCAATTATAAATGCAGAACAATCTCTATAACAGTAGCCTGTCCCCACAGGTTTCCACTGAGGAAGAACCCCACATGCTTTTCTTCTCAGTCAGCTATTTTTATTATATTAAGTGATATAGAAATTAAATAATTGGATAACCATGCTCAGACCAGCCCTCATGGCTCCCCACTGACCAGTCCTCAACATCGCTTCATACTGTCAGCTAACACCTCGTAACCAGTTGCTCTTTTTCCTCGGCCAGTGAATTTGCATGCTTGGTTTCTTTTGGTGATGAAGATTCCTCAAGAAGCTAGATGCACAAAGTTGCACACCAT